>NC_090445.1:602885854-603200430 GCF_031143425.1 Pleurodeles waltl
TTTGTGTGTAGTTTGGAGTGCGTAGTCAGGAGTGTGTGGTTGGGAGTGTGCATTGTCAGAAACTGGGAAGGTGCAGTGGCGGTCCACAGAGTTTGGAATGGAAAGGGGGTAGGTCTGAGGTAAAAGAAGTTACATCCTGGGAATCTGGTGACCATGCATTCTCTTTGTGATCTGGTCCTCAGCCTCTTTTAGGTATGTGACATCACTGTGGAGCTTAGGAGTAAGATTCCTTTGATGGTGGAGGTCTACTGAAGATTGTTGAATGTGTTTGGTTAATAGATGTGGGGTCCTGGGGCCATATTACAGAAAGTGCCCAGGGGGTTCAACAGGCATGTGTGCCTGCTTTGTGCACCCCTGGGGTACTTTGGTATTATAGAAGGGGCTACAGGCTCATGTACTGCCCCTTCAGTAATGCTGATAGTGCTGTCGCACATGTAGCACCAGCACTATCTTAAGAAGGCATTCCCTCATTTGCATGGAGGAGTGGCCCCAGGCAAATGAGGGAATCTCTTTACCTTTGTTCCTGCACCATATTATGGATGCAGACTCAAAGGCAAAGAAGCTGTCAGTGCACTCCCTAATGGCAGCCCTCTCAAGGCGGGAAATGGGGTTCTGTGTATCCCCGAGACATCCCCTTGCAAGTGTGTGCAGTCACGCACTGCACTCACCTGCAAAGGGATATCTAATCCCTCTTTAAAGTGCAGGCAGGTTGCCATCTGCACAGTGAAACCTGGAGCAGATTTAAAGCAGCCGTTCTGTATTTCACTTGAATACTCTGCACTCAGGGCAGCATGAGTTCATTGCTGCCCTGGGGGCAGTGCATTCGCTGTCATACGGTGCACTTTACCTGTTTGCGCATAGCTCACCTCTTTAAAGGTGCACCCTGGAGTAAACAGAAAGGGTCTGCCTTATGTGTAATAGGGGCCCTCGTGTGTGTAATGACTGCCATTTAGTCGTGTTACCTATCCTTGTTTAGATGATAGGAATAGTAGTCCAACCCAGTTGTTAATCTGGCAGAACTCAGAACCCTGGAGCAACTATCCCCATGCACTTTGAAAGCTAGTCTCAGGAGTGGCTGTTATCTGGACTTTAGCTGATGAATGGGGCAAAGTTTCTGTCCTTGATGAAAAACCTCAAAATTGTGAAGATAAAATGGGTTTATTCTGCAACAGGCTAGTATAAAGAAATTGCCCTACAATCTCACTCTGTCAGAAATCCACTCACTTCTTCTCAAGATTCCAACTGTCATTCCTGATGTGGAATGCTTCAGCTAACTAGCACAAGAGTAAGGGTAAGGCGGTAGGGATGAAGGAAGATACAACAATATGTAACATGACAGGTTAAGGGAAGGTGGGGATTAATAAGAGAGTAAAAAATGCATATACCAATAGTGAGATTAACTCACAACACTTCTATTGTCTATAAAATAATTATTTCATTGAATAGTCTTTAAGCCACATTTGCACATGCCAGGTGCTGCGAATTCGTATTACACCTTTCAAGTGCGTTTCCTGGGAATCCATGCAAATAGAATGCCCACTTCCCATACCTGGAGCAGTAGAGCATTTAAACAGTCTGTCTATACTCCACGTGCACCCATCCTCCAGGATCAAAACAGTACATTTGATCTGAATTATTTTCAATGATTTACTGTCTTTTCACTTTACATGTATCTGGTAGTCTGACTGCCACTAGATCCCCAACCATTGATTTGTAACACCTTTGCCTCATGTTGCATGCCATACCTCTTCTTGCAATCATTCTAATGTTGTCTCACATGTTTACCTACTTTCTCTATTTGCACCAACACAGGATCTCCACCATTCAACCAATTAGGAGAGAGCTTTGTCACTGGATGTCTACCTTTGAGTGATGTGAACAGGTAAATTCCAGTGACGGAATTAGGAGCAGTGTGGTATGATCAAAGCAGATTCTGAAGAGATCTTTCCACAGGATCTTCCATCACACAAGATAGTTGGATGCATTTTTTAATCAACCTATTAACCCTCTAGTCTTTTGGCCCTTGGTCAATACAACACTGTCTTCAAATGTAGGATAGACACTTTAGTTAAGAAATCCTTATTTTATGTGAGGTGACTTGCTCTGCATTATCTGCCACAATGTGAACAAAGTAAGTGGTTAATACTGGATCTCTCCCCAGACAGGCAACTAATAAAAACTGCAAAAGATCTGACAACGGGAGGCATAGGTGGGAGATTTAGGTCCACAGATTGATGATGACTTTCAGGAGGTGCTGGCTCCATTTTGGGCATCCACCATAGCTTCACAGTTCAGGCTTATCCAGCTCAATTATTTACATCGAATGCACCTGACTCAATATGTAAGGTGGAGAATGGGTATGGTGGCCTCACCAATGTACCTTCGCTGTTTATCCCAAGAGGGATTGGTGGCTGGCTTCTGGGAGGAGGTGCTTTCAACACCAGAGTGGGGGTGTTTGGATACCAAGATGGTGCTGTTGCAGATTTCTATAGACCTTGATAGTCATTATTACAAGATGGCAATGCTGTGAATTGGTTTATTGTTGCCAAGAGAGACATCACTCGAGGGAGGAAGTAACAGGAGGAAGTAACCCAACCCCCCCTTCGAGCACTAGAATAAAGGTCTTGATCATTGTTTGAACTTGAAAAGACCAGTTCTTGGGCCCTAGGTTGTCCACAGAAACATCAAAGATCTGGAATGATCAGGTATATCAAGCTGGAACACCTCTGACAGATTGAGTGATCCTTAGATACAGAAATTCATACTTTTGGTAATGTGAAATTATGTGGTTGATATGTTATCATGGAATAGGAGTGGAACGGTTAGGCGGTAGCTTGAATGCTACTTTATGATGCAACATGCCTTTCATGTTATTCCTTTTTATTCAAAAATCAATAAAATGTATTATAAAAAAAGATGGTGACAGACATGATCCCTGTCACATTTTCTGAAGCTGAAAAGCAGCCTAACAACCATACTGCGTACACCTTGCAGTGTGACAAAAATGATGCTGAAAGGCTTGAGTAGTAGGCTGTATCATATTCCAATGTAGAACCAATAAGGGCATTCATAACGTCCTCTGAGATGGGTCGGAATGTTATAGTAACATGCTGAAATTACTGCATTAATTTGAGAAGACATTAAGGCCCTCATTATGACACTGGAGGTCAATTGCGAAAACCACCATGGTGACGGCACCAACAGACCACAGCGGAGGCGGCAATCCGCCCACCACATTATGACACACAAGCACAAAACCGACAGAAAGCAGCCACAACAACAATTCCGCCAGCCCCAACGGAGGCAAAAAACTGTTGGACCCACTACCCTCCCCATTACGCCTGCAACACACCACCCTCTAAATTATGAACCACGAATCACCACAGCAGACACACAATGGCGGTCAGCCATTGGCGGTGTGGACCGCTGCAGTTGAATTGGGCACTCCACACCAACAGAAGGCAACATTGGCCAGATTGAAAAACCCACATCTGACACAAATACACACACTGTACACACCCACCAACAGCACTGCAAAACACCCACCACACAAACCACAATTCTTTGCAAACACGGAAAGACTGCTAGACGTTGCTAGCCCACATATCCCTAGAACTGCACACACAAACCACAGCCACCCATACACCTGTCACACATTACACACCACACACCATACCTAAACACCCAACACCCTCTGCACAATACACACACTACACAATAGGCATGTTCCCACAAAAGTACCCCCGTTTCACTGATGAGGAGTTGCGGGTGATGGTGCAAGAAATCATCAGGGTAGAGCCACAGCTGTTCGGTGCACAGGTCCAGCAGATATCCATTGCCAGGAAGATGGAGCTATGGCGGAGGATCGTGGACAAGGTGAACTCTGGGGGAACCTATCTATGCACAAGGGAGGACATTTGCAAGAGGTGGAATGACCTTTGGGGAAGGTGCATGCAGTGGCCTCTAGACACCACGTAGCCATCATCAAGACCCTCACCTCTTCCCCCATAGTTGACAGTTTGGGAGGAGAAAGTCCTGGCTGTCCTGCACCAGAGGGCCTCACTAGAATCAAGGGAGGGCTGGACACTGGTAAATCACCATTACTTCCCCACCACCACTGATAGCTGCATGGCATGTCACCCCCTCATCCTGACTCCCTTCACCCCATTCAATCCCCTGCAGAGAACCACCCCATTACCACCCTCAACTGTGTACCCCTGCATGCCCTACCCACTGCAAGCACACCCCCCCCAGCTCTGCATGCACACACAACAGTAATGCATGGGCAGCTTGTAGCACTACCAATCCCACAATCCATCACCATACACCAACCAAAGGTGGAAGGACAACAGCCATCCCATAGGGAAAGCCAAGAATGTTGAATATGTAACTGACAATGACTTTAACAAATCCTTTACATGTTCAGGTACCCAGGCCAATGTCAGCAGCAACCATGTGCCATGCAACCCAGTCCTCCACCAGAAGAAGCCCTAATGACAGCATATCTGGATGTCTCGATCTGGATGATCTCCCTGGTCCATCTGGGACCACTGGTCAGTCGGGTAACACAGCCAACACCCAGTCCACCACAGGGTCCCCCCCATCTGACTCTAGTACCACAGCAGCCAACCAACATCCCAAAACCTCTGTCCCCAGGACACGTGTGCCCACCTGTACAGGGACCCGAGTCGACACTACACAGCAGGACGATGAAGGTCCTGGTGTTAGTGGGAGTGGGCACACAGTTCAGGAGACACAGGCACAGGGGACCAGGGCCAGTGAGAGGTTAGCTGTGCGTCAATGGGAGGCCCAACCCAGGGAACTGACTACCCAGGAGGCACTCATACGTCCTGGGAGCCTACCAGAAATCTCAGGACAGGATGGGCCAGGATCTTACCATCTTGCAGGAGAACCAGCGGCTGCAGGGGAAACACCACCAGGAGGTCATGTAGCAGTTGCAGGGCTTAAATGCCAACATAGACTCTATTGCAGGGGTGCTGGGTGACATGGCGAACATCATGCATGAGTACACAACACACCAGTGGGTCCCTTCCACTAGCCTGTGTACTCACCAGCCTTCCACATCTGCTGCAGCCGGTGGACAGGAGGAGCTGCCACAAGACTCACAAGCCACCAGCACCTCTCTCACTGCAGCAGAAGAACCACCCCCCAAATGTTCCCTGCAACCCAGACAGACACCAGAGACTGTAGCAAAGACCCATGGAGACAACTTGTTCACTTTGGACTGCCATTGCTCCTTTTCCTATGGCCCCATGGATACTGGACCTGTGCTACAAACCAACTGGGCCACTACACTGAAGATTTTGTCCACCATCGCCCCAATCTATTGCACTATCCCTTCCTTTTTGTCACTTCAATAAACACCCTTGAACACAACTGAAGTGTCTGTGCTTTATTTACAACACTATGCAATGTCATGACCTGTATTATTTTGTGCAAATGTCATGTAAAGTGTGAATCCATCCAACAAATTTATGAAAGCAGTCTGTAGTCATCACATTAGTTCTCAGTTGTGACCAGACCAACATCTGCAAAAAGGGAAAGCATTAGTGAAAGTCAATTGAGAAGTAAAGGTATTAGAGCAACATGAGCTCCTGTAACATAACAGCCTACATTCAGGTGGTAACTTCTACTCAGTAATGTGCACAGTAATCAACTCCAAACACCATCAGCGAGGAGAAACAACCCATTTCAGGCCCTCACACAAGATGCGACTGTATGAGCTATGCCATATTGTCAGCATGCCAATCCCCCCTCTGGACCACCTAGTCTAGGCAACACTGTCAAGGAAATAGAAGTCACAGATCGGTTGTGTAAGCACATTGTAAGTTCCATGACATTCCTAGCAACATATGCTAAGTACTGTATAGGATGAGGACACAGTTTGCAGTGGCCATGTATTTGAAAAAGCTAAACTACTGACACATTGCATGGGCAGAATAAGCTTGTACAACATCACCATAACACTGGCACGACTGACCACAGATGGAACAGTGTCAGCTCACATAATGCACACATTTTTGCTTGGCACAACACAACAGCCACACAGTACTTAACTGTGGGATGAACAGAAGTTCAGTCTTACCTGAGTGTCATCAGAAGAACTGCTGTATCAGATGTGTCCTTTTGTCCACATCGTCCTCATCCTCATCACTGTCTTCAGTGTCCTCTGCTGCCACAGGTGCATTGTCTTCACCCTCCTCCTACAGCACGCAGCAAGCCACCACTATCTGGCAGTCATTTCCAGGGGTGTAGAGGAGGAATCCACCAGTTACATGGAGGCACTGAAACCTGGTTTTCAGTAGCTCAAAAGTCCATTCAGTTATCCCTCTGGAACGACCATGTGCTTCATCGTACTGATTTTCTCCACCTCTCCTCGGATTCCTCAATGGTGTCAACAGCCAGGATAGGTTTGGGTAGCCGGAGTCACCTGGAAATAGTGAGAGAGACACACATTACTCATGTACAATGGCACAGAGGACAACTTCCGGTGGCATATGGTGACATACATTAGGTGAAAACTCAAGCTCACCTATGAGACACGCTCTCTCCCTCTGGAGTCCTGCCATCACCTGTGGGACGCTGCTATTCCTCAATACATAGGCATCATGCACAGATCCAGGAAACTTGGGAGTAACGTGGGGATGTATTGATCTGCAAGGCACACCATCTGGACATTTATTGAGTGGTAACTCTTCCTATTCCTGTAGACCTGCTCATTTGTCCTGGGAGGGACCAAGGCAATACGGGTCCCTTCAATGGCCCCAATCACATGTGGTATGTGTCCCATGCAGCCTCCACAGTGGGCAAATCTTCACTCTGGGTGAATGAGACATAGCTGCTCATGTGTTTTATCAAGGCAGCCAAAACTCCTCCCAGCACATTCGAAAACATTGGCTGAGACAATCCTGCAGCCAAACCCACAGTCACCTGGAAAGAACCACTTACCAGGAAGTGGAGCACTGACAGTACATATACTGCAGGGGGTATTGATGTAGTGCTACGAATAGCATGAATCAGATCTGGCTCCAAATATAGACACAGTTCAGTAATTGTGGCCCTGTCCAGACAATAGGTCATTATAATGTGCTGTTCGTCCAGTGTAGCCAAGTCCACTAGAGGTCTGTACACAGGTGCATGCCTCCTCCTCGTCCTCCGCAGTGGTTGGTATCTAAGTAAACCAAACATGAGATGTGTGACTACAGGAAGGATGGACGCACAATATCACAGCACACAGAGCAGTCACATCCACTATACTCTAACAAGGACTATAAATTACACTTGTGTCCTCTACATGCAAACGGACTTCCGCAAAAATAACAATACTTTTCATTAGCCATTGTGTCTCACAGATGTAGTCGGAGTTGTGTACCATGATTTGCAGCATCCCATTTTAAATGTACTGTCAACTACTCATCCGCAAGCAGTGCACTGGTATGAGATCTAATTTGAGTGCCCAAGTCTACAAGCAAACCAAAGTATGTAGCGGACTGGAATTGCCTTGGTGTCTACTGTTGGTAACTATGACACACAATAAGTTGACCACCATGAGTACCAGCATTAGGAATGGGCAACTGCTTGTCCTGTATACAGTGGCAAGTGGAAGTGACCTCACTCCGCCTGCGTTTGGCATCATGGCGGAAGGTGGTCTGCACTGCCGTTAACACGGAAGTCTATGGCGCACAGGAACGAATGATGATCACCGCCGGTTGGGATGGTGTTCAGTGGCGTGGACATGACCTCCATTTTCTCTTACCCACTTCACTTGATTTCTGACTCTCAACACATCAACACCTCCACTGCGAGTGCTGCTGTTTCTTGTGTCTGGAAGCCGCAACAGCGTGTGCTACAGGGGATAGGGCCCCAGCCTTCACATAAGAGGAACTGGAGAAGCTTGTGAATGGGGTCCTACCCTTGTTTGCACAGTTGTATGGGCCTCCGGATCAACACGTGAGCACCTTTTGGGTACTTTGGATGTGACATGGCTGTATGTAGATGTATGTGTGTGTTGGCAGTGTGTCATTTGGGGTCTGTATTTTTGCTCCATGCAATGTGAACACAGAGGTACGAGTAATGTGTGAGGTTAATGTGGGATCTTTGCAGTATGTAAGCCATTGCTGTAACAGAATGGAGTGTTAAGTTCATGGTGTCCTTTCGTCTGTGTTCCCTATGCAGGTCAGCACCCATTAGAAGAAAGGGTTATGGCGTGCCATTGCCAAGGATGGTACATTTCTGGCGGAGCACCCACTGCAGAAAGAAGTGGGAGGACCTGCGACGCTGGGCCCGGAAGACCGTGAAGGCCCAGCTGGGGACGTCCTTTTAATGAGGGAGGGGTGCCTGTCTGCCCCTGACACCCTCCCCTCCCCCCCAATGGACCACATACTGGCAGTGGCCAATCCGGAGTTGGATGGGTGCTTGAGAGCAGTACAACAGCCACAAGGGGGTGAGTACACACTGTGTGGAAATCGTTCTTGATGCCTGCCATGTTGTATGGGTGCAAGGTTCTAGTCAGTGGATGGCTCAATATGCCCGTTTAGCTAATCCTGTAGAGTCCTGCTTAGCAATGAAGATTGGTATGTACATTTGGTATTGACAAGTAGCTGGCCTACCATGGCAGACATGGCTTAGTGAATCCCAGTAGGTGTGCAGATGGTAGTGTTTGAGTTCATTTCTGCTGTAGTTCTTAGGCAATGATGTGATATTGTGGTTGTCACTGCACAGTGTTATTTAGTTGTAAATCATTATGATGTGTATGCCATATGTGCTGTTATTGCTGTTTTTGACCCTGTGCTTCCTTTCTTTCTCCCCCACCCTCCCTCCTTTTCTTCTCCTGTCCTTGTGCGCATTAGCATCATCTGGCAAAGGAGCAGGGGCACCGGCGAGTGGGGGAGCTGCAGCCCATGGGACCCAGGACGCTGAGTCCACCGACGTCAAGGGGACCAGTGGGTTGGAGGGCGAGGGGAGCACCATGTGGTGACAGTAGCTGATAATCCGGCTCTGATTCTTCCTCCGATGGAAGCTCCCTGGTGGTGGCGGACCCCTCTTGGACGACCCCAGCTACATCATCTTCTGTCACCCCCGTATCAGCACCGCCCTCCCAGTAGTCCCCCACCCAGTTGCCTGTGCCCACTTACCCAGGAGGGTGGGTGTCTCCCTAGCCCCAGGCACCTCAGGCCCTGCCCCAGTCAGCCCTGCTGCCCTTACTGAGGAGGCTATTGACCTCCTGAGAGCCATTTCTGTGGGCAGTCAACCACAGAGAATGCCATCCAGGGGCTTTCATCCCAGATGCAGCAATGCCTACCTGGAGGGCATTCACAGTGGCTTGGCTGCCCTACAGAGATCGTTTCAGGCTCTGGACTCCTCTTTGACGGCAGCCAGTGTCCCTGGTTCTTCCGCCCCCCCTCCAAATACCTATACCCAGTCCCTAAGCCCTCTTTCCCCACCCTTCCCAAGCACACAATCAGACCAGCATGCACCCAAGACAACAGACAGGACTTGCAAAGACAAGCACAGGCACCACAGATCACACCACGAGCACACACACAGCCAACACCCAGGTGCACACACAACAACAGCCACTGCCTCCACTAACTCCCCCTCCTCCTCCTCTTCCCTCACAGTCACATCAGCACTCACGCCTGCAAGCACTGCATCTTCAGTCACAGATCCTGCCACCTGTACAGCCTTTCCCACAGTCACCACAACAGCAGACATGCGACTAGCACCCCAGTCACCACATGCTCAGTCACCACCACCACCATCACAACCACATGCAGCACATCCACCTCACTTGTAAACACCACCACAACATACATGTACATGACCTGTTTTTCCTCTCCCACCCTGTCAGCCAACCCCCTTCAAAAACACGTAAACACTCCCAATCAGACACTCAACAGCCATCCACTTCATACACATACACTGTACATGCACCTGCAACCCAGTCCAGCACACCTACTTCTCCTACAACCACTCCCTGTACCCCACTCTCAAACCTGCTCCCACAGCCCACCCCATTGTACCAAAGAAACATTTCCTTGCCCACCTTGACCTCTTCCCTCCTCCTCCCCCACACCGTCCTGCATGGAAAAGGAAGGCCCCGCTCCCCCAGCCCAGTACCTCCAACTCCCAGTCCTCTCATGTCCCTCTCCCTGCAGCAGAACCTACCACTGAGGGGCACAAGACTGCCACTCCAACCCCCCGCTCCAAACCCACTCCTCCACTCCTTAAACAAAAGAACAAAGGCCCGCCCCCTCCCAAACCCAAGTCCAAGGACCCCCCTGCCAAGAAGCCCCCCCACCACCCCACCCTGCCCTCTGAGGTGCCTGCCTTCCATCATCATGTCCCTGCCCAGTGGAGTGACTTGGGCTGTCAGGAGTCAAGTTGGGCCTTGTATGTTGCCCTGTGGGTTGTTCAGAACATTGGAGTGACCAATGGCCCTTTGTACATGGTTGCCTCATTTGATGTGGGCGCAAGTCCACTGGAATACAGTGGTTGGATCAAAGGTAAGTGTCCTGGCTTTCTTTACTTCTGGCTTATGTTGTTGTTGGATTTCTTTGCAGATTGTTCTCGGTGTGTGGTATGTGTGAATGGTGTGTGTTGTGCGTGTGGGTGTGTCACTCTCCCCTCCCTCCCTTGTGTGCTAGGCGGCTGTACTCACCATCGTCATTGGCGTTGCTGCTCCTGGACTGCCATCACGTGGTACAACATCGGCAGGGCTTCCAGTTCGGGTTCCATGGCGGCCGCAGACTCCTCTGTCTCCCTGGAGGTGAGTGTCTCCTTTTATGGCCGGACCACACTGGCGGTTCAGGTGGTACTTTGGCTGTCTATGGGAGGGATCACCGCCATGGTCATAATTTGGTGGTCTTCATTGCCAGCCTAGCGATGGAACTACCGCCATCGCCGTCGTGCCGGTCAGCTGACCGCCAATGTCAGAATGAGGGCCTAAGTACTTCATCCAACCAGAAGCCAAGCTTTTTACCGGTATTGACATATCCACCACACATGGAGACCATTAACCCAAAGACTAAAGGCACCCCTGTTCAATTAGCAGCACTTTGTTTTGGAAACATTCAGTTTAAGGAAGTTGAAGCGCATCCATTAACATCTGATCTTCAATTTCCCCTGCTGACAATTGATGCTCAAAATAATGTAATGTAATCCAGTTTTCTAAAGCACTCTGTTACCTAGCAACATGTCCTAGTGCTGAAAGCTCTAACTATTTCTGTAAAAGCCTGACTGCATGCCCCAAAATCAAACTAACATAAGAAGCAGTTAAATGAATTACCTAAATAGCCAAGTTTTTAAAGGTGAATGTCATCATCATTAGAGTTTTCCTTAAATACGTAGGTATTGATTATATGAGCAAGTGCATGGATATAGATATTAAAAAGGTTATAGAAGAGAGATAGGGGCCTTGGACAATTCCGCACTTGGCAGGAAATGACTTAGAATAATTGGTGGGAAGGTTAGATTTTGCCTTCATTTGGACAGCGAGGAGGTGGAATCATGGCCAAGCAGTCCCTCCAGTTCCATATCTTCAATACACTAGTCAAGCTGGAATGATCCATCATATCAAATGCAGCTGAGCAGTCCAACAGAATGAGCCTGTGAAAACATCCTCATCCAGCCTGCATCTAGGTTTAAGACACCAAGTAGTGCCATCTCCATTCCAAGACAGTGTCTGAAATCCATGTTTGAGGTCTAATAGATGATGGTCTTCAAGATATCTAATGAACCAGAAGGCTGGGGTGTGAGCCCCCATCAAGCAAAAACCACAATCATAGTCGGTGTAAGTGTCAGGCAAACCCTAAATTAACCTGTGCTCTCCATCTGGTAGCTTGGCACAGAGCAGTTACGCTTACCTTAGAGACAGTGTGGAAAGTATTTGTTCAAAACTTCAAACAATAAAACTGAAAACACCCCACAAAAAGATTGCACACAATGTTAGCAAAATAGAACTTATTTTAATGAATAAAACAAGACCAAAACACCAAAAATCCAATAAGTGGAACTTGAATTATTAATTTTTAGCTATTAAACTGTAAAATAGTGTCTAGAAGCAAGAAGCGGGGATTTCTGGTTGCGCCAGACTGGGATAAAGTCAAAAGTTTAGGCCAACCATGATGGAACAGGGGCTTGATACATGGGCCCACTGAGGCCCGCTGACTTCCTTAATCCTGGTTGCGTCATTGTCCAAGATGCAGAAGAAGCAATGCACCGGTGTTCATCCCTGCAGTTTAGGAGATGCGTTGATGTTCCCCATGCAGTAGAGGAGATGGGCTGATTTTCTCAGCGCAGCGGTGGCAATGAGTTGGTTCTGAGTTGTGATGGGTCCGGAGTTGATATGCTGGGTCTGTTCGTGGAACAGTGGTGATGCACAGGTTCCAATCCACGCAACAGGAGGGATGTGCTGGTTCCGATCCACTCAACAGGAGTGATGTGCTAATTCCTATTGTCGGAACACGAGCAATGCTCTGGTTCTGATCCACGGCGACAAACAGGCTCTGCAACAGCAGGCCTGAGACATGGTTAAAGGGCTACTTAGGTGGGCCCACAAGTAGCATTTAGGTTACAGTCCCTGGACACAAGTAGTGCACTTTACTATGGACTTCTAAGTAAAGTAACTATGCCTATTTGGGATAAGCCAATATTACCAAGTTTTAAGGAGTGAGAACAAGCACTTTAGCACTGATTAGCAATTGTAAAACGCCCAAAGGCCTAAAGCCAGCAAAAACGAGGTCAGAAAAATAGAGGAGGTAGGCAAAACGTTGGTGGGAAGACTGTCAAGTCTAATAGCTAAAATTCCTCAAGAATCTTAGACACAACCAGAAGTGCAATAGGTCCATAATTAACTTCTACTATAGGATCAAACACAGGTTACAGTTGAGGTTTTATCACAGCCTTCTTCTGTACCTTGTGTCCATTCCCAAATGTGAAGGAGGCATTTAATATAGAGGTGGGGGCATGGTTATTCAACCAGAATGTCAACTCCAAAATCTCGTCTGACCATAATATCATGGTCAAAATACAGTTACTATAAAAATATCATGGAATAAAAATATGGAACACAAGTACATATTTTTAATTTGTTAAAAGATTATTCACTATAGTATTGTTTTTATTATAATGTTTTAGTGCACTGTAGTATGTTTTTATTTAGTTAATTATTTTATTTGGACCTTTAGTTTAATTATTTTAATAAAAATATACTGCTGCCTAATTGTATTTTTGTGGGTGGCTAGGTTTCTTGGGAGATTGGACTTACTAAAGTATACATTGGTGTTAATTAATGTGTCAATTATGTACTTTTAAAAATAGATCATTATATGGTTACATATTATATTAGTTGATATTAATTATTCATTATATATATTATATATATATATATATATTTAATGAAAACACCAAAGGTTAAACTATGGTTATAGTTAGGAAACGTTATGTATTTTTTCTATACAAGCTTGACAACACAAACATTAGAAATTCCTAAGTTATAGTTACACCTTAAATGTATAATGTATGCACCACCTTTAAATTACTATAGCTTTATTTATTATTTTATGAAAACTAAACTTAAACTTCACAGGTCTTAGACATGCTAAAGTTATACCTCAAATTTAAAATCTATACAACACAGTTAAATTATTACAACTCACACATCTCCATACACACAGGCATACTTATGAGCCCTGTTGCGTCACTCTTGCACCATGCAATCAGGGGCAAAG
Organism: Pleurodeles waltl; assembly: GCF_031143425.1. Classification (NCBI taxonomy): domain Eukaryota; kingdom Metazoa; phylum Chordata; class Amphibia; order Caudata; family Salamandridae; genus Pleurodeles; species Pleurodeles waltl. The sequence goes on from NC_090445.1 coordinate 602,899,606, forward strand.
ACGCCACAAATAAAAAATGAGATTTATGAAGCCACACAAGGCCACCTTGCGCGGCCCTGCTTGGCTTCATAAATCGTGAATAATGTAATGCTACGCAAATCACTGTGTTGCATTACACTGCGCCAGGGAGGTGTTTTCATGGGTGTTGCATGGGTATTTCCATGCAACATCCATGGATTTTAATGCATTCCCAGATTTACAAGCACAAGTATACACAGCAATGCGCCAAAAAATACACCTCTTCAGTAGAGGCGGAATGAGGAGAAATATCTTTATTTCTTTTTGTCATTGCCTCTTTCTCTGTGTGCTGCGTTCTGCAGCACACAGAGAAAGAGGAAACCACCTCAGGGGATTGTTTGTGTGCAGGAAAATGCCCCTTCCTGCACAGAATTGTTGAGCGGAGCACAGTAGAGTGGAGTTGGGTAGAATGGAGTGGTGTACAGTGGGATAGTGTAGAGTGGAGTGTTGTAGAGTGGAGTAGCATACAGTGGAGTTGGGTAGAGTGGAGTGACATAAAGTAAAAGCACAGATTGGAGTCAAGTACAGTGGAGTGGAACAGAGTGGAGTCAAGAATAGTGGACGAGCAACCAGTGGAGATGGTTAAAATGGAGTGTAGTACGGTGGAATAGCGTATAGAATAGAATAACATATAGGGGGTAATTCCAACCCTGGCGGTCGGTGATAAAGCGGCGGCCAACCCGCCAACAGGCAGGCGGTAAAAAAAATGGAATTCTGACCCTGGCGGGAACCGCCAACACAGACCGCCACTTTAACACTCCGACCGCCACGGCGGGACAAACAAACATCGCGGCGGTCACCGCCAACAGGCAGGCGGCAGACAATGTACCGCCCACCCTATCACAACTCACCAATCCGCCACCTTTTCCGGGGCGGGAGCCCCGCCGATAAAAACACGGCGGAAACAGACTATGAACGGGAAAACGCTCACCTCTACACACTCCACGAGGAATCTGGACAGCATGGAACCCAAATTAAACATCCTACCAGCTATTGTCTACCTGCTCCTCTACCAGGAGCACGAACACCGGCGCAGACGACAACGGTGAGTACTGCACCTACGACACAGGGGAGGGGGGAGGAGAAAAGGTTATGGGCACACACATACGCGATACCCCCGCACCCCTGCCCCCAAATCCCTACACACCAATGCAGAGCAACAAGTCAGAGTGACACCCCCCAAACCCCACGGAATAATGCAAAGACAAAATTAAATGATCATTAAAATTGAAGTATATTATTGGACATTTGAAGTAATGTGAAATATGAAATATGAAATATATATCAAATAAAAAAAAAAATTAAAAATATGTACATAGGCCAAAAGTCCGGCACTTTTTGGCAAAGTTCCATCGTTCGTGGGCCAATGTGCACAAACACAAGGGCAAAGCCCACACACGAGACCAGATTCCATTGGAGAGAACACTGCTGGGGCATCAGATGATAAAACTACAGGCACCTCAGGGGGAAGGGAAGGGGGGGCACCTCAGCCACATGAGTCCACGACGCCAGATCCACGAGGGGCCTCCATGCCCACTGTACCATCCTGGGGAGTGCAAAGCCACAGTCTCTCAAGTCTCTACAGTGGGTGGATTGCCCACTGTACCATCCGGGGGAGTGCAAAGCCACAGTCTCTCAAGTCTCTATAGTGGGTGGATTGCCCACTGCTGCATCCTGGGAAGTGCAAAGCCACAGTCCATCAGGTGGATTACAGACTCCACTGGTTATGGAGGAGGCATAGTGGCCAGAGTGCTTCGTGAAGCCCTGCCCGACACAGATTCAGCCCTGCCAATGGGCCAGCGGTGCTTGACAGGAAGGGCCCAGCAGAGCAGTTCAGAGACGGCGGTGCCCAGCGGAGCGGTGCTTGACAGGAAGGGCCCAGCAGAGCAGTTCAGAGACGGCGGTGCCCAGCGGAGCGGTGCTTGAGATGAAGGGCCCAGCGGAGCGGTGCTTGAGATGAAGGGCCCAGCGGAGCGGTGCTTGAGATGAAGGGCCCAGCGGAGCTTAAGATGAAGGGCCCAGCGGAGCGGTGCTTGAGATGAAGGGCCCAGCGGAGCGGTGCTTGATAAGGAAGGGCCCAGCGGAGCGGTGCTTGACAGGAAGGGCCCAGCAGAGCAGTTCAGAGACGGCGGTGCCCAGCGGAGCAGTGCTTGACAGGAAGGGCCCAGCAGAGCAGTTCAAAGACGGCGGTGCCCAGCGGAGCGGTGCTTGACAGGAAGGGCCCAGCAGAGCAGTTCAGAGACGGCGGTGCCCAGCGGAGCGGTGCTTGAGATGAAGGGCCCAGCGGAGCGGTGCTTGAGATGAAGGGCCCAGCGGAGCGGTGCTTGAGATGAAGGGCCCAGCGGAGCGGTGCTTAAGATGAAGGGCCCAGCGGAGCGGTGCTTGAGATGAAGGGCCCAGCGGAGCGGTGCTTGATAAGGAAGGGCCCAGCGGAGCGGTGCTTGACAGGAAGGGCCCAGCAGAGCAGTTCAGAGACGGCGGTGCCCAGCGGAGCAGTGCTTGACAGGAAGGGCCCAGCAGAGCAGTTCAGAGACGGCGGTGCCCAGCGGAGCGGTGCTTGACAGGAAGGGCCCAGCAGAGCAGTTCAGAGACGGCGGTGCCCAGCGGAGCGGTGCTTGAGATGAAGGGCCCAGCGGAGCGGTGCTTGAGATGAAGGGCCCAGCGGAGCGGTGCTTGAGATGAAGAGCCCAGCGGAGCGGTGCTTGACAGGAAGGGCCCAGCGGAGCGGTGCTTGACAGGAAGGGCCCAGCAGAGCAGTTCAGAGACGGCGGTGCCCAGCGGAGCGGTGATTGAGATGAAGGGCCCAGCGGAGCGGTGCTTGAGATGAAGGGCCCAGCGGAGCGGTGCTTGACAGGAAGGGCCCAGCAGAGCAGTTCAGAGACGGCGGTGCCCAGCGGAGCGGTGCTTGAGATGAAGGGCCCAGCGGAGCGGTGCTTGAGATGAAGGGCCCAGCGGAGCGGTGTTTGACAGGAAGGGCCCAGCGGAGCGGTGCTTGACAGGAAGGGCCCAGCAGAGCAGTTCAGAGACGGCGGTGCCCAGCGGAGCGGTGCTTGACACGGCGGTGCCCAGTTCAGCGGTGCTTGTTTGAAAGGGCCCAGTTCAGCGGTGCTTGTTTGAAAGGGCCCTGTTCAGTGGTGCTTGAGACGGTGGTGCCCTGTTCAGCGGTGCTTGTTTGAAAGGGCCCAGTTCAGCAGTGCTTGAGACGGCGGTGCTCTGTTCAGTGGTGCTTGAGACGGCGGTGCCCAGTTCAGCGGTGCTTGTTTGAAAGGGCCCAGTTCAGCGGTGCTTGAGACGGCGGTGCCCTGTTCAGCGGTGCTTGTTTGAAAGGGCCCAGTTCAGCAGTGCTTGTTTGAAAGGGCCCAGTTCAGCGGTGCTTGTTTGAAAGGGCCCTGTTCAGCGGTGCTTGAGACGGCGGTGCCCAGTTCAGCGGTGCTTGTTTGAAAGGGCCCAGTTCAGCGGTGCTTGTTTGAAAGGGCCCAGTTCAGCGGTGCTTGAGACGGCGGTGTCCAGTTCAGCGGTGCTTGTTTGAAAGGGCCCAGTTCAGCGGTTCCGGCCCAGGCATGGGTGTCACTCGCCACCTGACATGTGGCTGGTGGGGCCTTCCTGCCCATCTGTCCGTTGGCTTGCGGGGCCCTCCTGGGCTGCCGTACCGGGCCTCTGGGTGTCCTCCTGCACACCTGGGAGGGGGCTGGTGGGGCACTCCTGGGCAGCTGGCCTGCTGCCGGACTTGTCGGGCGTGCTGCCCTTCCCACCCTTCCCTGGTCGTCTGTGGCCCTTTGACACCTTTGGCGGTGTGCCAGGTGGCACCCCACTTCCAGACGGAGCCAGGGTAGGGATTTTGGTCCCTGGTGTCCGTGGCCTCTCGCGCCGGGCACTGCTAATTTTTGGGTGCTTTTCCGGGGGTGGGCTGGCCGTGCCTTGGCTCCTAGCCGGAGTAGTTGCCCTTGAGGGTGGGGGACTCCACAGTCCTACAGTCCTGATAGGTCCTGGTTTGGTGGTGGCTGAGGTGCTGATTGCAGTCTTCTGAGATGGACGGGGTGGGGGAGTTGTAGGAAAGAGGTCAAGTTTGGAAAAGAAAAGCAATTTGGAAAGAGAGGGACGGTTAGGTGTAGTGGGTATGGGAGTGGAGGAAGAGGATGTGGTTGTAGGAGTGTGAAGTCTGGTGTCTTTGGGTGCAGGTGCTTGGGCTGGAGGCTGTCGTGAGGTGGATGGCTGTTGGGTGGGTGGCTGCTTGCGTTTGTGTGGTTTGGAAGAGGGGGTGACAGACACACTGGGAGAGGACACAGGGGACGTGTAAATGGTAGTGGGGGTGGTGACTGCACGTGTGCGGAGTGTTCTGGTGGGTGTGCTGGTGATGGACGTAGTGGCTGAAGATGTTGTGCATGCAAGTGTGAGTGGAGACGTCACAGGGAGGGAGGAGGGAGACGAGGAGGAGGGGACACAGTGGAGGCAGTGGCTGTTGGCATGTCTGCATGTGGATGTTGCTTGGGTGAATGCTTGTGTGATCTGTGGTGCTTATGTCTGGATGAGCTGCCCTTGGGTGTTGAGGTGTGTGCAGGCTGGTCTGTAGGTGTGTCTGGGATAGGCAGAGGAACAGGGGAGTGGGACTGGGTTGAGGAAGTTGGAGGGGGGAGGCTAGACACAGGGACAATTGCTGCCGTCAGTGCAGAGGCCAGAGCGTTGAACGATCGCTGATGGGCAGCCTGACCCAAATGAATGCCCTCCAGGTATGCATTGCTCCGATGCACCTCCCTCTCTACACCCTGGATGGCATTCAAAAGGGTAGACTGCCCAACAATGATGGTCCTCAGGAGGTCAATGACCTCCTCACTGAGGGCAGCAGTGGTGACAGGGGCAGGGCCTGAGGTGCCTGGGGCGAAGGAGATGGCCGGCTTCCTGGGCGAGCGGGCACGGGGCGAACGCTGAGGAGCTGCTGGGAGGGCGGGGCTGGTGCGCTGGGTGGCGGCTGTACCTGTTGTTGCGGTGGGCACGGATGTTGCCGCCACCACAAGGGAGCTCCCTTCCGAGGACGTGTCGGTGTCGCTGACGTCTCCACGGGTCCCCGTTGTGGAGCTCCCCTCGCCCTCCGTCTCACTGGTGTACTCAGAGTCGGCTGTATGGCCCTCCGGGCCCATGTGAGATGCAGCTCCCTCGTGCGCCGATGCCACTTCTCCTCCGCCTGATGATACTAATGCACACATATACAGGAAAACCAAGAAAAAGGGGGGGAGAAGAAAGAAAGACATGTTGAGTGCATGCACTGGCGGCACCGTTGGCGGAGAGGACAGACACAGAAGCCCCCAGCACTACGCCGCGCACTCGGGGTACACTACTCAATTATTGTGACTTGACCTACAGGTCTATGGACGACAAATGCACACATAGGTGAGGCCGGACCATGGATAGCTGTACTTAGCACCCTACAGAGGTGGGGGGCGGGGGCACAGGGCCATGCCTAACGGAGGGGCCTAGCCTACAGAAAGCGCCCTGGCCTAGAGATAGCCACAGCCCTCCTTCCCCACCCAGACACCTCCACTGTGCGCTAATATAGCAGATTGTGCTGATACTCACCCCCTTGTGTCTGCTGTGATGTCCTCATGCGCCCATCCAAATCGGGGTAGGCCACCGCCAGGATCCGGGACATCAGGGGGGTCAATTGCCGGCTGGCACCCCTCCTAGGTTGGGAGGCCATCCCCAGCAGAGCCTCGGCGGTCTTTCTGCTCCTGCGGCGGATGTCCTCCCACCTCTTGCGGCAGTGGGTGCCCCGTGTGTTGTGGACCCCCAGGGCCCGGACGTCCTTGGCGATGGCACGCCAAATTTCGATCTTCTGATGGGCACTGACCTATGTGACATGTACAGGGTGGGAAAAGAAATATCATCACTTTTCTGCATGGTCGATGTGAGTGGCCCCCCCTCCCCAACCTTGCCATGTGGCACATGCTCTCATCTGTCGTTGCACTCCTCATTCGCTCACCTCCCCACCATCTTACATCCACCCCACTCAACACAGGCATAGCCCATACTACGTGCTCCCTGTGTACTTACCTGTTGGTCTGGAGGACCGTAGAGTAGCGCATACTGGGGGAGGACCCCATCAACAAGTTTCTCCAATTCCTCAGATGTGAAGGCAGGGGCCCTTTCCCCAGTCGCAGCAGCCATTGTATCTCCCAGACCGAGGTCACAGCAGCACTTGCAGTATAGGTCCTCTCCTGTGGATGATCAGGTCTCGAGTGATTAAGCAGTTAGAAAATGGCGGGCACGCCCGCGGCGGTGCGTACCGCGGCGGTGCGTACCGCGACCGCCGGCGCACATCGTCATTGGCTCCTGAAACCCATAGGGTTCAATGTTAACCAATGCGGCTTAGCACCGCGGTCTTCGACCGCCTACCGCCACGGTGTGGCACGCCAGCGCATTGACCTCACATCCCATTGTCACACTTCACAGGTCAGGCAGCCGCCATTTCAAGGGCCCACATGGCTTAATTTCTACTGCGTCACACAGGCCTAGGCCTTGCATTGCCACTCATACAAGCCATTCAATGCATATCGAATCGTGTACTGTGCAAGCTGTGGGAACGTACCTGTGGGTTGCTTGACTCTGTGCTCCATGTTGTCCTTCCTAGGCACCGTCCGCTGGGACTTGCGAGGAGATGGAGGAATCCTCCTGTGTACAGACCGCTGGTGGACCTGTCGACAATGGAAGAACGACATATCATACTGACATACAGGCTTGACAGAGCCACTATACATGAACTGTGTGCCCAGCTGGAGCCAGACCTGATGTCCCCCATTCGCCAACCCACAGGGATTCCCCCTCTGGTGCAGGTTCTGTCAGTACTCCATTTTTTGGCAAGTGGATCATTCCAAACAACAGTGGCCATATCATCAGGGATGTCTCAGCCTATGTTTTCTAAGGTTTTGTCCAGAGTGTTGTCTGCCCTGATGAAATACATGCGGAGCTACATTGTGTTCCCTGAGGTGGGCGATTTGGCTACAGTGAAGGGTGATTTCTATGCCCTTGGACATATCCCCAACATCATTGGTGCCATTGATAGGACCCATGTGGCTTTGGTCCCCCCCAGTGGAAGTGAGCAGGTGTACAGGAACAGAAAAAGTTATCATTCGATGAATGTCCAGGTGGTCTGTTTGGCAGACCAGTACATCTCCCATGTAAATGCCAAGTTCCCTGGGTCAGTGCATGACGCGTATATCATGCGAAATAGCAGCATCCCTTATGTGATGGAACAGCTACAGAGACACCGTGTGTGGCTATTGGGGGACTCTGGTTACCCCAACCTGTCGTGGCTACTTACCCCAGTGAGGAATCCCAGGACAAGGGCAGAGGAACGCTACAATGAGGCCCATGGGCGAACTAGGAGGATCATAGAAAGAACCTTCGGGCTCCTGAAGGCCAGGTTAAGGTGCCTGCATATGACAGGTGGATCCCTAATGTACTCACCAAAGAAGGTGTGCCATATAATCGTGGCCTGCTGTATGCTTCACAACCTGGCTTTGCGACGCCAGGTGCCTTTCCTGCAGGAGGATGGTCCAGATGGTGGTGTTGTAGCAGCTGTGGAGCCTGTGGAGAGTGAAGAGGAGGAAGACAACGGGGACGACACAGACAACAGGGACACAGTGATACAACAGTATTTTCAGTAGCACAGAGGTAAGAATCAACCACGCCATTTTACATTTTCTTAAAGCCTCCTGCCTCTCTACTGTCTGTGTTTCCCCCCAGTTCCTGTTAACTGATTTGTGACTTTTCCTTCCCTTTTCAGAGCTGTAGGCCCCACTGCGTGACCTCTGCTTTGTTTGCCCATGGACTACAGCTGTGTGACAGTGGTATGTTGTCATCACAATGTAACTGAACATTTTTGCACCGTTATGTCTAATACATTTGTTAAGAATACAAGCAGACTCCAGATTTTTTAAGTGCAATACGTGATTTTATTAAATTGCTACATTTGGGTACATGATTGTAAACGGTGATGGGTGATGGTGGAGTAATGTCCATGGCAAAGTCCAGTTCTCAGTCTCACAGGTGCATTGTCCATATGCCTGTGGAAGGATGGAGCAGGGGCAGTTTAAGGTTGGACAGGGTGACAATGTGGGACAGTGGGATGACATCAGGGGGTATCGTTTGCTGGCGGGGGTCTTGGCATCCTACTCTGTCTTCTTGTGAGATCTCAGGTTCCGCTTGCGGGGTGGTTCTTCTTCTGCAGGAGGTGGGGTTCTGGTGGCCTGTGTTGTGTGGGGGCCTCCTGTCCACTAGCGCCGGCGGAGGTGGTAGGCTGTTCCTGGTCTAGGCTAGTGACAGGGGCCCTTTGGGGTGCCACATGGTCCCGCAATGTGGTGACTATCTGGTTAAGGGCCACGACGATGGTTCCCATTGCGGAACTAATGTTCCTCAGTTCCTCTCTGAACCCCATGTACTGTTCCTCCTGCAGTACCTGGATCTCCTGGAACCTGCCCAGTACCGTAGCCATCATCTCCTGAGAGTGGTGGTATGCTCCCATGATGGAGGAGAGGGCCTCTTGGAGAGTGGGTTCCCCGGGCCTGTCCCCCCCCTGTCGCACAGCAGCCCTCCCAGTTCCCCTGTGTTCCTGGGCCTCTGTCCCCTGGACGGTGTGCCCACTACCACTGCCCCCAGGTCCCTGTTGTTGTTGGGGTGGTGGGTCAACCTGGGTGCCCTGTAGTGGCGGACACACCGCTGATTGACGTGTCCTGGAGACAGAGGCACGGGCCCGCTGGGTGGGAGCTGTGCTGGTGTTCCCAGAGGGGGTTAGGTCTGCTGTAGCCTGTGGCTGTCTGTGGGGAACCGACTGTCCCGAGGTCCCTGATGGGCCGGGCTGGTCATCTGGGTCCAGGGAGACAGAGCTGCTGTCATCACTGGGGGCCTCTTCTGGGGGTGGGATGGACATCTCTGGACCCTCCGTGGCGGTGTGGTGGCGTTCGGGTCCTGCAGGGGTACAAGGGTATGGTTATTGCTTCTGTGTGTGGCATTTCGTGTAATGGGTGGGTGGCCGTGTACCCAAGTGCAGGCATTCCCTTGTGGGGGCTTTTGTGAGGGTGGCTTGTGGGGGTGATGTGTGTGTGCAGTGGGCATGCTTTGGTGATGGGTGTCCATGCTTTGGGGACGCATGCAGGGCTAGGTTTTGGGATGGGTGGGTTGTGATGGTGAGCCATTTGCAAGGAGTTGGTGTGATGGGGGTGGGGGTGAGGGTGGGGGTATGATTTGGCATGCAGGTGGGGTGGGGGGAATGAAGTAGTGGAGATTTGACTTACCAGAGTCCATTCCTCCGCCTACTCCTGCGAGGCCCTCAGGATGCAGGATGTGCAAGACTTCCTCCTCCCATGCTGTGAATTCTGGGGGAGTAGGTGTGGGTCCGCCGCCAGTCTTCTGCACCGCGATGTTGTGCCTTGATACCATGGAACGCACCTTCCCCCGTAGGTCGTTCCAGCGCTTCCTGATGTCATCCCGATTGCGTGGATGCTGTCCCACAGCGTTGACCCTGTCGACTATCCTTTGCCATAGCTCCATCTTCCTGGCAATGGTGGTGTGCTGCACCTGTGCCCCGAAGAGCTGGGGCTCTACACGAACTATTTCCTCCACCATGACCCTGAGTTCTGCGTCAGAGAACCTGGGGTGTCTTTGGGGTGCCATGGGGTGGTGTGGATGAGGTGAGGGGTGGTGTATGTGTTGTAGAGTGTGGTGAGTGTGGTGGTGTATGGTGTTTTGTGCGTGGTAATTGTGTGGGTGATGTTGTGATTTGCCTCTGTGTGATGGTCTACTCTAAGCAGTGCTGTCTCTCTCTGTCCTTCAGTCGGTATTGTGGTCGTAAGGGTTTGTGGGTGATGTGGGTGTGTGTTTTATATTGTATTGGGTGTGTGGGAGTGTTGTTTGTATGTATATCAGGTGTGTGTGTTTCAAACTGTCCAATGTGGTTGTGTTTTGTAAGGGTGTGTGTATTTTGACCGCGGCGGTGTGTACCGCCAATGGAATACCGCGGTTGAAAGACCGCCGCGTGGATTCGTGGGTCGGAATGGCATGGGCGTTTTTCTGTTGGCGTGACGGTGGAGGTTTGGTCATCGCCTGTTTTTCGCTGACCTTTGGTGTGGCGGACTTTTGTGGATGTCGGGTTTTTGGCGGTTTGCCAGTTGTGGGTCAGAATGACCGTGGCGGTTTACCGCGGCCGCGGCGGTGTTATGGCGGTCTTCTGACCGGCAGTAAGCGCCTTTTACCGCCGAGGTCAGAATGACCCCCATAGTGTAGTAGCATACAGTGTGGTGGTATACAGTGGAGTGGCGTAGAGGGGAGTTGGGTGAAGTGGAGTGGCGTTGAGAGGAACAGCATAGAGTGGAATGGCGTAGAATGTAGTTGAGTTCAGTGGAATACCATATAGTGAAGTGGCGAAGAGTGGAGTGGGGTATAGTAGAGTGGTGTGGACTGAAGCGGTGTACAGTGGAGTGACTTATAGTGTAAAAGCGTTGAGTGGAGTGTTGTAGATTGGAATTGCGAAGAGAGGAGTACAGTGTAGTGTACAGTGGAGTTGTGCACAATGGAGTAGCATACAGTGGAGTGGAATAGAGTGGAATAGGGTACAGTGGAGTGGGTACAGTGGAGTGAGGTACAATATAGTGGCATACAGTGGAATAGCTTAAAGTGCAGTGACATAAAGTGGAGTGAGGTTCAGTAGAATAGCATACAATGGAGTAGAGTGGAATGGCGTAGAGTGGAGTAGCGTAGAGTGGCGAGGTGTAGAGTAGAGGTGCTTACAATGGAATAGCATGAAGTGGAGTAGCCTACAGTGGAGTGGCCTACAGTTGAGTGGCATACATTGTAGTGGCATCAAGTACAATGTTGTGGAGTGGTACAGCATAGAGTGGAGTGGCACGGAGCGGAGTTGGGTAGACTGGAGTAGGGTAGAATGGAGTGGCTTAAAGTGGAGTGGTGTACAGTGGAATAGTGTAGATTGGTTTATAGTGGAGTGGCATAGAGTAGAATGGCAGAGAGTGGAATAGCATAGAGTGGATTGGGATACAGTGGAGTTTTGTACTGTGGAATAGAATATAGTGGAGTGGTGCAGAGTGTAGGTGCAAAGACTGGAGTGACATAGAGAAAAGTGGTGTAGAGAAGAATAGCGTACAGTGAAGTGGTGTAGAATGTAGGGCCTTCGAGTGGAGTGCGGTAGAATGGAATGGTGTACAGTAGAATAGCATATAGAGGAGTGGGGTAGGGTAGAGCAGCATAAAAGGGAGTGGCGCAGAGTGGAATAGTGTACAGTAGAGTGGCATATAGAGTGGAGTGGTGTAGAGTGGAGAGGGGTACAGTGTAGTGCTGTACAGTGAAATAGCATAGAGTGGAGTGTTGTACAGTGAAATAGTGTAGAATGGAGTGGTGGAGACTGGAGTGTTGAAGAGTGTAATATCATGGAGTGGAGTGGTGTGGAGTGTAGTTGTGTACAGTGGAATAGCGCAGTGGCACAGACTGGTGTGGCATACATTGGAGTGGTGTACAGTGGAATGGCGTACAGTGGAATTGAGTGGAGTGGTGTAGAGCATAGTTGTGTACAGTGGAACAGCATACAGTGGAGTGGCTTAAAATGGAGTGGGGTAGAATGGACTGGTGTACAGTGGAATAGCATAGAATGGATTGGAATAGAGAGTAGGTGCATACAGTAGAATAGCATAAGTGGAGTTGCTTCCAGTGGAGCGGCAAAGACTGCAGTTGAATACAGTGAAGTGGCGTAGAGTGGAGTGAGGTAGGGTGAAGTGGCTAGAAGTGGAATACCCTAGAATGGAGTGGCGTAGAGTGGAATTGCATACAGTGGAATAGCAGACAGTGGTGTGGGGCACAGTAGAATGGTGTAGACTGGGGTGTCGTTGACTGGAATGCCATACAGTGGAGTGGTGTAGAGTAGAGTGGCATAGAGTAGAGAGGTGTAATGCTGTACAGTGCAATGGCATACAGTGGAGTGGCATATAGTGGAGTGGCATAGAGTGGAATAGTGCACACTCTAGTGGCATAGAGTAGATTTTCATAAAGTGGAATAACATAGAGTGGATTGGCATACAGTGGAGGGGTGTACAGTGGAGTGACGTAGACTGGAGTGTCAAAGAAAGGAGTGGCATAGATCATAATAGCATACAGTGGAGTGGTGTAGAGTGGAATGGCGTAGAGTGGAATTTGTGTTGAGTATATCACGGTACTCCATAGACTTTTTTTGTAAAGAATTCAATATGTAAAAAGTTTTAAATACACTGTAGTACATTATATTTGTGAAATTATAGTCTAGTACAGTGTATTTTTAATTTACATATTTATTTATTTTTAAGTACTGCAGTCCTTCCTAGGTAGGACTAGGGTACTCTGTAATCTTTTTTTTTTTATATATAGAAACTTATAAACTATTTTTCCTATATATCACCACTTTAATAAGGTTGTAATATGTAGTAGGAAAAAAAATCAAAACCTAATACTTAGCTATATCTAGGGCCCTAACCCAGAACACAGTCAAAGTGTACTTAAAACAACATGGCTGCCTTTAACTTTTGAAAAGGCAGTCATTAGCAAATCATATAATGCCTTGTCATTAGCATGTACCATGATACTTTTCAGAAAATTCACAAAACCACACTGGTCACAGATTTCACTGAGTAAAAATGCTTTATAACTTAAAGAATGTGTATCATACTTAAATGTAGTTCCAAAAAGGATCATCTGCACACCATAATCTATAAACCTGACAATTTTCATGGAAATCCAACTGTTCTTTTCACACCACGTCCAATACAAAAGTCCATAGAAAATCCATTGGGAGAAAAATGCGTTTTGGGACACCCCCACCCCATTTTCACTTCAACCAGGAAGTGTTGGCAGCCATTTTGGGATTTGGACTCAGTTGAGTCCCAAAAAACTGTTTTAAAAAAGAGAAGGGGGCATTGTAGGAATAACCTGGGCCCCTAGGCCTGGTGGTGGAGTCCCCCAGAGACACTGCCAGGGCCACAAAGTTTTTTTAACTTTTTCCAACAAAACTGCGGAAGATCCGTGGATCTCAGGAAAAATGAAAAAACAAATAAGCGTGGCATCCCATGCTTATTTTTATTTGAGCCCTGGGGTGGGCAGGTCCCAGGGACATATATTTTTCATATATTATAGTGAGAGGGATGCATACGGCCCCCTTCCCCATGGCTGATAGGGCCCCTGGGACTGCCATCTCCCCAGGGCCAGGCTGTCGTGTGACAGGGAGGATCCGCGCAGCCCACCTCCATAGGCCTTTTAGGGCCCAGGGACCACCATCTCCTCGGGCTTGGCCTTCATAATAAAAGCGGAGTCACACAGACCCCCATCTTTTGTCCATTTAGGGCCTCATTGACCACTACTTACCCGTGGCCAGTGTAATTTTAAATGGCAGAAAGGGACCACGCCATCCCCCTCCTGGGCCATATTTTGCCCCGGGACCACCACCTCCCTGGGTCATGGCCAAATTATACGTAGGTTCCAGGCAGTCATTGGCACCAAGGACCATCACCTCCCCGGGGCTGGCCCTAGAAACAGAAAGGAGGAGGGGGGTGCTCCTGGGAGTCATTAATGGGCCTGGGAACTGCCACACCCTATGGCCAGCTCCCTATGTCCGAAGGTGCCCACCCTTGGGACATAGTGATTTGCCATCGCTTGGTGGGAGTTATCACAGACCCCACCAAGCGAGAGGACACTGTAATGCACGCAGGGAGCAGCATCTCTCGCTGCTCCCTGCTTTCAGGAGCTATGGGACCACTGGGAAATTGAGGCTCCCCAGCAATCTTCAAAAGCACACATATAAGTAGGAAGACACTTGAGGAACAGTCACATTGCTACAATTACACCAGATGTGGTTACAGCAGGCATTACCTTGTGGTCCTTTACTCAGTGGTAGCCTAGAATGTGCACTGTACATTTACCCAATGCGTAAGCACTTACTATTTAGCCTGTAGAAAGTACTCCAGTTGGGTATAAATTTTGTACAAAGCTCTGGACTGTTCTTGGATAAATCAGGAGTAATTGTTAGGTGAGATTCAAAATCAATGCTCATTTCACAGAAATTAAACCTCAAAGGGAAGCACTTACAAATAGAAACATAGAAGGTGCCCCAGTTGAAGCTCTTCTTCTGTAAAGGAGAAATCCTCCCAACTTCTTGAACTTATCCAAGGCAAAGCAAGGGTGTTTTCTCTGCAATTCCACTTTGAAAAACACTCTAAAATACTCAATGGTGGTGAATGCATCTTTGCTCACCCCAGGGATTAATAGGAGTGTACACTGGGTGCCTTGGGAAACCCCGCTGCACACGGCCAAAGGCCATACATGGTTAGATTCCTACAGTGGGTTGGCTGCAGGGCATGGCTGTGGCCGTGTGCAGTGAGGTTTGGATAATTGTAAGGTAATGTAATATTACTTAATGTTAAAAAAAACTCAGAAATTCACTGAAAGAAACCAGAGGCTACAGGGGCTTTATAGTTAGGGGAAAAAAATTAAAAATGCCTGAGGAATTCAGTAAAAAAACAAAGGTTAGAGGGACATTAAAGTTAGGTTTGAGATATTTTCTGAGTGGTGAACTGATCAAAGGTTTGCACTGAAACTGTGGCACAATTTGCCAGGGTTGGATGAGGAGGCAAGAGGCTCCCAGAGAGAAATTAAATGACCACATGCCCTGATGAAGTTAATTGCTTTTGCAGTATTCTCTTTGAGAGATTTTGCACTGCATGCAGTTTATGACCAACAGACAATACAAAGGTGATAAATCAGTGGTCCCCCATGTAAGGGTAGGGTCCCACAACTGTACATTATTTTAGGTGGAGAGAAAATAAGGTCTATATAGTATGTCCTGCAATGTGGGTAGGACCACTGACCTCCTGGTAAAAAAACAAGAAAAGACATAGCCGCCAGGATGTTGCTTTCTTACCTGCAAGTGGGTCATCAGCCTAAATACAATACAATGGCTGTGGCTTTCTTGATGGAGACCATCCCTACAAGATCTAATATGTTTTCTAGAAAAGCCCTACGAGTGGAAGGCACTTAGGGCCAGATGTAGGTGGGTCTGATTTTGCGAATCGGAAATTGCGAGTCGGTGCGACTCGCAATTTCTGATTCGCAAAATCGGATACAGAACGGTGTCTCAGACACCGTCTGCGATTTGCTATGGGGTCACAAAGATCCACCTCATTAATATTAATAAGGTGGGTCGCATTTTGCGACCCCATAGCGAGTCCCTGCACTCACAGGGATTGTGGCCTGCTGAAGACAACAGACCTCCATGTCTGTGACTGCTTTTTAAATAAAGCAATGTTTTTTTATTTTAGTTTGCATCCCGTTTTCCTTAAAGGAAAACGAGTTGCAAAATTAAAAAAATACCGAAACCTGCTCTGAAAAAACATTTTGGGCAACATTCACAAAGGGGAAGGGGTCCCTTCCCTCTTGCGAATGGGTTACCACCAGTGTGACACTGGTGGTAACTGCGCATGGGACCCCTTCCCTCTTGCGCATGGGTTACCACCAGTGTGACAATGGTGGTAACTGCGAATTGCTTTGCGACCGCATTCGCGGTCACAAAGCAATTTAGCATAGCGATGCGAGTCGCAAATAGGAAGGGGACCCCCCTTCCTATTTGCGAGTCGCATTCACAATTTGCGAGTCGGTACCGACTCGCAAATTGTGAATGTGCATCGCAATGGGCATTTTGCATGGCGCAAACTGCGTTTTGCGCAGTTTGCTCCATGCAAAATGCTTGCTACATCTGGCCCTTAGTATTCTAAAACAATGTTGAGAGTAACATTGTGAGGTTCCATAGGCCAAGTGACCAATACCTCCTGAACTGATACATCTCCAACAACATCAGGAGTAATTGTTAGATGAGATTTAAAAATCAAGGCAGTCCCCCACAAACAGAATGTTTAAGAAAGAAACACCAATTGCAACTCCATAAAAATTGGCTAAAAAGGTTTGATTCAGGCAACCGCTTAAAAAAATACCTAACAAGAGAAATAAGCACTGCAAAGACACAACATATACAGCCCACCAGAGTATCCCTTAAGCTCTCCTTAAGTAGGCATCTCCCACACACATGACACTGGTGGCTAGAATGCCAACCTCCAATCAGCTGTTAGTCAGAAAAGAGGGGAAAGAAAAAAGAGGAGAAAGCCTACTAAAGGAATACCAGAGGTGCGAAGATGTGAAGTGAAAAGTACATTTAAGGCTCAAATCTCCAGTCAAAGAAAAGCTAACTTAAAAAAATAACAAAGAGTTACAACATGTCATCATGAGCGTTAAGATACTGTTTAGGAAACAAAAAACACCATCAATTCAAAATTCATAGAAAATAATGAGAAAAAACGTTCAATTCAGGCCGCGACTTGAAAAAAACACCAAACAAGGAAAATAAGCATTACAAAGACACAGAATACACATCCATGCAGGTTACCCCTGATGAAAGAAATGGTTTAGGGGTGATACACAGCCGCTGCCTTTAAGTAAGTGTCTTCTCACTGGAGTTAATCTGTAGGCCTGGATTACCTAAAAGAGAAGTATTATCACAGATATAAAATAATCAGGTATAGAGAACATTACTTTTTTCTTACTATAAAAGATACCTAAGTATTACTAGTTGTGGCATCCTCCTCAGCCGGAGCACCCGCTAATGAATACGCCACACACAGAGTAATGTATTACACGTTTTTATTCTTCAGTGTGTAACCGCAAACTCAACATTCTAAACTTGCATTCACTGCACCACGTTATAGCATTTACGTCATCATGCTACTGAGTCCTTCAGTATCCAAAAAGGTTCCATCATTTATACTCACAAGACATGACAGTAGTCTATCCCACTGATTCCACCCTTCTGTTTCTAAGCAAACAATGGATTATTTACGTGCTGATCAATGGGTTAGGAACAGTGCTTTAAATGGGCAGGAACTGTCCGGTACTGAGTACTGCCACTTTTTTATTTTTGAGAGGGGAGTACCTGCACTTCTCCAGAAAAACATAATACTTCTAATTGGAGAGTACCGACACTTCTCAGAAACAAGCAGGTACTCTGGTACAGAGTACCTGGGGTTCTATTTTTCCATTTCAAGCACTCGTTATGAAAATGCCTGTTGTCTATGTATGAGAAAGTTATGTATTCACATCAAAGTCAGAATATTCTTTATGAAAAGATTTCAGGAACATATACCTAACGGTATAAATTGATTAGATTACTCTACTTCCAATTTTTATGTATTCATCTATTTTCCTTTTGTGCGGCTCCACTTCTCTTCTGTGTTAGACCAGACACAATTTGAAACCAAGTCCTCATTTTATAATTGTGGCATTTAAACTTTTTTTATGATTCAAACCATTTGCTTGCTATTTTTACTTGTACTGGCCTTCTCCTTAAAACTGATTAACATTTTGTTGATAATAAATGTTATAATTGAGTACTTATCACTACTGTTGCCTGATACCTTGCCCTTGGGACTAGTGTAATCTGTTTAATTTCCAAACACTTTAATGTTGTAACGTGGGTGAAAGAACTGAAGTATGAACCTGTAATATCTGCTCTTCTGTCTACAGTATGAACTTTGACATTTGTGACATTTGTGACATTCATTTTCATCATGTCCCTACCAAGGCTATCACAATACCTGAGAATTCCCTTAGAAGTGGCAGGATGAAAAAGTGCAAGGAAGCAAAATATAGACATAAAGAACGGTGCCATGTGAAAAACAGACCCCTGCAATATAATTTTCTGAACTGAATGTTTCAGCTATAGCATGGTAGTTATTCTAAAGGGCATGCTGAAAAAAGAACCGTTTTGACACCATTCTCTTGAATCCTTTATGTACGCACGATGTACCACAGGTAAACTGCAGCTTTATTTGCATAAAATTAATGTATTGCAATATTTGAAGCGTGCACCGTCAGAACATAAAGCATTTCTGCAAATCTATGTGTAAATTGTGCAATGAGATGTCATATATATAGCTCACTTCCCCCCATATATTTGTGAGGGGACATCACCTCAAACCGCCATGCAGGAGGTCGGACCCTTTCCTGTCAGTGCTCGTCCGGGTCACCTGAGGCTAAAGATCACCAGCCGCCACTGATGAAACTCAAACGTGTCGTGAAGCCCGGACACACTGTGAACGGGTCTTTTCTCTGTGCAGTCGGAACGGTGAAGTGCTTGTATATCTTTTCTTAAGTAGCCTCCAGTTATCTTGTATACATACACAGTGCTTTAAATGGAAAAATGGAAGTGCAGGTACTCTCTATCAGAGTACCTGCTTGTTTCTGAGAAGTGCCGGTACTCTCCAATTAAAAGTATTACGTTTTTCTTGAGATATGCCGGTACTCTCCCTCTCAAAATAAAAAAGTGCCGGTACTCAGTACCGGAGAGTACCGGCCCATTTAAAGCACTGTACATACATATAAACGTGGAAATCCCGGGCCACTGAGGCAGACTTTCTAAGATCACGTCACTCAGAAGCTCGACCATCCTGGGATTCGGTGCACGCGCCTGAGGGAGCGCCCAGCTGCGCACTTGTTTTGTCATGTGTTGTCTTCTCGCTGTGCTCGGAGAACAGGACCAATTAATTGATTTGAAGTGAAAGGTGCTCGTTTGTGAATGTCTCAAATCCCTCTCGCTGCACACACCCTTCACTCACGTCTCCAGGTGTCAATGCTGAGCTGACTTTATAAGGCACTTGCCATGCTTGCTGCGCTGCAGAATGACCCCAAAAACAGAAAGGTATCCAACAGATGCGGCGCTGTCCATCTGACCACCTCAGAGACTGTCCGGACAGGAGGTACGTAATTCGGAGAAACCTCATGATGAACGCTTTTATCTTCCCGTTTAGTTGTCTCACATGTATGCCATCTACTATGCATTAGGTGAACTTTATGTGCTTATCGATGAAAAAATCAATAAGAAAAGAAGCAGTAGCGACATTTCTGTCAATTATGGTGAACATAGGGAGCATTGTGTATCTAACGGTGTAACTTGGTACTAGTGTGCGGAATGGTGCCTCCACGTAAGGGATCGCCTGCAGGAAGCAGAGGCTGGTGCCTTGACTATTTGGAGCCACGTGTGACTCGGTCCAAGGAAGCTAACATTCCGCACTCAGTGTTTTCATAATTTTTTTAAAGGAATATTCACACTTCTAATAGGAGCTGTTTTCTAACCCAACATGGAGGCAGTCGTTTGTCGACCTCGGAGGAGCGGTGAGAGGATGGTTGGATCAAAGTAAGATCCACACCTGAGATCTCCTGGCTGTTGGCAGAGTACTGCAGTGGGAATATTAAACCCCAGAGTTTTCACCTCAGCAGCAAGTGTGTCCGTTGTAAAATACCCAATGAGTTAGGGCGCCCTCTTCAAGATCTGTGTGCAGCCAGTGGGTCTCGTGTGGTACATATGGTTTTTGCAGCTGGCCGCTGGGCATTATCTCAGAAGACCTGCAGTTGGCACGTGGAGCACTGCAGGTAAGCTGCAGGTCACAGGTTTGCATCCCAGTAGGATACTAGCTCATTGAGTTATGTCTTTGTTAGAATTACTTGTGATATGCAAAGCAGAGACCTACCATCTATGATGTTCCAAAAACAAGTCAGTTTGCATTGTATCTGTATAAATTGCAGTTATAAGTACAAATATACTAATAAACCTACTTGCATATGAGGTATGACATAATGTGCATGCCATTTTGCTTGCCTTGTCTAGAAAATAAGATACAGCATGTCTTGTAGAAATTTCCCTAACCTGTTTTTGTTGGTTTAGCAGCATCTCATACATATTACATTTTTATTTAGAAAACAGCTCCCTTGAAAGCTCAAGAAAGAAGAACTCTTTTATACCCTGGTTTAACTCCTGGTGACTCGTGAAACCTGGCTGCAGAGGGTGTTTTGCACTCCTTGACACACTGCTGAGGCTGGAGGGAAGGTGTTTAGGGTAATGACGTTGCCCATCTGTGTTCCCTTTGACTCTGACACCTAATCGTATTTATGGCATAACTCTGATTGTTCTTCACGCACAACCATTACAAATTGTCTCTGCTTTTGCCATGTATTTCATTCTATTCTTTGCCTTTGTGTCTACACTAAACTCTTAAGTAACTGAAACAACATCAGCAGAATGAGCAATACAATTTTGGCCACCATGGACACGAGAAAGCTAGTGCATTCTTGGGTTGGAAACAAGTGCTTTGAAAGTTGTAATCATAAATGTTCGAAGTTGCACTGTCATCTCTGGCTCAATTGTAACCTTCTTTGCTAGCAATTCAGACTAGACTGTTCCTGTTGCCATGACTACTGTTCCTGTTGACCAAGACTAATTTTCACGTGACCATCTCTGTTTAGTGTAGCACAGTGGACAAAACATGATGGATTGGAATGTTGACCCAAGCCAGTGACTGGAATTTATTCAAGCATTCCACCCATAACGTTGTTGTTTATTGCTTTTGATGGAGATGTAGATGGGTGGAAGCATGTGTTTTTGGGGATGTGAAGAAGAAAATAGAAAACAGGCTAAACATGCTCCATGAATGTATTAGACCTCCCACTTACACATTTTGCGGACCTGGGATATGTGTGAAGATGGAAGGCAGGGTAAAAAGACGGATGGGAAATATAGCCAGGTGCTAAGTGAGCAGAGGAAACCCTCAAGATGCTATTTTTATGGCTCCCATGATCACACTAAACAGTGCTTTCCCTTGACTCTGTGTCATGGGGATACCACGTTCCAGTTCTTGGCCTTACAGTTACAATCCATTGCAGTTCTGTGATTTAATTAATTCAATGTTCAATAGAATGATACAAGACTAACATTCCAGCTTTTAGTACTAACCCCAGTGCATAAACCAGAGTAGCTTGATCTGGAATGTTAAGCCAAACATAATAAATTTAACACATACAATTATACTGTCAAAGGTCAGATGAAGTAAAGTAACGTATGCAAAACCTTACAAAATAATGACGCCCCACAGAAAGACGGATGTTCAACCACAGGGTTGTCACAACTTGAAAAGAGCTAATATATAATTTTGACTTGATAAATTTGAGAACTGGGTCCAAAGCTCTGGTTTATGTTTTGAATTAAGCATTGTTTTAGCTCTTTTGGGGCAAGGTACTACTGATTCGTCTAATAATTTCCAATAATCCCTGACTCCTGAAACTGTACATCCCTATATAAAGGGTGTGATGGCACATGGCCAAAGTGTACATGGAGCCCTGAGGGATTCATAGAAGCCCTGCGAAGATCTTTTCTGCTTGTAATCTCCAAATGTGTTGCACTCTATACTAGTCACGTGGAAACTGCAGATTACCTAGAAAAAAATTATTATAGTCCCAATCTTCAAGAAGTGGGCATTGTTACAACCTGTCTGCTCCAGGTAAATTCACTTGAGCGGCAAACTCACTAAAATATTTGGGAGGCCTCTATTAGCAAGGTTGTAGTTATGTGCGGATAACGCATTTCCAAGTTTCGGTATTGCTTCAAGAAAGGTGAAGGTACTGTGGATCTGTTCTTAGGTGTGTACCTGCTGATAAGTTAATATGTCAGAGAAAATAAGGGGCTGATAAACGAGGCAATATTGAACTTCTAATATACCAACACTGGAGTCAATCTACATACATAATTGACTACACTACCAATTATGAGCATCAAGAGACAGTCATGAGCAGTGAACATGAAAAAGTAACGAGGGACCCAGTTTCACAAGTCTATTTCCTACTCTCCCATCTTGTCATCCATAGGGTCTTGGCCGGAGCAGGTGTGTAGGACATCATTGGACGCAGTAAGCAGCGGTGGGTGAGGGCTACCTGTTGGACAGGTCTGGTGAGGTAAACAGATAAGAAGCAGCAGTAATGGAAAGACAGAATTGCGAAGGGGTGAATTGTACTAACGTACCGCTTGTTCAAGGAGAGGCCAAGTCCTCAATGACAGACCTCAGAAATACTGAAAGGAATCACAAGTCAATATCCAGTCTGTCCCCTGTGAGTAAGAAGTTACAGGGATGGGGGTAAGGGGGCTGGGCAGGAATAGGGCTGGGCGTGTGGTTCATATCTTGAGAGGCATATGCGTTGGGGGTAAGGAGATGGTCGGCGGGTAAGGTGGCATGCGGGGGTGGTGACCGATCTCCAACCATGAGGAGGGTATGGGGAGAACATGGCAAAATCTGCACTGTATTGGTAACTTCGACTTCAAAGCTTCCCCATACTCTTTTGTCAGTCTCCAGTTTGTCATTGGGTTTAGATGTAACCCTTTCATGTAGGGCCACTTTATGGAGGTATATGGTCCATTCTGTGGGTCTAGAGAATGTGGGCTGACGCCAGCGATGCAGAATTTATATTTTTGCCACAGCTAACGCAGTAGCTATGGGTGTGTGTGTCAATTTCTGGGTCACCTGTTACATCGTTAAGAAGGGCCTGGTGGGCGGAAGGAGTTACCAATTATGGAAGGAGTAATTGCAAATGAGCCCATTAAGGCGGAAGCCTCTGGTAGCTTCAAAGAGCATGGTGTATGTCACAGTCCTCATTGAACCATCTACAGCAACAGCTGTGGGGCAGCAGTCATGCCCAGTAAGTCTCCGGGGGGGCCAGTACCACTCATGGAGAATCGTGAAGCACAGGAATTTGAGGCGGGATTCCAGAAGGACTCTATCATCGGACTGAAGCTGGTCTGCCCAGTCTTCCGGGGTGTATTCCATGCCAAGGACTGCCTGTCATTTGGTACAGGGCATGGAGACAGTATGACCTGAATTGGCCCCCTTAATGAGTACCCAGCAGTAGACCAGCCCCCTATATCCACCCTGCAGCTAAAGGTACTGCAAAATGGGGGGGGACTGGGTGATCCTCTGGTTGGGGCCCCATCACTGATGGAAGGCAGGTGACAGCTGGCCATGTTTCCAATATTCCGACTGGAAGAAAGTGAACTCATCCCTTTTCTCCATGAATGGTTTAAGAGTGCTGTCACTGAGAAGATGGTCAGTGTGGTGCACCCCTTTTGCATTCCATGCAGTCTAGTGAAACATTTCTGCGTGAACACAGATGGCCGCAATATGTCATACCAGTGCCATACTATGTAGTCCCTTACTATGAAGTAACGGGTCTATGCCTAGAAGTTTGTGAGCTGCCAACCACTCCATGGTTGTGGCTGGAAGAAATGGCTTGTACTGCCATGGAGGGTACAAGGGCAGTAAATAGCACAGAAGTGATGATCAGGTGGGGCCAGTGAGGTGTCATTCTATCTGAACCCACGTTGGTGACGCCCCAGGATCAAGTAAGTAAGGGGCCATCTGGGAGAAGTGGAAGACCAAGCTATAGGAGGTCAAATGTGGTAGTCGGAGACCCCCTGCTGTTGTGGCAGCCCCGAGTTTAGAAGCCTGCAGTCTAGGGTACACTTAAGGGCAGCGCGCTAAAGGGCATAAATATATCTTGGCGCTACTGTCATCTTCTTGGATTGAAAAGGGAAAGGTTCAAATCTTGCCATTTGAGAAAGTCCTGTTTGGACCATGCTTGAAGGGGAAGAAGGTTATCTTCCATCATCCAGTTAGGACCACTATTCACATGGATGCCAAGGTATCGGAGTCCCTGAGGCATCCAGGGCATGTTTTGAGTATGAAGGAATGCTCTAGTGGTCCCTCTTGACTGGGAGGGCTTTAATTTTCACCCAGTTAATTTTGTATCCCCAAAAACAGGACAAGTGATCAAAATTAGACATTGCAGCAAGGGGACAGGATGGGAAAGGAGGAGAATAATATCATCTGCGTAGAGTAACGCCTTCACTTCAGTATTCACAATAGATATTGCATGCACCTTCGCTGACAAGCTCTGGCAGTAGACAGGGGCTCTAGAGCCAGTAGAAACAAAAATGAGGACAGTGGGCAGTCTTGTTGAGTACCCCTGTGAATCTGAAATGTGTCAGACAGACGGTCCCCTCAGTTAACCTCTTTCGTGGAAGAGTCTTATAGGAGCTGGACTTTGGAGATGAAATCTTCTTTGAAGCTCATACTCGTTATAACCCTAATGATGTAGGACCACTCCACCCAGTGAAACGCCTTCTCAGTGTCAAGTGAGAGCACCAGTTTCTCCTCTGGGTTACCTCTGACATGCCACAGAACATGGTAGTGAGTCCGTAGGTGGTAGTAGGAAGTACAGCCTGGAACAAATCGAACTTGCAACTTATGAATCAGTTGGGGAATAACTTTTCATAACCTAGTCCCCAGGATTTTGATTAAAAAAAAGAACAGTCAGTAGCTAGTGCACGCCAACAAGTTCTTGCCTTCCTGAATGATGAAAATAATAGTCACCTTCCTGGTTTGGCATCCGTGGGGATGCTGTGTACCACAAGTGGAAGTATTTCACCTCCTCCTCTGTATCCTCGAGGTCAGTTCGAGCCTGAAGCTTTGTGACTGCGTAGCCCTGTATCAGAACGGCCCAAATGATGGGCCTCCCAGCAGACCTTCTAAGCAACAGAGTCTGTATTAGCCTCACCACCCAAATGATGGCCCTCCCATCAGGCCCTCTAAGCAACAGAGTCTGTATTAGCCTTTATGTAGGAGCTAATGTGGCCACATAGGGATTCTGTGCATTCTGGGAGAGTGTAAGCAAAAGCCTGCATCCACCAACATGGAGGTTCGTGCATAGGTCTAAGTTTAAGCAGACCATATAGTGGTCTGCGACAGCAGTTTCATGAATGCGCAGCTTGAAACGAAAGGGAGAAGCAGATTCTGGAGCATGAAATAATTGATGCAGGATTGAGTGGAGTGCAGACAGGAGAAGAAAGTGTATTCTTTGTCCATGGGGTGCAAAAGGAGCTACACGTCCACTAAGACATGGTCCTACATGAGTTGCACAAGACCGCCCTAGTCAGCACCTCTTGGTGTCCTAGTCTTATGATGGAACCTGTAGATTTGAACTACAATATGGTTGTTGATTATTAGGGAGCTTACTGCAAGTAATGGGCCACGTTATGACTTAGTGGGCTGGTGTGAAAGTGACTGACTGTCTTAAATACGTATTTCGATCCTTTCCCCTTTAGCCATAGAAGGTGAACTTTCTGTGTAGAATGCCAATGTCTATTGCCATATATTTTCTCTCTCAGAATTTAGGTTATTATGACAGTCTGAGTGCCCATGCTGCACCTTTTAACAAAGTGGTTTGCTATTTGGGCTAATGTAAACTATTCCTTCATCATGCAATAAAATACCCTGTAAAGCCCTAGCATAAACAGGTTAAAAAAATCATACATTTGAAAAATGTGCTTGCACGTTTTTGTACAATGCCCTTGGTACAATACTAAAGGGGTGGGAATATTTTGCTATAACTCTTTATTATAAGATATTAAACGATAAAGGAATAGTAGGAATTTTAAAAAATCCTCAATCAGAGCATATCTTCAAATCACAAATCACAAACTGGAGAGGCTAAGAACAATATTTGATTACTCCAAATTGCAGGCATTCTAAAAAGTTGATCACGTTGTTACAATTTAGGCATTTACCTATATTCTCGGAAAAGTGATCTTAAGAAGTAAAACTCAGAATAGTTGTTTACCTCTCCGTGATACAATTACAGGTCAGAAAAATATACCCATTCCTTTTTGTAATTTTTACATCAATCGTCAACAGAACATTTACTACCAGACCAGTAAATCCATGAATTAAGCAATGCAGATTAGTTTGTCTTGAGCCCGCTCCTCAATGCATTATAATTTTGTCCCTCTGTAGCTGCCTCATGACAGTTAAACCAAATTCCAGTCAACTTTGTTGCCCCTCTTATAGCCTACATAGTCAGCAATCTGATCTATCATGGTTTTAATATCTGCACGCATCATGACACATTATCGCTCCTGTACAGCATCCATTTTAGGACATCCTCATTCCTCACTCCTCCTCCCTACTTCTCAACCCTGCTTCTCATTCATCATGCCTACTTCTCATCTATCATCCCTGCTTCTCTTCCATCATCCCTACTTCTCATCCATCATCCCTACTTCTCATCCCTGTGTCTCATCCTTGCTTCTCATCCATCATCCCTACTTCTCATCATCCATCATCCCTACTTCTCTTCCATCTCCCCTACTTCTCATCCATCATCCCTACTTTTCATCCATCATATATCATCCCTACTTCTCCTCCATCATCCATCACCCCTACTTCTCATCCATGATCCCTGCTTCTCTTCCATCATCCCTGCTTCTCATCCATCATTCATCATCCCTACTTCTCACTTCTCATCCATCATCCCTACTTCTCATCCATCATACATTATCCCTGCTTCTCATCCATCATCCCTACTCTCTCATAACTCTGATTGGCTGTTCCCAACCAATCAGTGTAAAGGTGTGTTTCACAAAACTGAAAATGTGCCAGTATGACTGAGGGATGAGGAATGAGGAGTAGGGATGATGGATGAGGAGTAGGGATGACGGCTGAGGCATGAGAAGTAGGAATGATGGAAGATGGATGAGAAGTAGGGATGAGAAGCAGGGATGAGTAATGAGAAGTAGGGATGATGGAAGAGAAGTAGGGATGAGAAGCAGGGATGAGGAGTAGGGATGATGGAAGAGAAGCAGGGGTGATGGATGAGAAGTAGGGATGATGGATGAGAAGTAGGGATGATGTCTGATGGCTGAGAAGCAGGGATGATGGATGAGAAGTAGAGATGATGGATGAGAAGTATGGATGATGTATGATGGATGAGAAGTAGCGATGATGGATGAGTAGTGAGAAGTAGGGATGATGTATGATGGATGAGGAGCAGGGATGATAGATGAGAAGCAGGGATGATGGATGAGAAGTAGGGATGATGGAAGAGAAGCAGGGATGATGGATGAGAAGTAGGGGTGATGGATGAGAAGTAGGGATGATGTATGACGGATGAGAAGTAGGGATGATGGAGGAGAAGTAGGGATGATATATGATGGATGAGAAGTAGGGATGATGGATGAGAAGTAGGGCTGATGGAAGAGAAATAGGGATGATGGAAGAGAAGCAGGGATGATGGATGAGAAGTAGGAATGATGAATAAGAAGCAGGGATGAGACGCAGGGATGAGAAATAGGGACAATGGAAGAGCAGTAGGGATGATGGATGAGAAGTAGGGTTAATAGATGATGGATGAGAAGTAGGGATGATGGATGAGAAGTAGGCATGATGGAAGAGAAGTAGGGATGATGGATGAGAAGTAGGGATGATGGATGAGAAGTAGGGATGGGGAGTGAGGAATGGGGATGTCCTATGAATGTACTTACTCTGTTGCAATACAGCACCTGCCCTACTTATCAAGCAGTCCATGCTCGGGGCTTATTGGTTCTCTTAGTCCCAAAGTTATTGCTGTCCATAATTTGCTCCATTTGTCCTATTCTTGGACACATCATTAGACTATTACTTTCCACCTAATTTCTCATTTCCCACTCATACTCTTCATTTTGTCCTTGATTTTTCAACCAAACCCATTGCATCTGCTCTCCTCTTTTACAACATGCACGGCTAAAATATTTCTGCATAAACATGATCGGCTTCATTAAACTGGCTTCGTTATTTCCAGACTTTCAGCTCTTTGGTTCGCGCCCAGCTTGCTACACTTGAAACTGTCTGCAAACAGACCAATCGCTGATGTCATCACAATTTTGACCCTGATACTAAAAGTGTCTACTGTGGAAAGCTCAGTATTGACTGAGGTCTCACCTACTCAAGACTCTTATGAAGATAAAGCTTTTCCAACATACTGAAGACTAAGGCCGGCTTTAGGTTGGTGCGAACGGTGCAGTCGCACCAGACACTAACCTCAGGAAACACAGTGTTTGGAAATAATAGAAATAGCTTAGGGCTTTAAAAGTACCTGCTGCAGAAATCGCGTGCATTTTTGAGGCAACAGTAAAAATGTCATGATAACCCTGGTGATTAATGCTCCTGCTGTAGAAAGATCATAGTTTTGTCTAGTGGCAGCTTTGACTCATCATCAAGTAGCGCAGAGCTAGTGTGCCACCTGCAAAGAATATATACCCTGCAGAGCACTCTTAAAATATACTGGCTACTAGTATGGATGACGTTATTCCTACACGATGTAATGCACATTGTGTTATGTAACATTTGTCATAGATTGATTTACACACGTATGGTTCATTGTCTCTGTATGATGTGTGTGTGTGTGTGTGTGTGTGTGATATAAGGTGCTCTGACACTGCAATGGTATGAGAAGTGCTATTAAACGAATGAAATGCATGTGAGAGGGGAGCTCTGGTGACATGGGGGACGCTGTTGGAGTGTGGTACTGAGGGTATCAGGGGAGGAGCTCATTAAGGGGCACCATAAAAGACTGTTGCAACAGGCGCCACCAGTGCTAAAGCCGGCCCTGTTGATGGCAAATGCATGGTAATTCTGGCGTCTTTGCCTCCAACTTGGACTATAGTAATTCCCATCATTAGCGTCTGACTAAAAGCCGGATTTATTGCCTGCAGATCATACGGAATACAGCAGCCTGTGTGTTGCTTGGTCTCTTTCGCTGCATTCCAGAACATCTCAGACGACCGAGCTCCTGGCGCTACCACTGGAAATGAGAATAGCATTTTAGTCCTCCTGCGCTGTTCGCAGGGCAAACCAGTTTCGGGCAACTTGGTGACACGGGCATCATTTTATCAGTAATGGGCACTGGAGACAAACACTCACAACACACGCCTCACACGTGCAAGCACCCGCAGTACCGGCACTGAACACTCCGATACAGCATGTGGTTCATATGGTTTGTTTATATTTTGCTATAATCCGACAGACGAGGGCCCCTGCTGATGTGCGCTCTGCCGTGCCCTCTGCAGTCGCACCTGCGTTGATTGTCTTTGATCACCACCTTCCCAACCCCGCCTTGACACACGCAGGTGCACTCATCACGTGCCACCTTTTCGCATGTTTCACAAGACAAAGCAGGCCTGGGCCTGCCCCACACAACTAGAGTGTGGGTCGCTGCGCAGGGCCTAATTAGACCCTTCTTTGTCAACCGGTGTGATGCAGGCCCTCGCCGAACCCCGGCAGCCTTGCAGGAGTTAAAATGACAGACCGTGGCATTCTTCAGCTAAGGCTGAATATAGGGTTACCCTGTTGCTCAGCACACTTATGGCTTCATTATGTTAAGCTGCTCAGCAGCAGAGCTGCGCCCGTCCTGCAATGCCAAACATGCCTATCTTGTGCCACACGGTGCCCTTCTGCTTCTCAGAGTTCCGGTACTCTCCCTAGGCAAGAAGAAGCTCCGATACTCAAGGGGGGGAGGGGGGTGTATTTAGAAGTCGTGGTACTCAGTACTGGTGAGTACCGTCCCATTTACAGCACTGTGGCTTAATAACATGTTTCCTTCTTTGCCTTTATCCAAATAGCAATAAATCAGCGCCAGGGGTCTCCCCTAATAAGGCGCCGCATCTGACTCCGTGACCTTGTGCGCTGTGTGACAGACGGCCACTCAATACAAGTTTCCGAAGCTGCAGCCAGCTGAGACTCTGTGATCAGGAACTGTCTGGTTTCTTCACTTCTAAATGACTCTCCGATTTAAGGCAGTTCAGGTTTCTTTTGTGTCCTGAAGTGGTTGACATTATTTTCTCACCACATAATTAGTGTTTGAAGCTCCTATCACTGCCTTGTCCAGTAACTATCTTTTGTTTTGTGTCTTTCTAGTATCGAATGGAGAGATTACTCACGACTGCCTCATCCAATAAGAACAACGCAGATCCATTGAACAGTACAAATTCCAGCTTGGGGGTTATACCTGGCCTAATCCTAAACGAACAGTTTGTGCTGCATGCCAATTATGCATTTGCTTCCATCTATGCCCTCATCTTCACAGTAGGTATGCCTGGGAACATCCTGATGTTCCTCATACTCCTCGAAGGTGTAAGAAAACCGGGCGCTGGGCTCCTCTCACGGACCACTGCTCCTGTGATCCTGAACGTGGTTCTGGCAGACCTCGGGTTCCTTTTCTACTGTGTGCCAGTAATGTTCATCAATACCGTCTGGGAGGACTGGCGCATGGGCTTGGCGGTGTGCATCTCCCACAAGGGCTTTTTCCTCTGGTGTATCTTCGTGAGGTTCTACAGCATGTTGACCGTCTCTCTGCTGCGTTACACCGCAGTGATCCACCCAACCTACTCCCAGTCTCTTTCTCACCAGCTCATGGTCATCATCTGCATCCTCATTTGGTTGTTAAGTCTGGTCGTGTCCATTCCGTACTGGATGTATGCCACCCCAGTAGAGCTGAAAGGTGTTGCTTCCTGTCAGGTCCTGATGACAAAAGAGCAAACTGCTCTATATAGCAGGCTCCTCGGAGGGGTGGCCTTCTTCCCAGCAACACTTTTGATGACTCTGTGTTATTCGAACATCATTTATGTTCTCTGGTGTCGGAAGACTCTCATTGTACCCTCAGAATCGAGTCTTCGGGCCAACAGGAAGGCCACCATCATGATTCTGGCCACAGTGATGGCCTTCATTGTCATGTGGATCCCTTGTTGGGTCCTGGTCTTCCTCGCAGAGAGCATGACCTTAAGGCCCAGCCCCTCTGTCTTCCTCGCCACAAACATGACTTACTTCCTGGCCTACACCAACTGCTGTGTCAATCCACTTATTTACTTCAGCCTGTCTGACCACTTCCAGGCCAAACTGAAGATAATGCTTGGATGCAGCGGAAACGGTAAAGAGAGACTGAAGACCAGCCAGTCCTCCGGAATGAGAGAGACATTTGAAACTGTAACAAGCTCTTTAGATGCTGAAAACACTTCCTGGTCTGAAGGAGAGGCAGTCAATAAATAAACTTTAAAAAAATATTTTGATACAACTTCAGGGGGAATTTGAAGGCTCGGTGTGTGGATGGTCAACATGTACACATCCGAAGCCACATATACAGAACTTCCATTTGCAGTGTCTGCACATAAAGAGAGACAGAGATTTGTAGAATGCCTCGGGGTGGGGATTAATCTGTCCCCGCAGAATAGCGCCTGTGGATTTAACAGTTTTCCACAGATTCCGTGAAATATGAATGTGATATAATTACACCAATTTCACATTTGTGTCAAAAACTGTGCCTGCATCTGTTTGCAAGTTCCCTTTATGCATGCCTAGCAATACATGTCTAGTTTCCTATTGGGAGCATTTTATCCATACTCTTGCTGTCCAGTTCAACACACCTTACAGAATCCTCTACCAGTGTCAGAGAGGCATTGAATTCGGGTGAATTCCCATAAGGGTGCAGTGGGCATGTGACTGGCTCTCTCCTAGCCCTTCTGTTGTATCAGGAGCTCCAACGTATCAAGTGACACTTGTGATTTTCCTGTAGCCCACTACCCACACTTTGACAGTTCAGTGTTTCTGCCTATCATTGTACTTCTTGATAAATGAGTGGGATTTTAGAAGCACTTTGTGGGCATTCTGTGTGTGCCATCTCTGTTCACAATTTCAGAAAAGCTGGAATTTATTACTCCAAACATTATTTTAGCCCTCCAATCTTTTTTTTGATACAATGAGTGAAATTTAACTTTGAAAGAAATGAAAGCGAGGACTATTAAAACAGCACCTTTATGGGAAGGTAATGAGGTGAAGGTTGTGCTGAAGCATGTCCAAAAGCCATGGGTCAATTCCATTCACCTCAGAGCACAACTTTAATTCTCGTCATTTTTGTTCACTTTTAGTTGGGATTGTCTGGTCGGACTCTATCAATTTTTAGAAAAATCCAAGGGTTTGTTATTGATTCCAGGAAGGTTATCACTTAATACACGTAATACAGACTATCCTTGTGTCGTGGCCCTCTGTGCACCTTATTACTGAAAAGGGTATTTTGATGGAGGCATGCACTCTTCACACTAACATGATAGTGCCTGCCTTCACAAAGGATGCTCTTATACATGCGTTGCTATATGCCTTCATAGCTGACAGCCTAGACAGCTCAGCTGAAAAGGCTGATATTCAATGTTTAAATCCTTAATGAAATGAAATATAATGAAGCAGAAGAGTTCAGTAAACAGAGTAACGTGTGCTCCTTAGAGATAAAAAAAATCGAGAAAAATGAGTAGTCATTAGAACATATTCTCTGGAAAATTAAAACAAAGAATTTAGGGGGGGGAACTCAACCTAAACACAAATATGAAACAAACAAAGATTACATACCTTTGGAAGAATAAAGTGTGATTACTATAAGATTAATGTAAAGTGGCATTTATGGACTAGTGATGAGAGTCTTCTTTAACCAAAATTCTGCACAGCGTTAGAAACTCTGGATGCGCCACGAAAACGCCTTGAAAATGTTTCAATTTCTATACATTGGTTAAGTGTCTATGTGTAGAAAAGGCTCTGTGAATTTAGGAATTAATATAAAGATTCTGTTTGTTGACGTGTTTTGGTAAAATCAAAGACTGAATTGAATAGTACACATTTAAAACGTCTTATAATTATGGCTACACTTTGTATTGTTGCTAATCAGATCAAAGTTAGCAACGTCTGTGCTGCATTTAAACGCCTTCATTAATGTAATACAGTTATGTTATGTTATATCAATGTATAAGGCTCAAGGGTCACCACAAGAGGCCTCTTCACGCTAACACAACACTAGACAGAAACTCAACTGTTATTTCAGAAAAAGCAACAACTTTGAATG
Organism: Pleurodeles waltl; assembly: GCF_031143425.1. Classification (NCBI taxonomy): domain Eukaryota; kingdom Metazoa; phylum Chordata; class Amphibia; order Caudata; family Salamandridae; genus Pleurodeles; species Pleurodeles waltl. The sequence continues at coordinate 602,932,255 of NC_090445.1, forward strand.
TTTTTGTGGGTTGTGAAAAATTCAGTAGCCAGTCTTATACGAAGATATGATTCATTCATTGACTTGAGCCCAAATTAAAGCTATGTACAGTGCATGTCAATGTCAATTGCCAATTTATTAGGGATATATTTAATTAGTAGTTGATGTACTAAAGCAGCAGTACTCTCGGAAACATAACTATTTATTGGGACAGTTTGTATACATCTAGGTCTACTTTCTTAGTTCATCTATTATTCTGCGCCCATGTGAATGCCTGGACGTACATCACCTCTACGTGTGTGCAATGTACGTGGCGACACGTACACTTCCCACATCTATTGTTGACATTACTTTAGTTCACTGAGCATTAATGGAGGGTGGCAGAAGTCCAATACAAATGAGGACGAAACTCAGACATTTGAAACTCTTTGGAGAGTCGCAAACACTTTGCACCTGCATGAGTAAGTGATAAATAAATGATGTAAGATAATGCAATGTGTCCATTGTCTGCCTGCCGAATATAGCGTCCCTTCCTTGACTTAGGCAGCAGTGGTGTCAGACACATACAGACAAGTGCATCGCCGATTGTGTTTCAAACCAGGGACTAACATTACAGGAATCCCTGGTGCTTCTGCTAAACTGCACCATTGTTGCTTGGCCTTGGACCCACACTACCAACTATCTCTCCATGCCATCAATGTCCCGGAGAGGTAAAGCTGCCCACTTCCCTCTCAGTCACTTGAGTTTGAACATTGTTTAAATTCATGCCCTTTTTTCACTGGTCGTCTACTTCACAAATTATATTTTCTGGTGGTTGGCACGCACAAATGATGGTGCATCGTATGGACTCCACAATGTTTTTATGATGATTTTTAACCTATATTTATCACAATTACTGATTATTGTGCCTAATGTATTTGGCCGGACGTTCAGATTTTATGTATAATTTCATTGTATTTAATAATTGATTATTACAATAAACTTACTTACGTATAGACTATTGTACAGTGCATTGATATGTGAAATAGCCAGGCTCGTGCCGAGGAGCAATTATACCTAAACCAATAAAGAAATAAAATGTGGCCTGCAGACTTGTTGGTAATGTCCAGAAAATGCACAGTTCTTAGGGTGCGTAAAATTGTGTTAATTTTTCTAATCAAAGTTTATGTAGTTTTTTTAAACCATCGCAAATGTCGTGAATTTTACAAAGTTAAGAAATTAAAAAATGGGACACAGTAAGTGTCCGTGTGAGAAAAGCAACACAAACTGCATTTTTGCAACAAACTAGTTATCATTCAGTGGATTCATCAAACTGTGTGAAGTCCAAATGTTGTGCACTATGTCCAGTCCTGTTCCAATGATTTTCACCCACTTCTACCAATTTACGAAGGGTATGTGTAAATTGGAGTTGCATGGTGAGATAATCACACGAAAAATGTTTGCATTTAAAGTTAAATAGTATTTCCAAACAAAAGTGATGCTATGCATCCATAATATTTATCAAGATTCCATGTAGCCCAGCAAGCCACCCTGCTGAGCTGGTGGAGTGAAAAGCAAAGGGCAGGAATGCACCATATTTAACACATTACAGCACATTCCTATCCTTTCCTTGCACTTGTGCCCTCTTGGCTGCCTTGCACCAATGCAGAAACCATTACACCATGGTGCAAGGGTACCAGTGTTATAGGCAGGGTTGTTTTTGAGCATGAAGGGGCACATTAATGCCCAAAAACAATTCTCTGAGGCATTTTCCTCATTCTAAGTGAGCTTAGAAAGAAGAAACAATGAGATTTCCCCTCTTTGCATTTCTCCTGGGAAGGTGCAGCATTTTGATGCATTCCTAGGTTTACCAGTGTTAGTAAATCTCGTAATGCGTGAAAATCCATTGGTGAATGTGTGGGAACACCCATGGAACGCCTTCCTGGGGCAAAGTCACAACACAGCAATTTGCTCTGTGTTGCATTGCTCTGGATTTATGCCATGCAGGGCCACACAAGGTAGGCTTGCGTGGCTTGATAAATCTGACTTAATTTTTTCATTGTCCTTGTGACCCCTTGTGTGGCTTAAGGGCAAAGCAAAACTTTGATAAATATTCCCATAGCATGTAAATTGTACACTCTAAAGGTTAGTGGCCAGAAGTCAGCGATATACGTGTATACCATACACTTATACGAGTACAGTGTGATATGTAAAGTTTATACACCTGCAGGTAAGAAATGAACGCAGATCAGCCACACATTTCTAAATAATGGTCATACAAAGATGCAAAATAGAGACCATTTAATTTCACAGGTAAAAGTGTTCTTGTGAGAGTTAGCGCTTTATGTAGACTGATGCTTCCTATTGGAGTCCCACCCTTACAGAACTGTTTCTTAGAAATGAAACATGGATTGAACGAGCTTGAAAGGAAGCTCCCTATGTCCTGCCATATGCAATGAAAGAAAACTGGATGGATATTTCCCATTCACACCTTCTGTCTGGGTTGGATGGCGGGTGGGAAGGCCAAGGTGATGACAGGAAGCATGGAGGGGCAGTAAAGGAAACCTGATCTGACTTTGTTCATACCCAGTACAAAGGCACGAGCTAATTCTTGTCACTGTGGATAGAGTGCTCCAATCACAGGCTTTCCTTTTACAAACTATTGTATTAGTTTTCTAAATCAATGAAATCAGTCAATGGGAAACACTTTCCAGAATGTATTTGGTGGTTGAATGTAAGCCCTGCCAGACGCATGATGTTTTCAAGATCTGAAGTCATCTGGAAACCTTAGCTGTTTGATTCTGCAGCCCCTTGTTTTTTCTTACGCCACTATATCTAGTAGCATAAGTGGAGGCAGTAGCATCCCCTCTGAGTGCTAATTGTCATTTCATGAAATGTTTATGACATCCTATCCGAATGCATTTCTACTTCTCCACTTTTTTTGTTAGAGGGACTTGATATTTTTGTATACCTTGCAATGCAGGATATGTAACCTGACAAAGTAGAATAAAATACGTTGGTATAAAGAATATTGTCGATCTTCAGTTGCCTCTTGTTGGGTGTTTGATGTTCATCAGACCTGTCTAGGTTTAACTTACGCCATCAAAGGTCACATTAGATTCATTTTTACCTAAAATGACCAGTGAGAAGCTGATCGGCTGGTCCACTTAGTTTTTAAGGAAAACAATATAAATGCATGCAGGAGAAGGGAAACCGTCCCTCCACCAGCATTGCAGCAAAGGGGGAAGAGAATCACTTTGTGCTGGTCAGACACTTACAGAGCAGTCCTACGTTCACTAACATTCTGGTGGGACCAGAAGTGACTTTTAGAGAACGACTAGCTTGATTTGTTTGGGAGACCTAGCTTGGTTTGAGGAGAGCTCTTTTGTGTACCACAGTCTTGAGCACTGACCAGGACTAGTGCCATGCCCACCAGGCAGTAGGGCAAGATAGACTCAGTAGGCAAACATCTCCTCTGCCAGAACCTATGGCTTTCTTGCCCATCGAGTCGGTGACAAAATATCCGTGTAAGTATGAATTCAAATGGAGTTTTAGGAAAGAGAGGACTTGGCAAAGGAAAACAAAACTGGTGAGTGCATGTTGAGAACAATATAGCACTGGATGATCTGTGTGGCAGCCCTTTCAAGCGGGGGCAGGGACTCCAGACTCCTGAAAGCCCTGTTTTCAGGTGGTGGTGAGTCTTGGCAGCACGCTGGTTGGGTGCTATTTAAGGAATCCGTACACCCTGTTGGCATCCATCAGAGCCAAGAGGAGGCTGGGCTGGGTCCCCCTTGTGGTTGTATTGTACTATGGGCACTCATTTAAGTGTTTGATTCTTATTTGTGCCCCGGCCCAGCTTATGGCATTGCTGACTTGTTGGTATTCACATCCTGCTTTCTCTCTTAGTTATTTTTAATGTCATCAACTGCCTAGAGCCTTTTTTTCTTTCGCCTTATAATGGGCAAGCACAAGCTCCAAAGGCCAAGATCAGCTGGTGGAAAAAGTAATACACACTAGATGGTTCTATTGAATGAGCCATGGGGATTATTGACAAGGAGATTCAACGGGCTGAGAACGTTTATCGCTCAACTTGGAATATGGGGGTGTCCCTACTTCTCCATGTGCTCGCCCAGATTGAGTGCTGAAGTGGGTTCAGCCCCTGATACCGCCTCTACTAATCCCAACAGGGGCCCCCAGTCAGTGGCCCTGAGCTGTCACCTCCAACACTGATGTGTGGAGCGAAGCACCTTAGGCGAGGTGGAGCCACCAATAATTTGAAAAACATTGACTTCGGTCTGAGGAATCCACCGGCACCATTGCTCGTCCCATCTCCGACTGCCCTCCAGGACCACATGGACAACCGTCTCTTTAGCTCTTTAGCTAAAAGTCTGGATTCTACTGAAACCAAGCTTATCCAACTGGGCCCTGGTTTGGTAAAGGATGGTGGTAATGGACCCAAGTGTGCCATCAAGTAGCCTGCTGTTGGCACTGCTGCTTCCAACTTGGCTGCAACAACCTGCAAGAAGGTCCAAGTGCCTAGATTAGTGACCTCAGCCACTGTTCTATTGGCCCCTTTGCAAGTTCCAGTGGCTGCCACCGGTTCTACTGGGCATGCCGCCCCTGTTTCAGGTGCTGGCTTAACCAGCTGCTTACATCAGAATAGCCACAGGAGGAAGGAAAAAGGCCTTAGCCCTCCTACTTGCCATTTGCGCCAGCATCTTGCCCGCATGTGGTAATCCTGATGAATGTTCCAAACCTAGGTCAATCTGACAAGGAGACAACAGGTCAGCTTCTAAACAAGGTCACACAATGGTTATGTGCTATTCTGTTTTGCAAGGCGAGGTTGTTTAAACATATTCTGTTTGCACAGAGAGTGGGATGGGTGGGCCCGTGGGCCCTCTGTCTAAAGAGTTTCCTGGGGAGAGCCTCATCATTAATTTCAAAACCACAATTATTATGGCCAACAGTCTTGATTCCACAGCCATGGCACTGGGTTATTTTTACTAAGATCGTAGAGCCTAGCCAACCCCTGGCCACACTCCCTCAAGCCTCCTGCGGATGCGGTTTACCTCTCACCAGCAGGTTCTCTGCACTGTTTGACCTATCGGCTTTTGATTGACCTGTGGCACCATTGCCCATCCCATCGACCTGGCCCTTTGAAGCTGGGGCACAGAAGGCTGTCTTCCTTCTTAATTCTAGTGTATCCTTATTCCCTGTGACCCTGTGACCCATGTAACTGTCCGGAATCAGCAACAGTGAGGGGGTTCTCAAATATGGCTATTCATGAGTCCTCAGACAAAGTAAAGCTACTGAGCTGGAACATTGTCTGCATCCAAGCCAAGTTAGCTATGGATAACTGGGTTGAATTTATCCGGTCAAACAATATTGTTCTCCTACAGAAGCACTAGGCTTAATCTAATGATTTTTGCATTTTCGTGCTTTTCCATTGCTGCCACACATGGCTGTGCCAAAGCTGCCTGGTTTAAGACAAGTCTTCCATGCCGTAACTCTCCAAATACTTGTGAAAGTACTCTCATCCAAGCTTTTTCCTTATGCTGGCCACACAGTATTGGTGTTTGCGTTATTTATTTTTTATAATAATAATTTAAAAAATGCAAGCAATTCTAATTTTGCCACTTTGTTCTCATTTGTTTCGGAACTTACTAGCAAACAAGAGGAGGATGGTTTAGGATTTTACATAATTGTAGCCAGGGATTGCCCCTTGTGCAATTGGTTAAATCATCGTGAACCCTCATGGGATGATAAGGCCCCCCTGGGCCGAGACCGAAGGGGATGAGAACTTTATTCATATTTGTCTGCCCTTGACCTCTGTAATGTTATAGATATGGCTGGTCCATCATATCCCGTGACTGCCACATACACGGGAAGGGGACATGGTACCACCACTGATTATATATTTTCCTCACGTGTCATCACGAACCGGGTATCTTCTGTCTTCAGCAATCAAAACGCTTTGACCCTCTCCTTAGGGAGGTTGGGGAATAGCCTCGGTAAACCCAGGACAGTACAAAGAACTTACCTATCATGTGGTCAGGGCAGAGGAGTTGTCTGGCGCTGAGCCAACATGACCGAGTTTACTTGAAAATTGTGTACAGAACATCTTGCACTAATTTTTACCTGCCTTCAGCTTGTCAGGAGTGTCACTCAGGCACACAGGAATTCGTCAGGCTGAGTTCTGCTATTAAAGATGCACTATCTAGACCATTTGAGACCAAGCCTGATATTCACTCCTCTTGGTTTGAGGGAACCCGTAGGTTAGCAAATAAACAGCTTAAGGAGGCCCTTGACTCCACTCCTAAAAATAGGGTCTTCATTGCTGAATGGCACGGAATTTATAAATGGCCCCGTGTGTGACGAAGATGGAAGTGCAGGCTGACAACTGGTTTAACTTGGTGTCCACCTACAAAAGTTGCAATACTGGCTTGTTCTGGTGCACCGTTAACAATATCAAGTTGCAGAATGGCACCACGCACAGCTTGGGTGCTAATATTAGCCCAGGCCAGTGGGTGGATCATTTTTATAAGAAATATAATTACACATATATCCTGATTATGTCCTATAATGGTCATTCTTACGTCTACCTCACTGACTTTGTCTTTTCCTTACCGGAGGTAGTTGAGGCCATGGCAGCGAGTCCGGCCAATAAGAGTCTGGGGCCAGATGGCATCGTGATGGACCTTTACAAGGCTAATCCAGACTTGTGGGCCCATTTACTTACTAACTACATCAATGCTGCCAGTGTTTCAGGGTTCCCGGCTTATTCCTGGCATTTTGACATAATTTTTCCCATTATTAAGAAGGGCAACTGTGCCAGTCCTAGTGGTCCTCGCCCCATTTCGCTCTTGGAGTTGGTTGTGAAAGTTATGGAGTGAGTAGTGCTTAATCACCTGACTTCATGGATGGGTAACCATAACCTCTCAAGGGTGCAGTGTGGATTCTGTGAAGGCCTAGGTACGATGGAGCAAAGTCGTAATCTTCATTTATTGGTTAGAAAATATACAATCGCTGAGCACAGCTACATCTACCTGGCCTTTATGGATCTCTCCTGTGCCTTTGTATGTGTGGTAAGGTTTGGGATATCCTGCTGGGCCTGGTGGTGGATCCCAGTATATTTACTTTTCTGCACACCCTTCATTGAGACCTGGAAGCCTTTATCAGATAGAGCATCAATGACAAATGCACCCAATCCCATCAGAGTCTCTCAGGGGGTGAGACAGGATTGTGTGCTCGCCCTGCACTTTTCTTACTGTGTATTAATGAGTTGGAAATGATTCAACAGGGCAGGGACATGCCTACGGTTAAGAACATGGAGGGCCCTGTGTTGTTCTATTCTGATGATGATTTTTTTATGGCAAGAAACCGTAGAGGCCTAAAGACTTTGTTGATTTCATGTCCAATTTAAATCTCGAAACTGATCCCTCCAAGACCTTTGTTATGGCCTGCGTCCCTCCTTTCTTAAGTGCCATAGTATGTCCTTACAGAAGAAACCCATTTCTAGGGCGAATTAATTCCCTTACCTACGTCCCACGTTTGATTTGAAAGGCAGTTGGCGACCGTGTCTGTCCGTGGTGGGTACTGAGGTTTTCCAATTCCATGGGGTTTTTAATTTTGTATTTAACCTGGCCTCATACGTTAACAGCAAACCGATTGCCCCCTGTTAAAGATCTGTAACAGAAAGTGCCTCTCAGTTTCAATGTATGGAGCTGGGGTGGGCGGATACAAGAACTCTAGCTAGATCACTGCACTCTGAGACAGGGTGTGCAGAGGACTCTTGGGCCTGCCTGCAAGCTCTCCAGCTTTTGCCATTCACGAATAGTTGGGTCTTCCTTATGTGGAAGACTCAATTAATTTGGCCCCACTATTAATATGGTGTTCAATTTGAGGGACTCCACAAGCAACCTTTAACAGGGACATCATCAAATCCTGTGATTATGGGCCCCAGGTTCCATGGCTTTCTTATATTCAATCAGTAGCCAATAAATTGGGCACACCTTCACATTCTCAAAAGTTAACTCTCAAAGACAAAATCTGGCTAAGAGCGATTCTTTCGCCTGAAGGATGGAGAAAGTGGGAGGTTATGGAATGAACCCGGGATATTAATCAAGAGCATCTTAGCATTTGTATGCCCATAGGTGCAGAATCCTATCTGGGTATAATATCTAATAATAACTGGAATACGTCCAGTCTCATGAAATTTAGATTTGGCACAATACAATGTCACTTGTGTTACCACCTTCTTCTTTTTTTACTTTACCAGTTCAGAAAAGGGAAGTTAGAGACATCTGAGTCATGTTTTTCATGTTTGATTACAACAACAGCCACCATAACATGATCAGGACTTTGCTCCCCCTACATAGATACTGTCCACCAGGGAGAACTAAGAAAGCCGAACCGGCGTACTATAAAGCATATATGTTAGGCATACAAGAAGAATCAGGAGAAGAAGCAACAGCAGCAAACATATTTACGTGTCATCATGAACAATGTTAAAAACACAGAAAAAAGAGTACAACAAACTAAACTGCGTGTGTGTATATCCAGATCCAACCCCCGTCCCGTGCCGCCCAGTGCCCTGCTCGTTTCCCGATGACCCAACCTGTGTTTCCCCTTGAGGCAGTTTGATAGTTCCTCAATCTTGATTTGCCCTTAGGATGAATCCTCCACTCCAAATGTATGGCACTTAACCTTTTCTTGAAAATTTGATGTTGCAATCAGTAAACATTTTTTAAATTCCTATTTTGAGAAAGTCAAGTTTTGTTACCTGCAGACCTGTCCTGTTTCACCTCCAGCAACTTAGCTCAACTGTTTTTGTGTAAAAAAAAAATTAAATCTTCTTTGCGCCACAGGAAAAAATGCCTATTCAAATAATTCATTATAATTGTTTTTTTTTAAAAATAATGTTAGTATAAAGAACTAAAGTATGGCTCAGTAATTTACACGTTCTAGCACCTGTTAAGGAGAAAAATGTTACGGCCCAACTGTATAGAGATTTTGAAAACTGTTCTAACGTGTTCAATGCACATATTTAAGTGTTTTTATGTGATGAGACGACTTTTTAAATTCAAACATATATGGTCCTTTAGTGATGAACTTAGAAGTGGCTCTGTATTTATTGTAAGTGTTTTTTTACATATGTGCCTTTATGGTTTTATAAAATCCAAATAAACCTTGTTGACTGACTGTGTGGGAGCTTTCCTCTTTCCTTGCCTAACTTACTCTTGGAGACTGCTATTTGTTGGTAGCTGGACCTAAAGCCTTCAGTATGTCCCAGAAACCTACCCACCATGACCATATGTACACGTTGTTCCTGCCTCTGGTGCCTGCTCCTTTCAAGACCCCAGCATCATGGCCAAGAACTCCATCTTGAATGAATACTTCTTTCTTGTCCAGAATCCTACTCCAGGAACCTAGCCCTCCTTTGACCACAGCTTTATTGGCTGCTGTTCCTTTAGTCAGGACCCCTCCCCCTCAAGGTGTGGTGTTTCTTATGAGAACCTCAAGTCCAGGACCCTGCATCAGCTGTTACTCATGTCTTTCTCTTGCACCTGTTCATACCCAGTACATGCTATTGAGCATGTCCCTCACCTAGGGCTTTGCCCAAGAGTCTACCCCAGCTTTACCGCAGCCACACGCCTTGGAGTAAGCCTCTTCCATGGATCCCAAGAACATTACTCTTCCAATTCCATAGCCGTCCCCTGGACCACGGTCCTGGAGCCTGTCCTTAACGTGGATCCCAATGCATATGAGACTGAACGTTCCCTAACCTTCATGCCCAGGAGACTATCCCTCTCCTAGGTCATGTCCTTGGGTTCTGTCTACCTATTGAAATGTCATGCGAGGTTCCTAATGATCCATCTCTTTGCTGCCTGCTCTTTCACTGGGTTCCTGCTGCAGGTGTACGCGTCTTGAGTTCCGGCTACTAAGCCCATGTCTTCTCTTTAGGTAGTAGAAATAGGTCACTTTGCTAGAATAGCTCCATATCTGTTCCACCTCTTCTACAACGCCCAGTATCATCCTACAGTAGCTAAATATGTTTCCTTGAGGGGCAATATAAAACAACAGCTGATTCCTCATTGTGCCTGTTGTATTTAAGGGGGGGCTTATAGTATATACTTATTAGGATTCTATGCAGATATGCTTTTATTTATCAACTACTACATCTTCTGTGTGTTTCGGGAAACATAGTTGCATAGCACATTGAAAGTTCATTGGCTTCATTATCAGTTACATACAAGTGTGGCATACGTTTCACAGTAGAGGTATTGAACCATAGTGAGTTTGTTGAAATCCACAGCAGTATAAGATATTTCAGATGTTTCAGAGTTTAGTGATCTGATTCTGGTACCAGATCTAAGGACAGTTACATTTGATTCAAATTCCATATTTTAATCTTATCAACAACTCTAACACTCAAGCAAACTAAACATACGTATAAGGGGACCAGGAATGAATGACACATCATCAGTTGGTCACCACTATTTAGGATAATTGAAGGGAAAAGGAAAAAACCTAAACCCTAAAACAATATTAAATAGGATACTCCAAACCAATGTGTAATGTCAAAGATCAGGAGCTAAGGTTGCACCTCACCCTTTGAGCTGTTTTCGTAAACGTGTGAAATGCTGTGCAATAATACGGTTACTTCATCCTTTTGCGTATTTTCGTTTACACATGTTCGCCCAGCATATCGCTGCTGGCAATGGGCAGATTTTATTTCTCTCTAAAGTGGTTTAGAACAGTTTTAAAGTTATGTGCAGCAAACAAACTAAAATAAATGGCTGTTGGTATTATTAGTTTTGATATTACTAAAATGTTTGTTCCCGTCACTCTTCAGAATTAAGCGAAAAAGAGGCATATATAAGAGCCCCTACCGCCACCTTAGCAGTGCCATAGATTCATTTTTTGTCACTAAGGCAGCTCTAAAGTGGCTATTCTGCTGCGCCATATTTACAAAGCATGCATTGCACTACTTTGTACCCCCTTGCGTCACATTATGCCTGCGCCAGGCATAATGTATGCGCGGGAGATGTTCCGGTGCTAGGAGGCCCACAAAACTGGTGCAGGGAAATTAGAAAGATTTTTCACGCCATTCTTGGTTTCATTTTTAACCCCTGCTTAGAGTAGATGCTGAAATAACGCACCCATAGTAACCTATAGGCCTCCTTGCACTTTGCTGCACTAGTATCAAAATAGTGTAGCAAAGAGCCACAATAGCATAACAAATGTTGACGTTATTGTGCTAATGCCCGCCATGGTGCACCGTATTCTAAATACAGAGCAACCATGGTGTTGTTAGGGGTTGTGGGGGGGGGGCAAGAACAGTGGGGCATCAAAGCCGATGCACCACTTTTTCGTAAATATGGGCCAAAGTTCTTTATTGATCCTTCACATGCTGTTGATTGATTTTGAAATGTTTGCCAAACTAGAGTACAAAGAGAGCAAATGTTTTATTTAAATGTGTGCTATAAAATATTTGATATACTTTAGCCAACTTTAACAATCTCCTATACCCAAGCAAGAGCGTCACCAGGCTCACATTACAAAGTACCCTCTCTTTGCAGCTTGAGAAAGCAAAAGAAAATAAATATTAATATAATTATCAGCAGTTAGTCAGATAAAGTTATTACCTGGCCCTTGGCATTGTGTCTTTGAACAGGAGGTACATAGTGCAAGTAAACAAATTAAATTCCTCTTTATGTCTTATTTTCTATTTGAACTCCTGGGGCACTCTGCACGGTAGCTGGCTGCCCTGAAATGTGCCAGATGACCTTTTGGAAAGTCAACCAAAATAGATTCCTCAAGGCACTGCTAGGCGGTGCTATTTAGACTGTGCATAAAAATAACAATTTCATCGGAATTTGCAGTCCCTACTTCTACTGCCCATAGTGCCTCAGTTCTGAGGGGCCACCAGCTTGTGTGTACTACGTGGGGGTTGGTTTTCTCTTTGGCTGAGCTACTGAATGTAGCAAGGGTTGCATTCCCTGGGCCTTTACAGAAAACATGGTGGACGGTTGCATGCTTCTGAGCCATAGCAGGAGAGGCTGGCAAGTCCTTTTGGTGAGATCATCCTCCATGGAGCTTGGAGCATGTATTAATTACATGAGGTGGAATAGGAGCACCTAACGTCCCATCCCCATTTTGCACTTCAGTGTGTTTGCTAACCTCACCACGTTGTGATCTCCACTCTGTAGGTACGTATTGCAGTTCAGTGAATGCCTGTAAATACCCTCCTTGTGATCCTCATTCCTTGCATGGGCATCACAGAGTCAGAAAAGGGGGACAAGTACAAGTGAATATATGTAACGTGTAGACTGGACGTGCTTAGACAAACACATGGCTGAAACCCAGGAGATCTAGGGCCAGATGTATGAACATTAAAAAGAGCAGGTTCCAAGTAGCACTTTTTCCCTGAATCGATATATGGCAATTGCTATTCCTAATGTATGAAACTTTTATTTTTTAATTAGCAATTCCTAGGGGGTCGCAAGTTTACCTAGTTCATGAATATTAATGAGGTAGGTTCAATTTGGGACCTGTTAGGAATGACAGCCATCACTGGGACGGTGGTCTGCTGAGGACAGCAGACCGCCATGTCTGTGGCTGCTTTTGAATAAAGCAATTGTTTTTTATTTCCTAAACGTAATCTGCTTTCCCTGAAGGAAAAAGGGATGTGTTTTAAAAGAATGAAAAGCGTAACTTTAATCTTTTAAGAGTAGGCAGCAGTCTGTCCAACTACTGCCTATGATTTCAGCCCATGGACCCCATCCCCTGGGGCCTGGCTTCATCATTATGTTTTTTTGGGGAGGGAGGGCGGCCATGTGCCCCTCCAGCTGATTTTGGGCCCAGGGAACCCATTCCTTGTGCCTGGCCATCAATCCTTGTAACCGTGTATGGCCCCCAGTGTGCGTTGGGGACTGCGGGAGAGACTCAAGCCCCCCCACCCACCCCCCCGGTTCCAGCTGGCACCCCGTCTCCTCTGGGAGCCAGCATTGCTATCACAGATAGGGAGCTGCTAAAGATGCGGCTCCCTCTCTGTGCAAGCAATTTTTTTCTTTGTTTCAAAACTGATGAAACCTCTGCTTACAGAAAGCGTGCACGCACTTGGTTTTTCAAAAAATCATTTTGGGATCTGCTGCATCACCGCCAAAAATTAAAAAGCAAAATGCTTTTTTGCTCTGGGAGGGGGAGACCCTAGCACCAGAGCAAAGTGGTCAGGGTATCCCTACCCTGACCCCTTTTCTTTGTTTAAATCTTTTTTCTGAGACTCGGAGGGAGCGCATCCCAACATGGCTGCCAACACCTCCTTGTTGAAGTTTTGGCAGCCAATCAAATCCCAGCAGGCGTTCGGGAGGGTTTGCGGAGTGCTTGCATCCCTATACATACCAATATGTTTTTTCTTTAATTTCTCAAAAACTACTGAATGGATTTACACCAAATAACAAAAAGGGTGCTTTCTGGACCAAGAGCTACCTTTCTGCCAAATTTGGTGTAATTCCGTTCAATGGTTCTGGCGCTATTTCTGTTCAAAATCCCCATGGGAATTAACATGGGGAAATCACATTTTGGGACTGCCTCCTTTTTCTCGAACCCACTTGACAGATCACCCTGAAACTTTCCAGGCAGCAGCTGACGTGAGCATCACATTTTTGGTGAAAATTTCATGAAGATTCATATTATTCTATGCTTAACATGTTCATTGGTCATTGTGTAGTTTCTATATAAGTTGATTGATTAGATGCTTATGAGTCTCTGTTTATCACAATAGGTAAATATTATCTTAACTGTTTGTGTACAAGCATTTTACTTCTGAGATATTGAGGAAAGATAAAAATAATGTTATAAAAGTACACCAATAAATGAACTTCAAATACTGCAACATTTGAAAGTCTGTGTTTATACGATACAGCTTTACATCTCAATATATTATATTCCTTACACATATATTGCCTTACTATGGAATCATGTATCTATATATTTATTACTTTAGTCCTACTGTACAAGAGGAAAAATGAGGTTAAACATCACCCTCTCCAAAGCATTACTCTGTCTTACAGTATACCTCTGTCAATCTATCCTCCTCTAAATTCTCACTCATGTATCTCTCCTTTGATTCATCCTAAACCCCATTTTACTACTATGATCTCCCTAATCCCTTTCTACAGACTTCCCCTCCTTCATTTCTCTTTTACTCATCCCAAACCTCATCTTACTACTATGATCTCTCAATTAACACTTTCTGGATTTCTCCCTCTACTATCCCTCCATTATTCTATTCAATCTAGCTAACACACTCATGTCCTCCGCTCAAATTAACTCTTACCTCCCTACACTAATACTAATACTATACTCATATTTCTCTATACTTATCCACTTAACCACTAATCCTTTTGGGTTCCGGAGTAACGTGCTACTCATCGAAAAGTCCTTTGATGCCTCTTTAGTTACAATTATATTTGTTTTGCTCTAACTGTAGTAGATCCAGTATTGTAAACAATTTAGCTTAGGTTAAGCACATTTTCTTTTCATTACAAGGCTTGTAGGCAGTACTCTAAGTGAGATAGGGCATCCCAAGGTTGGGCCCAGATAAAGAAAAACAAGCACTGGTAAAGCCAAAATGTCTGTCATGGCCACCAGCCTTTTGTCTTTTGAATTTTTTGTTTTTTGCTCTCATGGTATTTGCAAAACCTTATTGTTGGGGAAGCTGCTTGGCCGCCATCAACCTAATAATCAGGACAAACAGACTGGTTGATAGGCAGACAAAGAGGTAAATATGAAAGGAAGAAAGCTAGACAGATAGACTGGTAACTAGGTAAATATGATAAGTAGACAGATAGAGAAACAAATACAGCTGAAAACTGTTAGAAATTGGGTTTTTGGTTGGCAGTCAGGTTACCCTCTGTCCAAGCAAGAACCCTCAATCTAGTCAGGGTAAGTCACACACAATCCAAATTATCCTGTGCCCACCCTCTGGTAGCTTGGCACGAGCAGTCAGGCTTAACTTAGAAGGCAATGTGTAAAGTATTTGTGCAATAAATCATACAATACCACAATATAGCACCACAAAAATACACCACACAGTGTTTAGAAAAATATATAATATTTATCTGGATATTTGCAGGTCAAAATGAATAAAGATGCAATATGAAATTGTAGAGATATCACTGAAAAGTGATATAAAGGGGGTCATTCTGACTCCCGCCAGCGGCGGTAACCGCACGCCCGGCGGGAGCCGCCGAATGACCGCACCGCGGTCAAATGACCGCGGCGGTCATTCTGAGTTTCCCGCTGGGCTGGCGGGCGACGGCCAGAAGGCCGCCCGCCCGCCCAGCGGGAAACCCCCTTCCACGAGGATGCCGGCTCCGAATGGAGCTGGCGGAGTGGAAGGGGGGCGACGGGTGCAGTTGCACCCGTCGCGATTTTCAGTGTCTGCCATGCAGACACTGAAAATCTATGTGGGGCCCTGTTAGGGGGCCCCTGCAGTGCCCATGCCAATGGCATGGGCACTGCAGGGACCCCCAGGGGCCCCACAACACCCGTTCCCGCCAGCCAGGTTCTGGCCGGTTTCCCGTTTCTGACCGCGGCTGTACCGCCGTGGTCAGAATGCCCATGGAAGCACCGCCAGCCTGTTGGCGGTGCTTCCGCGGTCGTTGGCCCCCAAAGTTTCTTAAGTCTTTAAAAAGCAAACAAAGGGGGTTATTCTAACTTTGGAGGAGGTGTTAATCTGTCCCAAAAGTGACGGAAAGTGACGGATTTACCACCAGCCGTATTACGAGTCCATTATATCCTATGGAACTCGTAATACGGCTGGTGGTATATCCGTCACTTTACTGTCACTTTTGGGACGGATTAACACTCCTCCAAAGTTAGAATAACCCCCAAAGTCTCTTTCAAGCACAAAGTACCTGGTTTAAAGTGGAAAATCTCCGCAAAGGGCCGCAGAGGAAGAGATATGTGGAAAAATGGTGTGTGCGTCGATTTCTCTCCTGCACACACGGACTTGCGTCATTATTTTTCACGCGGCGAAGTCGTGCGTCGTTTTCTGGTGCGCGGACAGTCTCCTTCTGTGGTTCGTGGTATTACCAGATGTCCCGGGGTCTGTGCGTGGAATCCTAGGCTTGTTTTCTGGCTGTGCGTCGTTCCGGTGGGCTGTGCGTGGAATCTTCTCCCTCACGGCAGGCGCCGCGTCAATTTCCTTTCTGAAGTGAGGCGGTGTTGTCCAGGCGAGGCGGTTTGTCAAAATTCCGGTCCCACCGCAGGCGTCGCGTCGAGCGGCGTCTTTCCGGATCGGCGTGCAGTGAATTTTTCACCGCGGGGCAAGCTGTGCGTCAAATCTTTCGTCGCACAAGGCGTCCAAATGAAAAAGAGAAGTCTTTTTGGTCCTGAGACTTCAGGGAACAGGAGGAAAGCTCTATCCAAGCCCTTTGAGAGCACTTCAGCAGCCAGGCAAGAGTTCAGCAAGGCAGCAGGGCAACAGCAAGGCAGCAGTCCTTTGTAGAAAGCAGACAGGCGAGTCCTTTAGGCAGCCAGGCAGTTCTTCTTGGCAGGATGCAGGTTCTGGTTCAGGTTTCTTCTCCAGGAAGTGTCTGATGAGGTAGGGCAGAGGCCCTGTTTTATACCCAAATGTGCCTTTGAAGTGGGGGAGACTTCAAAGAGTGGCTAAGAAGTGCACCAGGTCCCCTTTCGGTTCAATCCTGTCTGCCAGGGTCCCAGTAGGGGGTGTGGCAGTCCTTTGTGTGAGAGCAAGCCCTCCACCCTCCCAGCCCAGGAAGACCCATTCAAAATACAGATGTATGCAAGTGAGGCTGAGTACCCTGTGTTTGGAGTGTGTCTGAGTGAATGCACAAGGAGCTGTCAACTAATCCCAGCCAGACGTGGATTGTAAGGCACAGAAAGATTTAAGTGCAAAGAAATGCTCACTTTCTAAAAGTGGCATTTCTAGAATAGTAATACTAAATCCAACTTCACCAGTCAGCAGGATTTGGTATTACCATTCTGGCCATACTAAATATGACCTTCCTACTCCTTTCAGATCAGCAGCTACCATTTCAATACTGTATGAGGGCAGCCCCAATGTTAGCCTATGAAGGGAGCAGGCCTCACAGTAGTGTAAAAACGAATTTAGGAGTTTTACACTACCAGGACATGTAACCTACACAGGTACATGTCCTGCCTTTCACCCACACAGCACCCTGCTCTAGGGGTTACCTAGGGCACACATTAGAGGTGACGACTTATATGTGGAGAAAGGGGAGGTTAAAGCTTGGCAAGTACTTTTAAATTTCAAGTCGGGGTGACAGTGAAACTGCACACACAGGCCTTGCAATGGCAGGCCTGAGACAAGGTAAAGGGGCTACTTAAGTGGGTGGCACAACCAGTGCTGCAGGCCCACTAGTAGCATTTAATCTACAGGCCCTAGGCACATATAGTGCACATTACTAGGGACTTATAAGTAAATTAAATAGTCCAATCAGGTATGATCCAAGGTTACCATGTTTAAAGGGAGAGAACATATCCACTTTAGCACTGGTTAGCAGTGATAAAGTGCGCAGAGTCTAAAAGCCAGCAAAAACAGTGTCCAAAAAGTTGAGGGAGGCAGGCAAAAAGTTAGGGGTGACCACCCTAAGGCTGTCAGGTCTAACATGTGTACCCCCCAGCTGAAAGTGGGGAGAGCTACCCAACCTCCTGGGAGCTCTCATAGCTAGGGCGGAAGTATCTGGAGAGACCATCAGCATTGGCGTGGTCAACCCCTGGGCGATGCTCCACCGTAAAGTCCATCCCCTGTAGGGAAATGGACCACCTCAAGAGTTTAGGATTTTCACCCCTCATCTGCATGAGCCATCTGAGGGGCCTGTGGTCTGTCTAAACCCGGAAGTGAGTCCCAAAAAGGTATGGCCTCAGCTTCTTCAGTGCCCAGACCACAGCAAAAGCTTCTCTCTCAATAGCACTCCACCTATGTGCCCGTGGTAATAGCCTTCTGCTAATAAAGTCTACTGGTTGGTCTAGGCCCTCCTCATTTAGCTGTGCTAGGACTGCCCCTATGCCATGCTCTGAAGCATCTGTCTGCACGATAAATTCCTTGGAGTAGTCAGGGGCCTTGAGCACGGGGGCCGTGCACATGGCTTCCTTCAGAGAGTCAAAGGCTTTCTGACAAGCCTCTGTCCAATTCACAAACCTAGGTTGTTTCATGGAAGTGAGTTCTGTCAAGGGTGACACAATAGTACCATAGTCCTTGACAAATCTGCGGTAGTATCCAGTGAGCCCTAAAAAGGCTCTCGCCTCAGTCTGTGTTCTGGGTTGTTGCCAGGCCTTGATAGTTTCAATCTTGACCTGGAGTGGCTGCACCTTGCCACCACCCACTAGGTGTCCCAAGTACACCACGGAGCCCTGCCCAATCTGGCACTTACTAGCCTTGATGCTCAGGCCTGCCTGTTTCAGGGCCTGAAGCACCTCCTTGAGGTGGAGCAGGTGTTCCTTCCAGCTGGAACTGTAGACAGCTATGTCGTCCAGGCAGGCTGCACAGAAGGCATCCTTGCCAGCTAGGACCCCATTAACCAACCGTTGGAAGGTAGCAGGGGCATTTTTCAACCCAAATGGCATCACCCGGAACTGGTAATGGCCATCAGGTGTGGAAAATGCAGATCTCTCTTTAGCCCCCTCAGTCAGGGCGTTCTGCCAGTACCCTGAAGTAAGATCAAACGTACTCTGGAACTTGGCTGCGCCTGGTCTGTCAAGTAGCTCATCAGCTCGGGTGATGGGGTGAGCATCAATTCGTGTGACTGAGTTGAGACCCCAGTAGTCCACACAGAACCGGAGTTCTGGCTTCGCACCTGGGGCAGCAGCCTTAGGGACCAACACCACAGGGCTGGCCCAGGGACTACTGGATTTCTCAATAACCCTTAAAGCTAACATCTTGGAGACCTCCTCCTTGATGCTGGCCTTCACCTTATCCGATAACCTGTAAATTTGTTCTTCACAGGGAGACTGTCACCTGTGTCAATGTCATGAACACAGAGGTGGGTCAGTCCAGGAGTAAGGGAGAACAGGGGGGAGAACTGCTCCAACAGCTCATAGCAGTCTCCTCTCTGGTTTAGAGTCAGGGAGTCAGAGAGAATGACACCTCTCACTGACCCATCACCTTTTTGGGCAGAGAGGAGGTCGGGGAGAGGTTCACTCTCCTATTCCATTCCTTCATCTGTGACCAGAAGCATGTTGATTTCAGACCTCTCAAAATGAGGCTTCAGTCAGTTGACATGGAGCACCCTTAGGGGGTTCCTAGGGGATTGGAGGTCCACTAGGTACGTGGACTCACCTTTCTACTCTTTTACTTCAAATGGGCCAGACCAGCGGTCCTGGAGAGCTCAGGCTCTACTGGCTCCATTACCCACACTTTGTCTCCAGGTTGAAACTCTACCAGGGTGGCCTTCTGGTCATACCAGTGTTTCATTACCTCTTGACTGGCCTCAAGGTTACTTTTGGCCTCTTTCCAGAAGCGGTTCATCTGGTTGCGGAGGGCCAACATGTAGCTGACCACATCCTGAGGGGGTGCCTTTGGAGCTTTCTCCAACCCCTCCTTGACAATCCTTAAGGGTCCCCTGACAGGGTACCCATAGAGAAGCTCAAAGGGACTGAACCCTACCCCCTTCTGGGGTACCTCTCTGTAAGCAAAAAGAAGGCATGGTAAGAGGACGTCCCACTTACGCCTCAGGGCCTCAGGGAGGCCACCAATCATGCCTTTCAAGCTCTTGTTGAATCTCTCCACACGACCATTAGATTGGGGGTGATAGGGTGTGGTGAACTTGTAGGTTACACCACACGCTTCCCACATAGACTTCATGTATGCAGACATGAAGTTAGTGCCTCTGTCAGACACCTTCTCCTTTGGGAATCCCACACGGGTAAATATCCCCATCAGAGTTCTGGTCACCATTGGTGCAGTTATGGTCCTCAGAGGGATTGCCTCTGGGTAACGGGTGGCATGGTCCACCAAAACCAGGATGAACCTGTTGCCTAGGGCAGTTTTGGGGTCCAATGGACCAACAATGTTGATGCCCACCCTTTCAAAGGGGGTGCCAACGACAGGAAGTAGAATCAGGGGGGCCTTAACCCTTTTTCCTGTTTTACCACTGGCCTGGCAGGTAGGACAGGATCTACAGAACGTATCTGAGTTTGTCCTCATTCTGGGCCAATAAAAGTGGGTGACAAGCCTGTTAAAGGTTTTGTCTTGCCCCAAGTGTCCTGCCAGGGGAATGTCGTGAGCCAGACCCAGTAGGAAGGTTCGGTAACACTGGAGGACCACCAGCGCACACGCTGCCTCAATGGCCGGAACCTTAGGCTCACTGTAGAGGAGATCATTCTCCCAATATATGTGGTGATCACCAGAGGCTTCACCTGCTGCCTGGGCTGAGGCTTGCTTCCACATGCCCTCTAAAGTGGGACATTCTTTCTGCGCCTTGCAGAATTCCTCCCTGGTGGGTCCACCCTCAACTTGCCAGCCAGCAAGCTCAGGTAGATCACCTAGGGCGGCAATGTATCCCCCAGTTGGCTCGGGGGCCTCCTCCTCAGGAACCCCGTAAACCACTGCGGGAACTTCTGGGACCGGTTTCCCACACCCGTTGCCCCTCCTCTTGGCAGTTGTCTGGGCCATTGTTCCAGGCTCCAGACGCCCTTGACTTCCCTTTCGGTCAGCCATGGACCGTGTGGTCATGCAGACCCACTCAGGCAATCCTAACATTTCCAAGTGAGACCTTAGCTCTACCTCCTTCCAGGTTGTGTGCTCAAGGTCGTTGCCTAACAGACAATCTACTGGCATGGCAGGACTCAGAGCTACTTTCAGTTTACCAGAGACCCCCCCACTCAAAGGGAACCAGAGCTACCAGTAGGTGGCGCTCACGATTGTCAGCGACTATGACCTGGTGAAATGTATTGGGGATGACCTTCTCTGCTGACACCAGCTGACCCTTGACAGTAGTCATGCTGGCTCCTGTGTCACGCAGAGCCTCCACCCTTTGCCCATTGATGGTGACCCACTGTCTATACTTGGAAGTATTGGCAGGCATGTGGGCTTGTGGCACCATCTCTGCATCCCCCAGGGACACTAGGGTTACCTCTGTCTGCACCCCAAAACTGTCTGGGACCATCTCCTCCCCGAGCGCTACGCTAGCCAACCCAGGTGTCTGCCCTCCTTTGGGTGGCTGTGCCCTCTTGGGACACTTGGAGTCACCCTCAGAGTGCCCATACTTATTGCACTCTGAACAGTGGTGTACAAACCTCCCTGTCTTATGGTCAGTGAAACCTTTCTTTTGAGAATCAGACCGGGACTGGTTACCATTACTCCCTTGGGAACTATTTTGGGGGGCCTTTTGAGAACTCCTTGTTTTTAAGTTTTTCTCCCCCCTCTTTCTTCTAATGGGAACCCTAACCACCATTGTGGGTGTCCCCCCAGATACCTTTTTGGACACTCTGGTACTAGTCCAGAGGTCCGCCTCCTCAGCAAGCTTCCTGGGATCAGTCAGCCTGCTGTCAACTAGGTGCTGGCACAACTCTGTGAAACAAATATTGAGCATATGTTCTCTCAGAATCAGATTATACAATCCTGTGTAGTCATATACTTTGCAGCCCCGCACCCATCCATTCAGTGCCTTACTGGAAAAGTCAAGGAAATCTACCCATGTTTGTGTGGATAGTTTGGTGCTGTCCCTAAATCTCTGACGGTATTTCTCAGGGGTCAGCCCAAACTTGGCAAGTAAAATGGCTTTCTGAAGTGGGTATGTGTTTTGATCCGGTTTGTCCAATGTGAGAAGTGTGTCCCTCCCCAAAGGTGGCACATAACTCCACATAGCTGTACCCCATTGCCCTTCAGGAACCTCATGAGCCCACAGTGCAACTTCATAAGCAGCTAACCATTTATCTATGTCATCTCCCACCACAAAACTGGGCACCACATTTTTGGGTATACAAACCTTCTTTTCTCCAGCAGGTCCTGTCTGTATGCTGCCACCATTACTGCTGGATTCAGACTGCTTTGCCTTGAGATCCAGCTCCGTGAGACTCAGTTACATATAACTTTCAGAAAATTAAATGGTCTTGGCTAATGCCAGACCTAAAAATGGAAATTGAATCAGGGCCCTGTAGATCCTTATATTTCTGTTAGTCAGCAGCTGAAGAAAATAAAAACCTACCTTTCTGCCTGTCACATGCTAGTCCTGCAACCCAATGCCACCAGAAGTCCCTTTTGTGACACAGTCACTAAGAGATAGATGGCTTGTTGTTTACCATTGGTGCTCCTGGGCAACAACATTATTTCATTTTAACTGAACAACTCATGTATTGCCCCTTCTTTTAAACTTACCATATCAAGTTTTTTTTTGCTATTTTCTCCGGATAAACGTGCTAACTAAACTGATATATAAGATTTTCTACTGATTTTATTGTGCTTTGTCCAGTGAGACCCCGTTTATGAATTAGTCAAATAAAGTTATTAATTACATGGGCTACACCTCATGGAACTGATTCTCAAGCCACCACCGTTTTAGGGTCCGTCGCCTTTTTAACCCCACTTAAGGCACTGCTTCTAGGCTAACATTCATAATGGGAAAGCACTTGATGATTTTATAAATGGAAATAATTGACACCAGTTTATGATTCTTCAAATGAGGGGTCTTGGGCAAGAAATGCTATATTCCGAAGGGAGGGTGCAACTGTAGTTGGGGAGGACGGAAGGAGGAATGTGGGTTCGTGTGCTGCTGGTATTGGTAAGAGGCTACAAGCAGTTTTAATCTTCCTACGCCTGAAAAAAAAACACACGTCAAACCGCTAAATTATAGAGAGCCCTGACAATTAATAAGCCTATTTTTCATTCATTTCCATTGATTACCTCACTCAGTGCGGACGTCAATTGCATTTCGAGTTAAGAAAAGTGATCCCATTCAGGTAAAATGAGGGTTATGATTTATTGAAATTATGGAATCAGCTTAATTAAGCAAGACAAGAGATTCAGGGCCATGTGATTCACCTCCTTGACCTGCCTTCACAGTAACACCCTTTGTTTCATTTGTAAGCTGTTTGTGTCCTTCATAAAAGGTGAACACATTATCCCCGAAGGTATTATCTGGAGTGCCAAAGAGGAAAATCCGCGCCCCCGGGAAGACATCATCGCGCTGCAATTAGACATGTAGCTTCTTAATGAACCAACTCAACCTGATGGAACCTTGTCAACAGCTTGACCCTGTCCTCAGAGAGCACACCTCCTAATGAGCTCCCTCCTCGGCCACGGAAAGACACAGTGTTTAGTTATTGTTCCCCCCACACCTGTGCACCTGGACATAATTCCCATCCTGCTAATTAAAGGCTCATTATGTAACTTTCCCTGCTGTCCATTGCTTGGAAGAAAGTGGCAAAACAGGTCTTATATTGGGATATTACTGGAAGATGGTCGCTGGAGTAGCTTTTGTGCAGCACAAGTACATTGTGATCTCTGCGTACTTTTGTAAATGCCAGATAAGATAATTTTAAATTTCTGGAAAAGATTGGTAGATATATTATAAAAGTCTCAGCAACTGAAGGCTTCATCTGCAGGTAGAATTTCCCAAGTGAAGCACACTGACGCTCTATACCATTACAACGTATGGAATGAATGCAACCAAACTGACTTCTTTTAATACATTCAAAAATAAGAAATAACATGTACTATTGTAAAAATGTGTCTATGGCGCATTAACTCTTCCATGCCTTTTATTATCAGTTTCAGTGTGAAAGGCAAACCTCACTTGAAAGGTTTATTCGATTGTTGCTGGAATGAAATCAAATGGTACTTCAGTATTCAAGTATCTCTAAGTGATGCCCAGCTGGTTTTGTCATCCATAGTCTTTTGTTTACTCTGGTATTAATTCAATCCTGAAAGTTGAAATGAAGTGGACAAAATGGGTGGGTAAATGGTGGGGAGAGACAGGCAATGGCTTGAGCCTGAAGCAATCCAGAGTACTTGACTAAACAAGGATGCCGTGTAATAGTTTGTGTCATGGGAGGAAAGGTGGTTCCAGGGTGGTGGTACTAGTGCCAGTGTAAGGAAGCACAAACCTTTTTTAAGTGAACAGGAGTCTTTTTGTTGTTGTTTTGAGCCATAAACCGTAACATGACTAAAGGTACGATTTTAGCTTACTGACTGGAAACCCTTGGTGTGTGTAGGTAATTGCACTGGATTTACAAAAAGTCACTTTCACGGAGACAGCTGGAATGACATTTCATTCTTGAGCACGCTGGAGTGCACGTCTTCAGTTTTTGAAGGGTATTTTAATAAGTAACGGGGGCCTCACCCATACACACACTAAAGCCGCATGGTCCCAGTCCAAGAGGACTGTGAGCTATTGTTGTGGCCTCTTTCTATCTGATGCATTCTCCCCACTACCTTAATGTTCCCTACTGCTCGGCCAGTGAGTGAGGTCATTGTATGGTTGGAATGTTGACAGAGCTTGTGCTTTGATGAGTGGAGAGTTGGAGTGAGAATGGCTGAGTGGCAAGATGCTGCTCCTGGGGGACTTTATCTATAATCTACAACTAAGCTAATAAACCTACATCTTGTAATCTATGAGTATCCATCATTGATTGCAACACTGGCGACGATTTAAGGAAGAACCAGCGTGTGAAAGAAGAAAGAAACTGAACCTACAGAAAACCTAAGAAGGAACCAGATTACAGAGGAAAACCAATAGGAGAGAGATTGAAAATCTAAGAGAAAAATATAAAGCAAAATAAACTGAAGATTGAAGTGAAGTTGAATGCCCTAGAATCCCCACCAGTGTTTTTTTATACCAGACAGCCCATACTCAACAGAAGTTAGAGGGTGTGTGACCTGTTTTGCTTAAAGGCAAGCTGCTTAATCTACTAGGTGTGCAGCAAACAGGAAGTGCAGTGGCCTGCTGTGAGAGGAGGCCTCTTCTTGCATGGTTAGCCCCCACGTTTTGCCTGATGTTGATGTGTTCTAGAAGTTTGTAGTGCCCAGGGCCCTGCTAAACAGGTTCCCTGGGTCAGAGCTCTTTCCCTAAAACTGTTGTGATGCTTGGCAGAATTGGGTATACTCTTAAATACCCCTGTAAGTCCGTGGTAAATGGGTAACCCAGTACCCAGGACAAGAGATATTAAGAGTAAGCCCCTAGGGGCAGCAGTACTGGTTGTGCCACTCCCAAGGACCCTGCACCCAGAAGTACCCGCCACTGCCATTGCAGGGCAACCCTAAAAGGATAAATTTGACATGGCACACTCTCTGTGTGCCCTGTTTACCAAACACTGCATATATTATGGGTAAGTCACCCCTCTAGCAGGCCTTTCAGCCCTAAGGCAGGGTGCACCATACTATATGTGGGGGCATAGTTGCATGAGCAATATGCCCCCACTGTGTCCTTGCTAAACCTAGGACATAGTTAGTGAACAGAGCATCCATTTTAATGTATGTACTGGGCACTGGTCAAACACGAGTTCCCCAGCTACATAATGGCCACTCTGCACCCTGGGTTGTTTGGTATCAAACAACTCAGAACATTGAATCCAAACCGGTGCCAGTATTGGATTTAACCTTAAATGTACCCAGTGTCCACCTTAGAGGTTCCCCCTGCAAAAGCTAACCCTAACTGGCAGAGTTGCTGGCTGGTTCCATCCAGCTGCCACTCCAGACAGCCAATATACAAACCCGGGGGAGAGCCCTGGCTCTCCGGTTTGTAAGACAATGCCCTTCCTGGGTTGAGGAGCTAACTCCCCTTCTCTCAGGAATGTGCAACACCCTGGTGGTGAGCTTCAAAGGGCTACAGCCCCTGAAACTCGAGCCTCCAGGCCTGCTGCTAGCAGCAGAGGGCTTCCCCCTTTGTAAGCCCCCACTTTTGGTGGGAGCAAAGGCGGGAAACCAGACAAAGGATAGGATGATTGGCCTCACTAAGCATGCACCACCCCTCAGGGCTTGCATGCGAAGTGGAACCTTTGATTTCATTTTCTCCATCTTGGAATGGAGAAAAGCAGCCAATGAGGTTTAGGGAAGGGACCCTTCCCACAGGAAGTGGTTCCTATAGTGGGTGTAGCCACCCAAGGGTAAGTGCCCCATTGGACACTACCAGGTTCCCCCAAAAACGCCCACTAAATTCAGTATTAATGGGCTCCCCTAGACCAAGATTTTAGATTTGAAAAGGACCCGAAGAAGATTCCAAGAAGACAAGAAAACCAGCACCAGAGAAACCGCCAGGACTAGAACAGAGGACCTGCTGCACCAGAAGAGGCGCCAAGACCCCTGCTTGCTGCACCAGAGTCCTGACAATCACAACAGCGGAGGAGCTGCACACTGGACCAACCCCAAGAAGCCCAGGTGACCTACAGGCTTCAAGGATCACCCCTGATCTCCCCCCTGAGTGGAGGCACGACTCACGAAAAGCAGGTAAACTGCAAAAGACCAAGAAACCAGTGAAGGACACTTCACTGAAATGCTGATATCTCCGTGACCGGAAGTCACAGCCGGACCCAATGACACACAGATGACCAGAAGTGCCCCCCAACTGTACTGAGTTTGGTGGCGCTGCAACCCCTAGTGGCCGAGATAGAGCAATACCCTGGATCCTGCTCAGCTGACGTCGGACCAGGAGAAAACCAGCTCCCCCAGAGTTGACAAAGGATCAGGAAGAAGCCCCAGTCGAAGGACTTCAGGAACACCCTGGACCTCCAACCAGAGTGCCCCCGTTGCCCTGCAAGTGACCCCCAAAGAGACTTACCTCCAGCTCCAGTGGATGATGTTGCACACAGCATCCAAGACCTCCAAAACGCCCTGCAGCTGGCCGCCCTGGGCCTTGCATCGTGGGTTCTGCTGTGTGCCACGGGTCCCCAACCTCATGTGACCTCGACAGCCAGAGGGGACCCCTAGGCACCACTTTGAATTTGCAAACCAGCTCCTTTTCCAAGTGGCCCATCCAGGTGGCCCTGTGCCTGTGCCAAGAACTTTTCCAACGCCGCTCCCATCAGAACCGGGAGCTGACCGAAGCTCTCCAGGTGGCATAAGGTGCCCACCGACCACTGAAACCACCCTGCAAAAGAAGAGACTGGTAATTCAACTGTACGATTTTTAATGCATTTTTTAAGGTGACTGCCTATTGATTCCAAAGGTGCATAATTACGCACAGAAAGTCTAACTTTGCTAAAACTTTAAAAAGTCATAACAAGAAAAGTACTTAACCTACTCTAAAGATTTTGGTCTTAAAAATTATACAAAAGTCTGAAGTATTTTTATAAATTCTGGTCTTGAGTTATTCATTGAGTGTGTGTGTTGCATGATTGGATTTGTGAGTACAGCAAATACTTGGCACATCTCCTGGATTAGCCTAACTGCTCGACCAGCTACCTTAAGAATTAGAGCATTAGGTGGTCTGAGTTTTACCCCAGAAAACTAACAAGTGGTTGTTCAGACCTCTGCATAATGTGCTTGTTTTTTTCACACTACATAGAGGGCCAGCCTTCAAAATCTGCAGATTGAGAAGGTTGTCTGGTCAGCTGTGCACAGAGCTAGACCTCCTGTACCTGCTTGTATGGACTAGGGATAATGAGGAAATGGTCTGCTGAACTGCATGTGTACAGAGGTAAAAGTGTATGGCACTGAACCTTTGGTAGCCTATTGGAAAGTTAGTTGGAGGAAGAACTGGTATCAGCATTTAAACACTATCTGAAGAGTGATCCTACGCAGCAGCCACTTGAAGCGCTGTGCTTAAGGGCATACCTTGGGTGTAACAGTTACAGTCTTTCTGTTGACTGGGTTGCTGAGTTTCCCCATCCCCTATTCTGCAAGAGGTCATTGGGTACCTGATCTGTTTCCAGGACGTTTTCTGACAGAATGACTACAGCGTCGACCTGGCACATGGGAACAGCTCGTGTGCAGTACAGGACATGTATGCCAATTTTTCGTACGAGGATAAAGAACTGTGCGTGCAGTTAAATGGAATGAAATGTACAGTGGTGAGAAGTTGCTAACCGGGGAGAAGTATTTGAATATTTTCCAGGGAATAATTTAACTTTAGATATATTGTCATGTGCATTTTACTCAATACCATACATTGGTTGAGTGTATTTTTCAATGCTGACATACTTGATTTTAAAGATGCTTTGGGTTGAATTGGGTAAAGTTTTGTTTATACTGGCTATGCTTGCTGTTGCTGAAATTAATTATTAATGCTGTATTGAATTAAGAAATGTTATGCCGTTACTGACGTGTTTTAAAGTTGTAGAGTCATGGCATGTATGTTACGCATGGAGGTGCGCCCTAATCTTATTTTAACATGATATCTTGCTTACCATATTTTGCGTGTCTATTTTGGGCTGAATTTTTAAAGCCATGCTTTATTTTAGAGATGTATAATTTGAGGTTGGATGCTACAATCACATGCAGAGTGACATCTTAATGTTGTGATATTAGTATCGATCTGTATTTGGGATCGTGTTTTTGACCATCGTTCCTAAGGGGTTAAGGATGTGGGGGCAGTGTGTTTAGCCCAATATTAAGGGGGGTACACCCCAGTGATGTGTCAATTCTTCTTATGGGGTTAAGGATGTGGGGGCAGTGTGTTAAGCCCAATGTCAAGGGAAGTACATGGCAGTGATATGTATCAATCCCTCCAATGTTAAGGGGGCACACCCCAGTGATATGTGTCAATTCTTCCTATTGGATTAAGGATATATAGGCAGTGTGTTAAGCCCAATGTTAAGAGGGGTACACCCCAGTGATATGTGTCAGTCCTTCCTACGTGGTAAGGATGTGGGGGCAGTGTTTTAGGCCCAATGTTAAGGGGATACGTGGTTGCATCCCAATGCGGTAGAGGGTAGGTGAAAGCCTGGTTCTGTTTAAGTGAATGGTGATGTGGTACATGTTTACGCCCCAGTGCAGTGCAGTGGAGGGTAGGTGGGGCCCTGGTTCTGTTTAGGTGTATGGAGATGGGGGTACATGGTTACACCTCAATGCAGTAGAGGTAGATGAAACTCTAATCCTATGGAGTGTTGAGTTATGGAAGGCAACGGGCTGGATCGGTTACAGTGTACGTGATGTGGAGGAGAACAGGTACTTAGGGGGTCATTCTGACCCCGGCGGGCGGCGGGAGCCGCCCGCCTGGAGGGAGCCGCCATATGGCCGCTCCGCAGTCGAAAGACCGCGGAGGCCATTCTGGCTTTCCCGCTGGGCTGGCGGGCGACCGCCAGAAGGCCGCCCGCCAGCCCAGCGGGAAACCCCTCCCCACGAGGAAGCCGGCTCCGAATGGAGCCGGCGGAGTGGAGGATGTGCGACGGGTGCAGTGGCACCCGTTGCGAATTCCAGTGTCTGCAAAGCAGACACTGGAATTCAAAGTGGGGCCCTCTTACGGGGGCCCCTGCAGTGCCCATGCCATTGGCATGGGCACTGCAGGGGCCCCCAGGGGCCCCACGACACCCCTCACCGCCATCCTGTTCCTGGCGGTCGGAACCGCCATGGGGGATTCCCAGGGCAGCGGAAAACCGGCGGGAGACCGCCGGTTTTCCTGGTCTGACCGCGGCCAAACCGCCGCGGTCAGAATGCCTTGCGGGGCACCGCCAGCCTGTTGGCGGTGCTCCCGCATCCCCGGCGGAATGACCCCCTTAGTGTTCTCTGTTGGGTGAGTAGGGACGTTTTGAGTTATTTGTACACTTGTATTGTAAATTTTTGGAACGTATTTATCAACTGAGTTTTACCATCTTACATCCCATTGGAGTATTGAAGTTAAGCATAAAGAGTGTTTGTTAACCTTTTCTGTTTATTGCAGAGAGTGTTTATTAACTTGTTCTGTTTATTTCGATGGGGTGGTACTCATAATTTTGGAGGATGGTTGATGGGGGTGTTTTGCCATTTTCTGTCTGTTGAATATTTCATTGTTTTCATGATGGAGGGGGGATGTGTTATGGCCTCTTTCTATCTTATGCATTCTCCCCATTACCTTAATGTTCCTGCTGATCAGCCAGTGAGTGAGGTTATTGTATGGTTGAAATGTTGACAGTGTTTGTTCTTGGATGAGTGGAGAGTTGGAGTGAGAAGGGCTGAGTGGCAGGATGCTGCTCCTGGTGGGGCTTTAGCTCTAACCTACAACAAAGCTAATAAATGTACTTCTTGTATAACCCATGAGTAACCATCATTGATTGGAACAGCTGTTTATATATACATATACCTATCATTATTATTAGTTTATTTTTTTACTTTTAAATTATATTCACTGAAAAAGCCAAAGGTTACAGGGATGTTATAGTTTGGTTTTGAATTTACTTGTGCAAAACCATAGAAATTCAGCAGTTCTAGTTAGACTTCTTTTAAAGTAACTATAATTCACGCCTTAAGATAACAATAACTTGCGCCCTCACCATGCAGTTTTTTCTCAATAATTTGAATAGTATTATTTAATTTACATTTTAATGACGTTATAAAAGTTTTTGTGAGTGCTGTAATATGTGGGGTAATTAACAGTGCATGGAGAGTAGTTATTACTTGAAAGAACTCTCTTTCAGAGGGGGTAAAATTTACTGTTCCCACTAATTTGTGCAACTGTGGGGAACGTGTTGGACTTAGAAGGGATTATGTTAACTATTCCCACTCCAGTCTGTGCAACAGTAGGGAAAGTGTTGGACTTCAGAGGGATTAAATGAACTATTCCCACTCCAGTATGTGCAAAGTAGGGAAAGTATTGGACTTCAAAGAGTTTAGATTTACTATTCCCACTGCAGTCTCAGCAACAGTAAGGAAAGCGTTGGAATTCGGAGGGGTAAAATTTACTGTTACCACTCCAGTCTGTGCAACAATAGGGAAAGCATTCAACTTCGGACGGGTAAAATTGACTGTTCCCAGTCCACTCTGTGCAACAGTAGGTAAAGTGTTGGACTTAGGGGTAATTGAATTTTTATTGCCACTCCAGTTTGTGCACCAGTAGGGAAAGCGCTGGACTTCAAAGAATTACATTGACTATTCCCACTCCAGTCAGTACAAGGGTAGGGAAAGCTTTGGACTTCAGAGGAGTAGAATGTACTATTCCCACTCCATTCTGTGCAAAAGTAGGGAAAGCGTTGGACATCTTAGGGGTCAAATTTACAATTCCCACTCTAGTCTGTGCAACAGTAGGGATAGTGTTGGACTTCGGAGGGATTCAATTTACTATTTCCACCAGTCTGTGGAACAGTAGGGAAATGGTTGGGCTTCGGAAGGGTCACATTTACTATTTCCACACCAGTCTATCTAGTAGTAGAGAAAGTACTTTAATTTGAACAAAAACATAACTAAATATCCCTATGTAGTCTTCCCAAACTGTGGTCCGAGGACCCATGGGGGTCCTTGACGCCTCCTCAGGGGGTCTGTGATGGCTTAGAAAATTAAATATTATTAACAATCAATACATTGTATATAAATAAAGTGTCTAAATGTACAATTGAAAAGTTCAAAACCTACTGTAAAAGTCAAGAAATTTGAAATTGGAGGCTAAAAATTAAATTAGCATCCTCTGATTGATTAGTGGGAGTAGTGCAGGTGCATGAAACAGCATATAATATCGATGATGATGTGTGGCTTCAATTGAATTTAGAAAAGCTCCAACTTCCCCAATATATTTTTATTGTATTTATTTCTGTTTGCAAATTAAATAAAATGTGATATCATTGGTGAATGTGTTAATGAATGCTTGTTTCTGTATTTTATGTGTTTTGCTTTGTGTTTCAAATCAGCTACAATGTTTTGGCCAGGATCTGCACCTTCCAGTAATGACTCAGTGGTGGGGCTCCCCGGATTCTAATATTGATTCGGTTGGCGTCCCTGGGATCAAGTAATGATAAAGTGGAGTTCTACAGAAGTCAAAAGGTTAAGAACCACTGACCCTATTAATTTACACCAAATATAAAACTCTTTATAGGAAAATTAATAATTAACCAAAAAGGAAACTGTGTAAACACATTTAAAAAAAACAATTAAACAATTTACATGATTATTAAACAATTTATTAATTAAATAGCAATACAAAATATGTATTACTTAATTACTTTCCTATGACATACCCCACAAATCTGGAGCCCACATTTAAAACATAACTGAAATAAATAAGTATAGCATAATAAACAGTGTTAATATTTAATTATTAATTATTAACAAATTAATAATTAATTATTACTTTATTAACTTCCCACCCTGTACTCCTCCAAACCCAATATCCTGCACCTACTATAAAATTAAAGAATATAATTATTACACAGTGTACATACTTAATGATCAATGAAATGATTACAAATAAAATAAAACTTAATTTTAAATTATTACTTAATTAACTGCCCACCCTAAACCCCTACTAACTTAGCAACCTGCACCCAATAAATAAGTTAAAATATATAATTATTACAGGATTTACAAAATTATTAATCAATTAATAATAAAATAAAAAATAATTGTTAATTAATTATACTTAATTAAATTCCCACCCTATCGCCTACAACCTTAGCAACCCACTGCAACACTATAAATTACTTAAATTTACAAATTATATTTAAAAATATTATTAACAATTCTACAAACAATAACACATACAATTAATCTATGACCTAAAACACATAAAGATTATTTCAAAAACGATATTTGACAACCATATTATTGAAAACGATTTTAACAACAAAGATATTCTTGGAAACAATATTACTAATCTAAAAAAATCGATATTGTTGACAACAATATTTCTGCATCAAAAATATTTTTGTATCAAGATGTTTCTGCAACTCGATATTTACAACTTTTGTCTAAATACCGTGATTTTAAGGCCTGGGTTCCCTGTATCTAGAAGGGCAAGTAAGGAACGCAGTGCTGAGGAACTGCGCATTCTGAGGTGAATGTCCATTGCTGCAGAGAAGGTATAGTGAGGTCTTCACCTTGATTTCTTTAGCTGGACCTACGTTATTCAAAGCTCTTGCCACATGCTGGGGTGTATCCTTGGTTGTGGTGGCGCTTACTGGTCAGCAGATAATGAGCTGACCACCTTTTTGCTGTGCCCCTCATAGCAGATCCCATCTGCTGCCTTATTCAGGTGATTCTGATGAGGTTGGGCTTTATGGAGTTGGTGTGTACTATAAGCTAATTGACACTGGAAGTTCCTGGGAACTATGCATATGACATTTATTTTTGCCACCCGTGTGCTCACCAGTGTGCAGCAGTTCGCCCAGCAAGGCATCGAGCTTCCAACCAATTGTGTTGAAGGAGTCATTGCTTAAAAAACAAGACTGCCTTCCTAAAGACCTCCTCTGTTGCAGATTGCCCTTCCTCAGGACACCAAAACATAAAAGCAGGACTGCAGCAGAACTCTTTACAAAAAATCTTTACGCAGGATCATCCACAGGAGGGGTAAATCTTAATTACTGAACATTTCCAGTTTCATTGTGGAATAAGAAGTAAAGTCACATAGTGTGCATCATTTTATATTACCTGTCAATCACATTTGGTTAACTCTCACATTTGTTAATAAATAAATCTCTATTTTGTTCCTTCCTCTGCCTATACATTTAGCTTTCATGTTACTCTTCTGTCCTCTCACTGCTGTACATTTCTATTTTCTTATTTGTTTCCTTTTCTTATGTTGTTATGGCTGCCATCAGTATGAATCATCCTCCACCTTTCCAAAGCTATATAGGTGAACTTGATTTAATGTGGGACGGATGGATAAAGATTTTTCAATCATATTTAAAAGCATTAGGTTGTGATGAATTATCCTCGGTACTTAAGCAACATGTAATGGTGCATAATTTAGGAACAGAAGGCAGGAAAATATATTAGGATCTTACTGAACCTAAATCCAAAGAGGGAGATGAAGACGAGGAAGATGTTTTTTTCAATTTGTGCTGAAAAAATTGGAAAGTCACTTCAAAGAGAAGATTCATGACGTGCTTAAGAGACACAAATGTTTTCATGGAGTCCAACGCAAAAGTGGAAAGGTAGCATGCTATGTTGCTGAATTTGGGCCACTCACTGACACTTTCATCAGAGGCCAATCAGTCGGATGTATTAATGGCCCCACGGTTTGGAAGAAAACATTAGCCTACAATCTTAATTTGTCAGAGGCTATCGACATTGCCAAAAGTGTAGAGCACACCGTCATGTGTGTTGAGGAAATTAAGATCTTTAATGAGTAACACAAAGGTAATAGTAATGTGGACAATCTTATTAATTTGAATGAAGTATTCAAACTAAAAGAAGAATATGTGAAAAAAGTAAAAGCACAATCAGAACAATGTATTATAGATATGTGAACAGAAATCATCTGGTCAACAATCCAAAATTCTCCACCTGTTGGTGATCTGTAGAAAATGCAATAGACTGAGACATTGTGCAAAAGTCTGTAAAGAACCAGAAAGAAACATTCACATTATCCCATCAGAAAGAGAAGCAACAGAAGAAACGGTAAAATGATCTTCAGGGAAATTACCCAGAAAATGATAACAAGGTGTCATACCTTACATGTGACATCACTCTTGTTGGGGATCAGGTTCATGTTTATGATGGCTCCCACTTTGTTTTCACATTAATTGATAGCAACTCCTTTCATAACAACTCTGAAAGAAGGACATTTGCACTGTAAGCGGCAAAAAGTACAGACAGAAGTAACCCGGGTAGGTACAAAAGGGACCCTATTCTCTGAGAGGGAATGGAAATACTACACATATCTTTTAAGGACAGAACCACTGATGAAAACCGTGGTGGCTCGCTCCGCTCATAAGGAGTGGGGTGGGTGAGGTGCACAGGGGGATGTCTAAAATGTAATAAAATAAATAAATAAATGATAATCTTACCTTGCTCTGCGCCACTCCATGCCACTCCTCCTCCTGCAGCCAATCCTGGCGCTGCTCAAAGCAGCATCAGGATTGGCTGAGAGCACCCAGCCAAGGCGCTCCTATGCAGGCTCCCGGCAACACATTGCCGGGCTAGAGAGAGCCTACTGCCCATGTGTGTTTGGCCGGCCCACGACAGCCGGCCAAACATACATGTGCACTGAGGGGAGTGCACAAAACATACATGTGCACTGAGGGGAGTGCACAGTGCGCTCCCCTCACTGCTCGTCACCCCCATGGCCCCGCCCCTTTAACAAACTAAACAATAATAAACCAAGTTTATTATCGTTTCGTTTGTTAAAGGTTTTTCAGCTTCTGCTGCTGGCAGGAGGGGGGCAACTCTCCTCTGCCCTAACGGAGGAGCCGCCCCTGGATGGAAAGATTTATGGGACCAAGCAAGGATCTAATTTACTGGGCTGGAAACATCAAAAAGATCTAGACATCAAACTGGACTCTAATAATGAACTAGTGGTTGGGATAAATATCTGTAATGAATTCCCTAAAATATTTTCATAAACGTTTGGACTCTCAACAATTTTGTATACAAAATCAAATTGAAAAACAATACCATCCCAGTTTTAAACAAGACACTGACAGGAACAGTTCCTCACCTGCAATTACTATTACAGATTCTGACTGCTAATACCCATATATTGGATATACATACAAAGGCAGAGTTTGTGGAGCTGATACCTATGGTAATGTTATAAAAGTAACTGAAAGACAATACTCACAGTGGGCCAGAAATACCACCTAGGTTGTCAGTTGAGCCCACAAATCTTGGAGATCAAACAGGAACATGCAAGGAAGTAACAGCAAGGGTGTAGAACTAAATGCATCCACAATAGACAAGGAGCTAGCAAGGAGGAGTGCTTATCAGGAAAGAAGGGAAAATAACGGCACACTTGGCAGAAAGGAAGTAACAAACATACAAGGAAACTAGAAGCAAGACAGCAGGAAAAAAATCAAGTAGGAACTGGAACAAGGACATGGAAAGAAGGGCAACTACTGGGAAAAGGAAAATACATAAGGAGAGGCTTCAAGAGAGCACAAGGAGTGCTGGTGCAGGAATTAAGGATACAATTAAACCAGGAAACACTGCAGGCAGAAAAAAGTACAAGGAACAAAGAATAGCCAAGGTTAAGGAGTCAAATAGCACTGCAGGGAGTGCTAGTTCAGGAACAAGGATTTTGCTACAGCACAGGAAGAAGGATAGCTACAGCTCAGGAACAGGAACAATGAATAACTACAGCTCAGCAACAAGGAATAACTATGACGGAGGAATTAAGAAAGCAAAAGATCAGGAAACAAGTGAGGAATAACTAAGCCTTTGGAACAGGAACAAGGAATAACTATGGCTCAGAAACTTTAGTAAACAAGGGTCAGTCTCACCAGAAAAACTGCTACAATGACCAACACTAGGCAGAAGGGAGCTGAGGCTTAAAAGGGCTCACAGTAATCACATGCATCAGGTGTGAGCAGGCTAGCCAGCCACAGGTGTTCTGAATTCCTCCACCCACCCTTGGCCTGCAGGGGCGGAGACAAAGCAGTGAGCAGGGGATTCTAGGTATTGGAATTCCAAGCATGAGCAGACTGGTTTCCACAAAACCCCGCATGGATTGGGAATGGATGGTATTTTCCAAAGAGGGTCCAAATGACTGGAAGTAAGAATATGCATGTAGGGGAAGGTCTGGAAGCTTATTAAAGCATTGGAAAGTCCCAAACATGCAGCCCCCTGGTGGTGGCCATGAGAGCGCAGGGAGCGAATCATGACAGACACATCCTATTCCTTTATGCATGAGAGAACCCTTAAAACAGAGATAGAGAAGCCAGAGACAAAGGGTGTAATAGAAAAAGTTGAAAACTATAAATGGTTGGCCCCCATAGTCATTGCCACTAAGAGTGGAAGGGATAACATACATTTGTGTGAGACTTAAATCAATACATTATGCTAATTGCTTCAATGTGCTCTGTCCTCAGCATACCAACACATGGAATCCATCCAGAGTCCCAGTCCAACACCACTTTCACAACTCTGATACTGACATACAGGTTCCATAAAATGTCTGAGGGTTAGCACAAGCTGCAGCTGTATTCCAGAGAACAATGCATTATATGCTGAGGGATTCACAAATGGGCATTTGTTTCCAGGACGATATATATAGATGTATTGCGCCTCTGAAAAAGAACACAATGACAACTTAAGAGCGGTAATCTACAGCCTTAGGGAACATTAAAAGGGAAAAAAACACAATAGGTGTGACTTATGTTGAAGGATCACCATTTCCAGTAAAGTAGTCAAACTCAGGTTAAAGCTTGTTAAAGCTGTAAGGAATTCTCCAGCCTCTCCAATAAGGAAGAATTACAGTTCTTTTTGTGTTTACCTGAATATATGTTGGCATACGTCACACATACATTTTGCAGACTTATTTTAACCATTGAGACCCTTATTCATGAAGGGGGTATCCTTTGAGTGACATTAGGAGCACATTAACACATTAAACAAAATCAAAGAAGTCATCACCAGTGCCCCCGACATTGTCAATTTAAATGTAAAAAGGAAAACCATACTTACTAAAGATGCAAGTAATAAAGGTTTTAGACTACCTTATCCTGGGTTAATGATGTGACAGAAAAAATAACTGATTTAGCTTCAAAATCCCTAAGCGATGCCGAACTCAAATATTCCACAGTTGAAAAAAGGCATTGGTGTGCTACTGGGTGGTTAACCATTTCAGATTCTACCTGCTTTGCTGTTCCTCCTGAAAGCTGTCCATAAACGTCTTGTATCTGCATTTTCCACCAAAAGCATACAAAGAACCACACCTAGAATAGCAAAATGGGTATTGGGCTTGCAAAGGTAGAACTTCAAAATGGGGTATGTCCCAGGCTACCAACTGTTTGTAAGGAATGCCTATTGAGGTCAATCAGGACATGACTGAACAGATTACTGGTACTCATGCATGTACTTACTTAAAGAGAGGAAAGTAAGGGACTGTTATCCCTGTGGGCTGAGTGATAAGACAAAATGCACCCGCAGGCCCCTCTTGCTCCATTAGACGTTTCCTCTAAGCCATGAAACGAGTTAGGCCTTGACATTGTGGGTCCTGTTAACTTACTTGAGATTTCCAACAAATATATAGTTGTGTCATAGACTACCATTTAAATTGGGTCATTGTCAAATTTGTCAACAACATCAATATCAAGTCCTTGATAAATGTTCTCTCTGACACATTTTCCAGTTAAGGCATTCCTAGCAGCTGCATCACTAACAAAGGGGTCCCATTTGTGTCGGATGAAATGAAAGATTTCATAGAAGATCTTTACATCTACTACATCAGGAGCCTATGCAGCCAGCCCATGCTGCTGGAAAACATATTGTTCAAATTATTAGAAATATGTTATGGTTTTGTCTCACCACACCCATTACTGTCTGAGGGATGTTACCAATTTGTATGGCTCGGGGCTAGGAAACATGGGTCTAAACTCACCCCCAATAGGTTAAATGGAGGACACCATGTACAAGTTAACAGAGAGGCAACAATTGAAAAGATTGCATCCCATACAAGGCATGGTATGACAAAAAGTGGTGTGAAAAGCATCAACATTGGAAAGTGTGACAATGGATGTTGGTGAAGAAACCTGCTATGAGCCAGAACAAATATAGTGCATTTTCTAACCATGTAAAGATTAGGTAAGCAGAAAACACTTTGGTAACTTTAGAGGATAGGTATAATTGGAGCATGGACATGTGGGTTCTTCATTCAGGTAGTCTTATTCCTAACAATACTCCACTATCTTATGAAAAGACACTTCATGGAAAATCTGTTATGAAAGGGAGAAGCAGTAGAAGCTATTGTCCTTCAATGTAGCATGTCAACTACTAAATGTACTAAATTGCAACAGAATTCTTTTATATTGCAGTAAGAGTTTTTGTTTATAATTTCTTCATGCTAAGACAATGCCTATGTACGAATCGATTGCTCCTTCCTGCATACTTACACCACAATTTGTTTTAATTGTGGTGAAGAGAGATGCATTATGTGTTGTATCTCCTTTATACCTTGCCCTCTTCCCCTTACCCCGCTCACTGTTTGGAACATTGCACTGTAGAGGAATTAGAATATTAATGTTCTGTTTGTGCCCTGGCAGCTGAGACTGGAGACACCGTAAGATTTTCAGCTTCAATAAACTTTTGACGTACCTCCTTTATATCAAAGTTCCTTTAACAGAGTTCACATAGCTTACATTAGCTGCTTATTTCTCTGCATATCCTTTATGGACTTATCTTTTATTGTCGATCATTCGACCCATGTAATGTTCTGTATACAGCAGATAAGACGATCTGTAAAGCTTTTGAGCATCTGAGAGGAGAGAGATCCTCCTGGATGGTCTGCATTAGAGTCACCCACGAGGCAAGTCATTGTAAGAAGAGCATTAACAATGCTAAAGTGCACAAATATGAAGCTACTGATGATTGAGAGCAGGACACTTCTAGGGATGAACTATGTCACTCTGCATGCCAGATGATCATTTATAGAAAGACTGTACCCAATCATTGTGACATGAGACAGATCTCTTAATGGACTGGATGCATGTGTTTTTGGTATTGAGTGGATCGGTTTTGGTGGATTGGAAGGGGTCAGAGGAGGGAGGGGTGGTCATAGTTATACCAATAGACAGGGGGAGAGCAGAAGTAAGGAGGTGGAGAAGAAAGCAATATGAGAGCCTGAAAAAGTGTGTAGGAGGGTTGGATAAAATGGTAGTAGGGAGACATAAAAGAGGAGGAAGGGGGAGCAGGTAGAATAACAGTGACAGAGAAACTGGATTAAATGTAGCGAGGGACAGAAACACCAAGTGAGTCCATTGTTTATTCGGTAAGCATGACCATAAACCTATTGACAAACTCATCTATATTTCTGAGAAGGAGGTGCACCCTCAAACCAGAGGCAAGCAGTACATTTATTTTCAAGCGTTGAGGTAATAATGCCACCAGGATAACTGTTGGAAATCGGGTCTCTGGTTTGGCAGTCAGTTTGCACTTTGTCCAGGCAGGGACCCTCACTCTTGTCAGGGTAAAGAAGAAACACACCAGGTTAACCTCCACTCACCCCCTTGGTAGCTTGGCATGAGCAGAAAGGCTTAACCCCAGAAGCAATGTGTAAAGTATTTGTACCAACACTCACAGTAATATAGGGAAACACTACAAAATGGACAAACACCAGTTTAGAAAAAGAGGTCATATTTATATAAATCAAACAAAACAAAAACAATACAAATCCAACATACAGAAGTCAAGATATGAATTTTCAAAAGAATAAGAGTCTTAATCAATAGAAAACAATGGAAACGTTGATTTTACACAAAGTACCTGGTTTGTGCCAAAAATAAAGCTGCACATGCAAGCGTGTGTTGTAAAAGTCAGCGATGCATCGATTCCTTATTCACAAGTATGGCCGTGTGTCATTTTTTCTCCGGTCGGGTCAGTGATGCGTCATATTTCTCCCTCACAAGAGAGCGATGTGTCGACTTCCAGACGGGCACCACGGATCCGGGCAGGCTTTGCGTTGATTTTTCATGCCCAGCGATGTTGCGTTCAAAATCCGGTCGCACAGTGTTAAAAACACGCGCTGCGTGGGGTTTGCGACATTATTATCAGCCGCAAACGGGTGTTGCACGTCATTTCTCCAGCCGCGATGCATCGATCTTCCAGCCGCAATGCAGGTGGACCATCGATTTCAGCCGTGAGGCCAGCGGCGCGTTGTTTATCAGCTGTGTTGTGAATAGTGCTTAGAATATTTTCCCTCACAGCGGTCTGGTGCATGGATTTCGGTCCTTTTCCACTAGCTTCACCTTTCAAGGGCCCAGGTACTGGATGGGGCACCACATGGCAAGGCAGGAGTCTCAGCAGAGAGTATAGGTGCTGGTTGGGGAAGTCTCAGTTCAAGCCCTTGGAGTTTCTTCTCAAGCAGGAATGCACAACAAAGTCCAGTCTTTGTCCCCTATCACAGGCAGAAGCAGAAACTGCAGGATAGCCCAACAAAGCACAGCCACAGGCAGGGACAACACTTCTCCTCAGCAATTCAGCTTTTCTCCTTGGCAGAGGTTCATCTTGAATCCAGAAGTGATCTAATTTTCAGGGGATTTGGATCCGATACTTATACCTCTTTCTGCCTTTGAAGTAGGCTTACTTCAAAGGAAAATCTCTGTTGTTCACAATCCTGCCTTGCCCAGGCCAGGTTCCAGACACACACCAAGGGGTTGAAGACAACATTGTGAGAGGGCAGGCACAGCCCATTCAGGTGTAATTGACCACTCCTCCCTCCAGTCTAGCTCAGGCGGCCCATCAAGATATGCAGGATACACCCCAGATCCCTTTGTGTCACTGTCTAGAGGGCATTCACAACAGCCCATCTGTCAGTCTGACCCAAATAGGGAATCCATAAACCAGCGGAGTCACAGAATGGTTTAAGCAAGAAAATGCCCACTTTCTAAAAGTGGCATTTTCAAACTAACAATCTAAAAGCCACCTCAACTAAAAGATATATTTTTAAATTGTGAGTTCAGAGACTCCAAAATCCAAATTTCTATCTGCTCCCAAAGAGAATCTACATTTTAATTATATTTAAAGGCAGCCCCCATGTTAACCTATGAGAGAGGTAGGCCTTGCAATAGTGAAAGCTCAGTTTACAGTATTTCACTTTAGGACATGTAAAACACATCAGTACATGTCCCACCTTTAACATACACTGCACCCTGCCCATGGGGCTACCTAGGGCCTACCTTAGGGGTGCCTT
Source organism: Pleurodeles waltl (assembly GCF_031143425.1). Classification (NCBI taxonomy): domain Eukaryota; kingdom Metazoa; phylum Chordata; class Amphibia; order Caudata; family Salamandridae; genus Pleurodeles; species Pleurodeles waltl. The sequence goes on from NC_090445.1 coordinate 602,973,885, forward strand.
ACATGTATAAAAAGGGAAGGTTTGGGCCTGGCAAGTGGGTACACTTGCCAGGCCGAATTGGCAGTTTAAAACTGCATACACAGACACTGCAATGGCAAGTCTGAGACATGTTTGCAGGGCTGCTCATGTGGGTGGCACAACCAGTGCTGCAGGCACAATAGTAGCATTTGATTTACAGGCCTTAGGCACCCCTAGGGCACTTTACTAGGGCCTTAGGCACCCCTAGGGCACTTTACTAGGGATATGCCAATCAGAGATAAACCGATTACACATACAGTTTACACAGGCGCACTTGCACTTGAGCACTGGTTAGCAGTGGTAAAGTGCCCAGAGTATCAAAAACAGCAAAAACAGAGTCCAACACACAGTCAAAATATGGGGAGCAAAGCCCAAAAAGGCAGGGGTCACCACACCAAGGATGCCAGGTCTAACACATATCCCCCCAGCTGAAAGTGGGGAGAAACTACCCAACCTCATGGGAGTTCTCATCACTAAGGCGGAAGAATCATGACAGACCATCAGCATTGGCATGTTCTGTGCCAGGGCGATATTCCACCGTAAAGTCCATCCCCTGTAGGGAAATGGACCACCTCAACAGTTTTGGATTTTTGCCCCTCATCTGCATTAACCATCAGAGGGGCCTGTGGTTGGTCTGAGCCCGGAAGTGAGTCCCAAACAAGAAGGGTCTTAGCTTCTTCAGTGCCCAGACCACAGCAAAAGCCTCACGCTCAATTGCACTCCACCTACGTTCGCGGGGAAGTAACCTCCTGCAAATGAAGACTACAGGTTCATTTAGGCCCTCTTCATTTAGCTGTGATAACAATGCTCCTGTACCATGCTCTGAAGCATCAGTTTACACAACAAACTCCTTGGAGAAATCAGGTGCCTTCAGCACAGGTGCTGTGAACATGGCTGCCTTCAGGGCATCAAAAGCTGTCTGGCAAGCATCAGTCCAGATCACATTTCTGGGCTGCTTTTTTTAGATTAATTCAGACAAGGGAGCAACAATAGTGCCATACCCCTTGACAAACCTCCTGTAGTACCCCATGATACCTACAAAGGCTCTCACCTCAGTCTGGGTCTTAGGAGGCTCCCAAACCAGGATAGTGTCAACCTTTGGCTGTAGGGGTGCCACTTGGCCACCCCCACCCAGTGTCCTAAGTACACCACAGAGCCCTGCCCTATTTGGCACTTACTAGACTTAATAGTGAAGCCTGCCTTTTGCAGGGCCTCCAACACTTTGCAGAGGTGCTGCAAGTGTTCCTCCCAAGTAGCAATGAACACAGCAATGTCGTCCGGGTAGACAGAACTGAAATCATCTAGTCCAGCCAACACCTGGTTGACCAACCTCTGAGTGGTGGCAGGGGCATTTTTCATCCCAAAGGGCATCACTTTAAACTGGTAATGCCCATCTAGGGTAGAGCTCTTCTTCTTGGTTTCCTCAGTTAAGGCAATCTGCCAATACCCAGACATCAAGTCAAAGGTGCTAAGATATTTGGCAGCTCCCAGCCGATCAATGAGCTCATCAGCTCAGGGGATGGGGTGCACGTCAGTCTTAGTGACCGCACTGAGACCCCAGTAGTCTACACAGAATTGGAGTTCTGGTGTGGCGAGGAGTTGTGAACATATACGTCACCCCACACTCCTTCCACAGAGACTTCAAATAAGTAGATATGAAGTTGCTACCCTTATCAGATACCACCTTCTTGGGGAACCCCATGTGGGTAAAAACTCCCATCAATGCACGTCCCACCACTGGGGAGGTGACTGACCTCAAAAGAATGGCTTCTGGGTACCGGGTGGCAGGGACCACCAAGACCAGGATAAACCTAGTGCCTAAGACTGTCTTTGGGTCCAGAGGCCCCACAATGTCAATACCAACCCTTTCAAAGGGGGTACTAACCACAGGGAAGGGTTGGAGGGGAGTCTTCCATTTTCACCACTCTTGCCACTTGCCTGACAAGTTTGGCAAGACCTTCAGTGTGCATCTGAGTGCCTGCACATTTGGGGATAGTAAAAGTGGGTGACAAGCCTGTCAAAGGTCTTGCATTGCCACAAATGTCCAGCTAAAGACACACCATGAGCCAGACCCAGTAGGAAGGCTCTGAAGCACTGGGGTATCACCAGCACATGGGCTGATCCAGGCTCAGCAACCTTAGGCTCACTATATGGGAGGCCATCCTCCCAATATAGCAGGTTTAATCCTGGCTCCTTGCCAGCCGCCTGGTCTGCAGCCTGCTGCCGCAAACCCTCCAGAGTAGGGCATACTCTCTGTGCCTCACAGAATGCCTCTCTGGTGGGCCCCATTCCTGCTGCCACTGTGACAGCTCAGGGACCCCACCCCCAGCTCAGCCACCTGTTCCCCTGTAGGCTCCAGGGTGTCACCCTCAGGCTCAGCCTCCTCCCAGACCGTGGGAACTTCTGGGGCCGGTATCCCGCACCCCTTGCCCTTCCTCATTTTGGCGGACCCCTAGGCCACTGTTTCAGGCTCCATGGGGTGCTGACCACCCTGGCAGGCTGCCACCGACTGGGTAGACACACATACCCACCCAGGCAGACCCACTATTTCCAACTGTGACCTGTGTTTCACCTCCTTCCAAGGGGAATCCTCCAGGTCATTGCCAAGCAAACAATCTACAGGCATGGTTGGACTCACAGCTACTTTCAAGGAACCGGGGACCCCCCATTCAAAGGAAACCTGTGCCACTCTGCACAGGCGCTCTGAGTTGTCCACTGCAACTACTTGGTGAAGTACACGGGGATCTATTTGCTCTTCAGACACCAGGTGACTCCTCACTGTAGTCACACTGGCTCCTGTGTCTCTCAGAGCCTCCACCCTCTGTCCACTGATGGTCACCCACTGCCTGTGCTTCTTAGTGTTCTCGAGCACAAGGATTCTCTGGACTATCTCACTGCCCCCTAGTGAGACAAGGCTCATCTCAGCTGGCTCCCACCCACCTGGAGCCAACTCCTCCCCAAGAGCTACACTGGCCAAACCCTGTGACTGAGCACCAGTGGATGCCTGTGTACCCTTGGGACATTTGGGGTCCCCCCCTCACATGACCCACCATGGTCACATGCATAACACTTGCGAGGACCCCCCTCTGCAGGTTTCTATTTGGAGAACCATCTCTTCTTCTCACTGGGGAGCTGAGAATCCTTACCCTGGGAACTAGGTTGGGGCCCTTTAGAGAACTCCCCCCGTTTACCCTTACACCCCCTTTCTTCTGAGAGGGACCCTGCCCACCCTTGACGTGATCTCCCCCATACCTCCTGTGGACCCTGGTGGTCGCCTAGCAGTCTGCTTCCTGCGCAAGCTTTCTGGGATCAGTCAACTTGCAGTCAATCAGGTGCTGTCACAGTTCTGGAAAACAAAGACTATACAAATGCTCCAGAGCAATTACATTGTACAGTCCCTCAAAAGTTGTTACCCTACTGCCCTTCACCCAACCATCCAGTGACCTACAAAAAGAATCAACACATTCCAACCATGTTAGTGATTCCTACTTTTTATAGGACCTAAACTTGTCCTTGTACTGCTCAGGGGTGAGATCCTACCTTGCGAGAAGGAGTCCTTCCTGATAGAATAAGTGAGCTCCTGAGGATCCCCTAAGGATGTCAGAGTATCTCTCCCGTCTACCTCAAAGTGCGCCCCTGAGGATCCCCTAAGGATGTCAGAGTATCCCTTCCCTCTACCTCAAAGTGCTTCCACAGACCCGCTCCCCCAATGTGCTTCAGGGATCAGATTCATATGGAGAACAGACTCATACCCTTTAAACCGCAAGTATATGTCATCCTCCCTCTTGTAATCCTCCACTATTCCTTTAGGAATGTGCACCTTCCTCTCAGGCTGCATTGTGGTACTGCTGCCACCATCTCTACTAGACTGGCTCCTCTGATCTAGTTCCCGCAAGCTAAGCTCATGAGCCAGTAAAATCTTATTTTCATCTATGGCCATAATCAGCTTCTCTAACTCCAACTAGTGACCCCTCTCTGCCTTTCTGTCCTCCAACTCTTCAGGAGTCAGGCCCTTGGATGACATGCTGCTACCTGCCGTGGAGACCCTCCCCCCAGGCAGAACAGGTACATCCACTACACCACTGTGAACACTTTGCACCTCCTCTTCTTCATCCTCCTCCTCTGTGTGCCCCCCAGCCTCCTTGGCTGGCACCTACACCCTCAGTGCCTTTTGCAGCCCCCCCTTCCTAGTGTAGCTCTTAATGGGACAGGCAAGATCCTTACAGAACTGTTTCAAATTAGCAACTGTGTAACTTTCTAGTTTCCCTAACTCAAAAACAGCTCCAACTGGTGCATCTCCAGATTGAGACATAATGGCAAGTCACAAAGTGCAAAGTTCCAAGGCAGAAAAAGAGTTCCATTAAGAAGTTAAAAAAAGTCAAGAAAAGATCACCAAAATATGGAAGCAGGAAAAAGTCCAAAAAGAGAAAAAGTAAAATCACCAAGACAAGTAGTATGTGATCACGTAATGGTATGCACTGAAAACAGTAGTGTAAACTTAGGCCCTCATTACAACCCTGGCAGTCGGTGATAAAGTGGCGGTAATACCGCTAAATTATGAGCATGACGGTGAGAACTCAGATAGACAGCCACTTTACCACACCGACTGCCAGGGCGGAAACAACAGGCACCGCAGCCAGCCAGGCGGAAGTCAGCTCACCATATTAAGACACACAAATCCGCCACCTTTTTCGGGGTGGTACCACTGACATCAAAAGCCTGGCTGAAACAGACCTCATAAGGGAAAGGACTCACCTTTGGAGACACAGAGAAGAACCACGCCACCATGGAGCCCGAACTTCAGATATTCCCTATGATTTTCTACATCCTGCTCCACCACAAACACCAACAACGGCGAAGATGACCACGGTGAGTACAGCCGCCTAGCACACAGGGGAGGGTAGAAAAAGAGAGTGACACATACATACGCACCACCCCCCCGCCCAACACCATACACACAATCAGCTGCAGTAATAAAACATATTTACCCCGTACCCCTTATGAATAATGCAAGGACAACAGGAATGTGATAAAGTGAGTGTAATAATATAAATACATTAGAAATACGAAAATTCAATCTAACAGTATATAAATATGTACAGTTCAAGAGACACTGCCCAGTCCTCATTGTGCGTGGGCCACAGGGCCACAGGCCAAAATCCAAGGTCCCACTTGTCACCTGCAGCAACACGGAGAGAACACTGCAGGGACATCAGTTGGAAAATGGGCAGGCACCTCAGGGGGACGGGGAGCGGGGGGACCTCAGCTGGCAGATGGAACAAGACCACTTGTCCTGGAGGGGGCAACATGGGGGTTCTGGGGAGTGCAAGGCCACAGTCTCTCAAGTGGGTGACTTGCCCACTGGCTCTGGAGGGGGCAGCTATTATATCCCCCCACCCTACCTGCATGCCATCACAAACATCTACCCCTACCCTCACACCCATCACCCCAACACCTCACAGATACCCCACTATCACAACCCACACATCCCAATACCAAGCCCTGCATCTGACAACAATGCATTGACACCCATCACAGACCTGCATGGACACCCATCACCAAAGCATGTCCAGTAGAGAGACTCAGCCAGGGCACACAATCACCACTCACAAAAGGGCCAAGGCGATAATGCAAGCACAGGAGTAGAGGGAAACACACCCACTGCGCAAGATGGCACACACACAGATACAATAACTATGCATTTACACCCCAACAGGACCCCTACCCAACATCACTGGACAGGAGGTACCAGCCATATCCAGTCCCCCCACAGAAGAGGCCCACAGTGACAACAGCAGCTCTGCACGCCTGGATCAAGATGACCAGCCCGGCCCATCAGGGACCTCTGGACAGTCGGTTCCCCTGCCACAGTCCCAAACCACCACTGAACCTCCCCCGTCAGGAAACACTACCACAGCACCCACCCAGCGGGCCCATGCCATTGTCCCCAGGAAACGTCAATCAGCAGTGTGTCCATCACTACAGAGACCCCAGGCAAACCCACTAACCCAGGACGATCAGGGACCTGGGGTCAGTGGCAGTGGGCACACGGTTCAGGGGACAGAGGCACAGGACAACAGGGAAGCTGGGAGGACTGATATGCGACAGGGGGAGGACAGGCCCAGGAAACCCACTCTCCACGAGGCACTCTCCAACATCATGGATACCATAGGCACGGTGCTGGCCAAGTTTCAGGAGACCCAGCGGCTGCAGGAGGAACAGTACCTGGGGATCAGGGAGGACTTGAAGTCCATTAACACCACCCTGGTCACCATTGCAGGGGTGCTGGCAGACATGGGCAATACCATGAGGGAGACAGTGGTATACCACCAGGCCACTGACACCAGCCCGAACGATGAACAGCCCTCTACGTCCGCCGGCGCTAGTGGACAGGAGGTCCCACCACAGGACCAACAGGCCACCAGCACTTCACCCACCGCAGAAGGAGATCCACTCCGCAAACTGTCCCTGCAATCCAGGCAATCAAGACAGAGAACATTGCCAAGACTCCTGCCAGGAAATAAGACTCTCCTGATTGTCACCCTTCTGTCCCACTATGTCACACTGACCACCTTGAACTGCCATTGCTCCACTTCCTATGCCCCATTGGACAATGCACCTGTGATCCAAAGAGACTGGACTCCACCATGGATATTCCTCCACCATCACCCCAGCCCATTGCACACCCCCCTCCACTTATTAGCACTTAAATAAACACCCTTGAATCACAAAACAATCTGGAGTCAGTCTATACTTTCACAAATGTGTTATTACAAGCTCTTTGACAAATAACATAGTAATTGTTCATTTGCACATACCAAAGTATGACAGTTGTTGGGCAGCAGTGAACATAGCAGAAGGCAGAATGTGGTACCCAGATCTGTGAAAAGAAAAGCCAAAGTGAACTGTCAGGGTCCATGCACAGAGGTTATAAGGCAGACTTATACAATGTCCTACAGTAGTTTGATATGAGATAAGCAGTGCCAGTCTCTTACCTGTGTGTCACTGGAAGTACTGCATGATGATGTTGTTTCTGTTGTCAATATCTTTTTCTTCTGCCTCCTCTTCCTCACCGTCCACAGGCTCCACAGCTGCCACAAGACCAACATCAGGCCCATCCTCCTGCAAAAAAGGCACCTGATATCGCAAAGCCAGGTTGTGCAACATACAGCATGCTACGATGATCTGGCACAACTTCTTTGGTGAGTAGTATAGGGAGCCACCTGTTAGATGGAGGCACCGGAATCTGGCCTTCAGGAGGCCGAAAGTCTGCTCGATAATCCTCCTAGTTCACCCACGTGCCTCATTGTAGCGTTCCTCTGCCCTTGTCCTCGCATTCCTCACTGGGGTCAGTAACCATGACAGGTTGGAGTAACCAGAGTCACCTGCAAATGTCGAGTGATATTTGTTAGACATACACCAACCCTTAGGGACTATCCCAAACCCAGACACCTATTCATACTGTGTGGGGACCATGGGCTCACCTATTAGCCACACACAGTGCCTCTGGAGTTGCCCCATCACATAAGGGATGCTGCTATTCCTCAAAATGTAAGCGTCATGCACAGAGCCAGGATACTTGGCATTCAAATGAGAGATGTACTGGTCTGCCAAACACACCATCTGCACATTCATTGAATGGTAGCTTTTACGATTTCTGTACACCTGTTCAGTCCTGCGGGGGGGGACAAATGCCACATGTGTACCATCAATGGCACCAGTGATGTGGGGGATATGTCCCAGGGCATAGAAGTCAGCTTTCACTGTGGGCAAATCCTCCACCTGGGGGAAAGCAATGTAGCTGTGCATGTGTTTCAGCAGGGCAGGGCAGATAACACTCTGGACAACACGTTAGAGAACATTGGCTGTGACATCCCTGATGCCATGGCCACTGTTGTTTGAAATGAACCACTGGCCAGGAAATGGAGCACTGACAGGACCTGCACTAGAGAGGGGATACCTGTGGGATGGCGGATAGCTGACATCAGGTCTGCCTCCAATTGGGCACACAGTTCTTAGACTGTGGCACGATCAAGTCTGTAGGTGATAATGATGTGTCTGTCTTCCATTGTTGACAGGTCTACCAGGCGCTGTACACGGGAGGAGGACACCATCTCATCATCTGCCCCAGAGGCTGTGCCCTATGGAGGAGAATGGTGAGCAGAGGGTCATGTACCACATAGGTTGCACAAGGGTGTTTGCACATTTAATCGGTGTGTGGCACTGTCTGTCCGTATTCCTGCCCAAATGTGCTGTGACGCAGTTAGGTGCCCTGCCACATGCCCCCCTGAAATTGCGGCTGCCTGACCTGTAAGGAGGAACAAGGGGAAATGAGGTAACTGCGCTGGCGTTGTGCAGCATCACGGTAGGCAGTCAAAGACCGCTGCGCAATTCAGCATTGGTTATCATTGGGCCCTATGGGTTCCAGGAGCCAGTGACGATGTACGCCGGCGGTGACAGTAAGCAGTGCTGCGGACGTGACTGCCATTTTCTAGCTGTTTACTCACTTGATACCTGACCTTAACACAGGAGAGGACCTACACTGCAAGTGCTGTTGTGACCTCAGTCTGGAAACGACAATGGCTTGAGTGTCTGGGGAAAGGGCCCCTGCCTTCACTTCGGAGGAGTTGGAGAGACTAGTGGATGGGGTCCTCCCCCAGTACACGCTACTCTACGGTCCTCCAGACAAACAGGTGAGTAAACTGTGAGCATAATGCCTGGGACAATGTATGGAGTGGTCTGAATGGGAGATACATGTTATGGGGGGGCTGAGGCCTGCATGTGAGGATGGTGAATATATGTGTTTCAGGGCATAGGTGGGAACTGATGACCAATGAGTATGAAGAACCGGACGGGGGAGTAAGTTCCATTCTTGCTTTACCTTTCCTCTAGGTCAGCGCCCACCAGAAGAAGGGTATTTGATGTGCCATCGCCAAGGAAGTGCGGACCCGGGGGTCTATCATAGACGGAGCGCCCACTGCTGCAAGAGGTGGGAGGACCTGTGCCGCTGGAGCAAGAAGACGGCGGAGGCACAGCTGGGGATGGCCTCCCAACGTGGAAGGGGTGCCTGTCGCACCATGACCCCCCTGATGTTCCGGATCCTGGCGGTGGCATATCCAGAGTTGGATGGGCGCTTGAGGGCATCACAGCAGCCACAAGGGGGTGAGTACAGTCTCATTCAGCTGACTCTGTGCGCTTTACGAGGTGTCTGGGTGGGGGATGTGGGCTGTGGGTTCTCCTAGGCCAGGGTGAACTTGGTAGGGTAGGTCCCTTGTTAGGCAGGCTCTGTGTCAATCCAACCCCAATAGTGGTAGTGGCCATCTAAAACTAGTCAGCCTCCTGTGGGATCCAGTGTACAGCAAATAGTGTTAGGCATAGTCCCCCACGGGCAGGTGATTTTTCTAAGAACTGTTGATGCATGGGATAGTGCATAGGGCTGCTCCCTGTGTGTTGTGTCTGCCAACGGTAGTGGTGTTGCAGGCATTGACCCTGTGTCTCCCCTGTCTTCCCCCCTTTTTGTTTTGTCACCCTGTACTTGTGTGCATTAGCATCATCTGGAGGAGGAGCAGTGGCACTGGAGCAGGAGGGAGCTGCAACCCACATGGCCCAGGAGGGCGAATGTACAGATTCTGAAGGCACCAGTGGGACGGAAGGAGAGGGGAGCTACACGACGGGGACAGGAGGGGACACCAGCGACTCCTCCTCTGATGGGAGCTCCCTTGCGATGGCGGGCACTTCTGTGCCCACCGCAAAAACAGGTACAGCTGCCACCCCCCCTACCAGCACCCCCTCAGCGTGTTTCCCGTGCCCGCTCACCCAGGAGGGTGGGCATCTCCTTTGCCCTAGGCACCTCAGGCCCTTCCCAGTCAGCCCTGCTGCCCTCAGTGAGGAGGCTATTGCCCTCCTGAGATCCCTCACTGTTGGGCAGTCAACCATTTTGAATGCCATCCAGGGTGTCGAGAGGCATTTGCAGCAAACAAATGCATACCTGGAGGGCATTCACTCTGGCGTTGCGGCCCAACAGAGAGCATTTCAGGCTCTGGCCTCAGCACTGATGGCAGCTATTGTCCCTGTGTCCAGCCTCCCCCTCCAACCTCCACTACCCCTACCCAATCCCCTCAACCTCAGCTTATCCCAAGCACACCATCAGACCAGCATGCACACACATCAACACACAAAAGTGGCTCAGGCAAACATAAGCACCACACATCCGACAGGCACTCACACAAGCACCATACCCACGCAGACACACCAACATCCACTGCCTCTACTGTGTCCCCCTCCTCCACGTCCTCCACCTCCCTCCCAGTCTCATCTCCACTCACACCTGCATGCACTACATCCTCAGCAACTACCTCCATCACCAGCAAGCCCATGACCACACACCGCTCACGTGCAATCACCACCCCCACTACCATTCACACGTCCCCTGTGTCCTCTCCCAGTGTGTCTGTGAGCCCTCCTCCCAAAGTACACAAACGCCGGCACACACCCACTCAACAGCCATCCACGTCACAACAGCCTCCAACCCAGGCACCTTCACCCAAACTCAGCAGATGTACACCTCCTACAACACTCCCAACCCCCCTCCATCTTCCCGTCCCAGTGTGTCTAAGAAACGTTGGGTAGGAGAAACTACGACGTGAGCTACAATAATAATATAATGTCTGAAGATCTAATAATCTTCAGAGGTAAAGCCCTGTAGGGACTGATAAATGGAAACTGATAAAAATTAAGATCATTAAAAGAAATGATGCCGGACTGCTAGACAGAATCAAATAATGACAAGGGAAAACAGGGAACAGAATCGCAACAAGGGAAACTTTAATTGAATGCTATAAATAGACAAATAATAATAAAATATAAAAATATGAATTTATAAAACACTAATGTTCTGATTCAGGCACACCACAATTAAACTAAACGACAATAAACAATATGATCAAATCAAAATTTTCTTACACGTATGACAACATTAATAAACTAATACATGAAAAGTACAGTAAATACAGACATATAAAGACAATACTCAAAAAGTAGATGAATAAATATACATCAGTGATAATCTAATACAAAAATAATCTATGTTGGAAAGAGAGCGAATCAGGGTGGTGTCACTACAGCAAGGATGTGCTGTGGGAACCAACGGCCTACGTGCGTTTCGGTGTTCCTAATGGTTATAGGTCACCTTCCTCAGGGCCATTCCCATTGGTAAGAGACGACAAAAGTCGGATTCTAGCAGCCAGGTTCTCAAATTAATTAATCAGACATTGGATATTTGATGTGCTGAGGTCACATAGTCATGTCATCTAATGAGAAAGAAAATGGAAGATTATATACTTTTATGGTATTGTTAGCTATCCTAAAGTTATCTCTTTTTACTTACGTATACAAAAATATATATATATGTGTCTACGCATAAAGGTATATAATAAGCGTGCCCATTATTAGTTTGAAGTAAAGATCAAAGAGCAATCAAGCTTGAAATTTAGAGTGAAGATAAAGATTAAAAATTGAAATTAGAAAAATAGAAATGTATGATAACTAGAAGGACCCATAAGGATATGTGTGTAAAAATCAAGGTAGATAGTTGTCAGGACTTAAATTGATTATGTTAGTTAGTAAAGTAATTAAGGTATATGTAATATTTAGAATGTGATGAGGTGGTACTTTATGTGATGGTACTTAAGGCTTTTGTCCCATGTCCGTGGGAACATGCATCCATGCATATTGTGAAATTAGTTCTGTTAAACAAATATTTACTAGCTTACTTAGATTGTCTTATGTTGGTAATTCAGACAGTGCTGTAATCACTTAGTTGTTCCGATCCTTTATGTGGATATGGTCACATCTAGTGTGACAGAGAAAGTTGGTCTGGCTATAGGGGCAAAACGGTAAATAGATATGATTGCTAAAGTATATGCAATGCATACCTGGTAAAAGTATCTAACAAGCGGTCTGTACAGGGTTGCAATAATATTAATATTGATTCTAGAATCTATTACTCGGTACAGGCTTTAAGACAAGAGTATAAATGCTTATGTTTACCTGCCAAGGCTAAAATTGTTTCAAGCTGGTGTCCTATATTTTGTAGTCTGTTGGAGATTCGAGCTGATAAAACTTCAAAAGAAAAGTCCTGCACCAATAAGAATAATTATGGTTACACTCACAAAAAGTGGTGGGAGATGGTAACAAAACACTGCTCTTGTCTGATAAAGTTTCTTATCGTAAGCCGGGAGCAGTCCATATGGACTTTATCGTAAATAAAATGGTAAAAGCGTGTCCAAGGGTAGCAGGGTAAAGACTCACCGATTTGCCGATAGACTCTCCGAGGATTGATAAACGTCGGCGGCCGCGGCTCCCGTCTGTTTAAATAGTGTGGTTAATGGATATGTAGTGCTAGGCTAGTCCGCGGCCTCTTAATATAGTATTGCGGACTTGTATCGCCGCCATATTGGAATTTTGCGATCCTAAAACTCACAATGCAGCGTAATAGGTGCCTGTCAAAACACTGGGTACTATGCGCCTCTAAAGTGGAGAAAGGATTTTAACTAGCTGAAAAGAGATGTTATCAGCACTGATACCTTATGGACATACAAATAGTAAAAATGACGAAAGCTCTTAACTGGGAAAAATATTTTGACTGGGTTCACGGCCGAATGGAGACAGTCGAATTGATGACAAGAGGCACTCTATTTAGTTTCCAAAAAGTATTGATGTACTAATGTATAGGGTAATGCAAAAGAAAAAAGCATAAATAGATATAGAAATGAGGATAAAGACAAGAGCAATGGATTGGAGTCAGACAACCAAGTATACAGTTGTGAATAATAGAAACGGAATGTGGAAAATGAGGAATAACGAAGGGAAAAAAAATGGGTTGTAAAAAAGAAGCAAAAAAGATATATATAGAATATATGTAGAGAGGTGGAATAAGAATAAAAATACAAATGTCTAAGAAACGTTTCCTGGCTACCATTGACCTCTTCCCTACACCTACCCCCCGTCCTTCCCCTAGGGCCTTGTTGTCTAGAGCCCTGACCAGCACCTCAGCCACCAAATCCTCATCCAGTGTGGTCCCTGCAAGTCCGTGAATATCGAAGCGGGCACCCATCAGGGCTGCCAGTGTGCCACCTAGTGAAGCCAAGGACCACCCTATTCCGCCACCTGCCAAGTTAAAGAAGGGGCCAGCATGCAGAAGAGAAAAGCTGCACCACTCACCCAGCAAGGCCTCATCCAGAACCAAAGAGGACAGTGCCAGCAGCGACTTCCAAGGTGGGGAATGGACACAAGAGCAAAGGGGAGTGAGCTCAAGGCACAGAGCCTCCAGGTGAGGGACTGGTGTCCCCCCTTTCGCAAGACAGCCCAGCAACCTGTACCGCAGTGAGCACTGCCGCAACGACCGCCACCTGCACCGCCATCTGCACCACCACCTGCACGGCAGCTGCTGCAACTACAGTCGCCAGCATCATCCCCAGTGGGCAGCCTTCCGAGGCTGCAGGAGATGGCCTGGTGTCTCCCTCCACAAGTGCAGACACCTGCACCACCGGCAGCATCTCCGCCGCAGCCACCGCCACAGCCACCGACGCAGCCACCGCCACCTGCCCCACGACGTGCCCAGCCAGTGCCACTACAGTGGACATCAGCAGCATCCCCAATGGGCAGCCGTCCGAGGCCGCAGGAGAGGTCCTGGACCCTGCACACACTCTCTGAGGCACCAGCACTGGCACTACCAGCAGTTTGCAGCCTCAGTCGTCACAAGGAGAAGTGTGGCTCTGCCTCCATGGAGTATCATGCTGCCTGTTACCTGTAAATCTCGTGGCTCAGACACCTGTGTGAGGGAATGGGAACTGCCACACCCCTAGTGCAGCATCACTGGGCACCAAGCCCTCTCCAGAACCAGTGGAGAACAGCATCCACTCACCCAGTCCTTGGCAGGATGAAGCACTCTGGGCACCAGGCCAGCATCCACTCACCCAGTCCTTGGCAGGATGAAGCACTCTGGGCACTGAAGAACCAGAACCTTATGGGCCTGGCGGCGCAGGGTACGCCTGAAATCTCCTTGGATTCACCTGCCTCAACTAACAGAGACACGGGACACTCTGTCAGGCGTAAAAGATCAGATTTTATTAGCTGCAGCTAGTACAGTTGTCCAAGAAGTACACAAGGTATGTTCTCAGGAGACTGCCCCTTTACTTTGTGGCGCACAATCTTATATACCGTATAAAAACCATTTATTAACTACATTCACTCCCAGAACACATAGAAAGGAGCCAGTAAGAATAATGTAAAGATAGAACAGAGCCAATAGAAATGTCGGAAAACAAGACAGCACCAATAGAAGGAATTGGAAAACAAAGTATCAAGTGACTTAAGGTTGCCTCCCCTCCAGCTGTGTTTGTCACCCCTCCCTTGAACTAATTCATTAACCGATCCACAACGAAGTTGCATGTGGTGTGATAAGTTTGTGTGCGTTTGGAGGACAGTTGTGAAATGAGAGAATACTAGCAAAGGACAGCGAAGGCCAGACGATAAGATAAGATCGGCGGAGAATAGTGTGAGCCTACAGATAGTTGAAACAAGGATTAGAAAACCAGACAGGGATTAGTGTACTCGGTCAGACCTTAATACCAGCCTTGTAAAGATAGAGGCAGAAGGCTGTTTTGAACACCATGTTGCAGAATAAGCAGAAAAGGCAGAATGGACTTCGTTCGCTGTGCTGCCTGAGTGAAGGCAACATAAAATGGCGGCGGGCCACAAAATGGCGGGTCGATACGATCGTATTAAAAATCGAATTTCCTCAGACCCTCCTTTTGCCAGAACTCAGGCAAGATACACAAACTCATGTTAATCTGAGTCGATGTCTATGGCCATGAGGTCATCAAGCTGTTGCTGAACCATCATTTTGATATTCTCTGCTCTTTGTGACTTGGGTTTGGGAATACATGCAGTAGCACATAGGTTGCAGATGGCAGGACCGCAGTGCATACAAAGACAACAAGAGAATATAAAAGCTAAAATTACTCCAAAGAATGTCAATACCTTCCAACCCCATTTGGACAGTAATCCCCAAAACCACTCTGAAAAGGACCAATCTCCTTCGTCCTGATGAATCGACTCGGAGATTATGTGTAACTTAGAGATCGCTTGGTATACTGTCGGAGCGTCATTAGGTATGAAAATACAGCAACTTGATCCGATCAATTTGCATACTCCACCACGGTCCGCAAGAACAAAGTCTAAGGCAACACGGTTCTGCAAGGTCATAAGACGATCAGCCTGTAGTTCAGCTGTAATGTTACTTAAAGCTCCTACAGTGATGTCTATGGTGGTTTCTACGACACAAACCAATTGCCTTATATTTCTGCTGTTGGCCATTGGACCCCAGAAGGGAAGAAATCCTTTGAGGAAATCTCCTCCCTCTTGTCCTGCTGTGTCTTTCGAATCCACAATCCCTCTGCCATATCTATTTTTATGATGGTTCGCAGGAGCGGTGTATGTAGGGGGAAGAAGAAAGGCTATATAACAAGTACCAGAGAAATCAGCTGGCAACCATGTATAAGCCCTATCGTGGCAAACAAAGTATGTACCTTGAGATGGTACTAACGGCAGTGAATTCAGGGCTGAATAAACATATGTATGGGAACATAAACTTTCTCTTTGTCCGGTGTTTGGAGTTCTACCATTTATTTGCAGACAGAAATTTCCTTGTTGGGGTATGACCCGTATCGGAGGAGATTTTCCTTGCTTAACCTTATCATTGAGGCTGGAAATGTAATTAGTTATGTTCCAATTGGTATATGCTTTTCTTTCATCTATGGAAGCTTCACTTTTTTCCATGATTTTAGCCATAGCTACCATTCCCTTTATCAATAAACTATGACTGAAATTTGAACCAACACTATGTGAACTGACAGGTTGTTTAATTTTACTTTGATATGCATTATTGAAAATGACAAAATAAGCCCAAGCGGAACCTTCATAGGAGAATGGAAGAACTAAATATGGCATTCCTTTTTCTACCGTATGTGGTATGAGTCCACACACCCAACAGTCAGTTGTATTGATCACTAACTGATGTTGATGTAACAACTGGACGAAGGAATTGTTAAAGTATTCAGTTCTTCTGATGAGTTCATGCTGGGGAAGAGTGTGAAATAGGTGCGGAGAGATAGTAGAAGAAGATGTAGAGGTAGGAGAAGAGACAACTTTTTTCTGCAGAGTAATAATGATCCAGTTTACAGATGCCAAAAGAATACACGACAATATAATGACGCATAGAGCAATACTACAACGACTACATATTTCTTTACAATTATTCTTTACATTTTTACTTTCTCTTTTATCTAATGTAGCCTCCATCTTTCTAAGTGGATGCTCACGGCAATCTTCCTCAATCACTGTAGTCACGATTATCTACCGTCCTATGACAATGTGAGGTCCTGCAGGCCTATTGCCACTTACTCAGGTCGTAACTAAGACTCCTACCGTGACCCTGCAACCGGGATAGAGTACTACATAGGAGAGAAATTTACAAGTTCTTTGGTCTTGGTCTCAAATTATAGCGTTCCTGTCCAGAGGCAGTCTGGTTTTGAAACAATGTTCCTGGATTTGTCGTGTTCAAGCGACGATGCGATGGTATTGCTTCTTGAAGGATGTCGTCGTCCTCTTTCTCAGAAAGTGTTCCAATTAGACGCGCATCACTGAATGGTACAAATTGCGGAACTTTCTCACTTTCAGAGTCACTGATGCCTCTACGGACCCACTGATCGAAAGGCAATGGCAAAGGCACTTTCTTGCAGTGCACGGCATGCACCCAGTTTTTCTTTCCTTCGACTTTAACTGCTGTTCTTGTGGTCAAAAGAACCAGGCGTGGCTCTCTCCATCTGGGCTCCAAATTTCTCTGTCGTTGGAAATTTTTCGTGCAGACCCAGTCACCTGGTCGGATGGAATGACCTGGGTCTGTGGAAGCCTCTGGTAGAGCACTCTGAACCTGTTGATGAAGAACACGCAATTTAGTTGTAAGGTCATGCAAGTAGTCAATCAACATCGGGTATGGCAAGTCTGAGTATTTCTTAGGGCGAGGAACTCTCCATACATTAGCTGGGCGACCAAATATCACTTCGTAAGGGCTAAGCCCCAAACGAGAGTGTACTGCTGTTCTGGTGGACAGAAGAGCCAATGGTAAAGCATCAGGCCAATTAAGTCCTGTGCTAGCTTGCACCTTAGCAATTTTAAGCTTCAAGGTTCCATTGTAGCATTCTACTAAACCAGCCGACTGTGGGTGATTCGCCGCGTGGAACTTCTGTTTTATGCCAAGACCTGCACAAACTTTTTGCATGACTTGACCCACAAATTCGCTCCCATTGTCACTCCAGACAATGCGCGGCAAACCAAACCTAGGGAAGAATTATTTCAAAAGTATTTTGGCAGTTGATAAAGCAGTATTGTCCTTCAAAGGGTAGGCTTCTACCCATCTAGAAAAAGCACATACTACCACCAGAACATATTTGAGGTTGTTACATCGTTCCATGTGAATATAATCGATCTGCAACACCTCAAATGGATATGTTGGAGGAGCAAAATGACCTGCTGGAGTTGGGGTTCCCTTTCCCGGATTGTACATCAAGCAAACAATACAATGTTTTACTACATTATTTGCACACTTTGGGATCCCCTCATTTTGCCACACTGGAGCCAGAAGTTTACATATTCCTTTTGCACTTAGGTGAGCTGGACCATGTGCCATAGTAACTACAGGTAGTACATAAGCATCTGGTAACAGCCAACGTTGATGTTCTGATAATTCAACCCAACATCCCATCTCATCTAACATTCCTGTACTTTCCTTCCACTTTCTCAACTCATTCTCCGTAGCCTCTCTTTGAATTGATTTCACACTCTCTACTGTATCTTCACACATTCCCTTTTCTCTTACGCAGTTTGCGGGACCTGCAACATACATTCGACTTGTGTTGTCTCTGGCTGTCTTTTTCGCTACCTCATCTGCAAATGCATTTCCTCGACCAACATCGTCCACAATCTTTTTGTGTGCACTACACTTCACGATTGCTATCTGAGTAGGCATTGTAAGTGACTCAAGAAGTTCAGTCACTAATTGACCATGTTGTATCTTAGTACCATGGGAAGTAAAGAATCCTCTTTCCTTCCATAAGCGCCCAAAGTTAAACGCTACACCAAAAGCGTATTGGCTATCAGTGTACACGTTTACTCTTTTTCCTTTGGATAACACACACGCTCTAGTTAAGGCTATCAATTCAGCTGCCTGAGCTGAATTATGTCTAATGCGTGCTGTCTCCACAATCGTATGCAAAGTAGTAATAGCGTAGGCTGAAACTGTATCTCCATTCGGGAGCTTGAAACAAGAACCATCTACCCATAGTGTTCCATCTGGATTCACTAATGGCGTGTCTTTTAGGTCAATTCTACCCTTAGTCTCTTCTTCAGTACGGAGAAAACAATCATGCTGTTCAGAGACATCTCTCTCTTCTGGAAGAGGCAACAAAGTAGCTGGATTCAGGGTATTACATCGTTTGATGTGTATGTGACTAGCCAAAAGCGTCAGCTCATATCCGGACAACCGAGCACTCGTAAGATGCTGCGTTTTTGTCCTATTTAGTAAGGTATCCACTGCATGTGGCACCATAACAATGAGAGTATTATCTAGTACTACTCCAGCAGACTGTCGAATAGAAATTGCTGCTGCCGCTGTTGCCTTAAGACAACTAGGCAATGCTTTAGCTACTGGATCTAACGTAGCTGAGAAATATGCGCATGGTCGCTGTTGATCTCCAAAACGCTGCGTTAAGACTGACAATGCACAACCCTCTCTTTCGTGGACATAGAGCGTAAAGGGCTTACTGTAATCAGGAGTACCCAATACAGGAGCAGAACACAAAGCAATACGCAAATCAGTAAAACTCTTCTGACACTCGTTAGTCCACGGAAGAGGCTGAGGCGTATCTTTTAAAGTTAGCGCCAACAGCGGTTTAGCCAATAAAGAGAAACTCGGAATCCACTGTCTACAATAAGAAGTAATGCCCAAAAAGGCACGTACCTCTCTTTGTGTGGATGGCACTGACATTTGTGCAATTGCCTGAATTCGTTCGGGGGTCAATCGTCGTCCCTCCTTTGACAAGAGATGACCCAAATAAGTCACCTCGCGACAGACATATTGTAATTTAGAAGGAGAAACCTTGTGATTCAGATCAAACAAATGACGCAACAGTGCAACGGTCACGTTTTTGCAAATCTCCTCTGAATCAGCTGCAACTAATAAGTCATCCATGTACTGAATGAGAGCGGCACCGGACGGTAAGGAAAAGGCATCAAGATGACATTTTAGAGCTTGACTGTAAATAGAGGGACTTTCACAATAACCTTGAGGTGCGCGTTTAAACCGGAAGCTTCGGCCTCCGAGGGAAAAACCAAAAATATCTCTACTCTCTTCGGCGATGGGAATACTAAAGAAAGCATTCTTTAGATCAATAACTGAAAACCAAGTCGCTGTAGAAGGTATCATTGTCAACAGAGCAGTGATATCTGGGACTACAGGAAACTGCGGTACGACAATCTTGTTTACCTCCCGAAGATCAATTACAAAACGATAAACAGGAGGCTGAGAAGGATCAGTGCGTTTAAGAACCGGAAGAACAGGACTGTTACATGTATTTCCTCTCGTTTCCTCAACCACACCCTTCTGAATCAAATCATGGACAATTTCCAGAAGTGCTTTCTCACCTTCAGTAGAGATTCTGTATTGCGGAATACGTGGCATTTCAGCATTGGGCTTAAGAGTAACAACATAAGGTGGGATCTCAAGACAACCAACGTCATTCGGACCCGTAGCCCAAAGCGTTTCGGGAAGAGAAAGCAATTCAGGTGGGAATTGATCTTTTGATAAGTACATTGGACTAGTCATTTTCTGTCCTAGAGTGAGGTATACACCAGAAGGTGAACAATATATCGTAGCATGCATTCTTTTTAATAGATCTAAACCCAACAGATTTTCACCACAACCATTCGTCAGAAGAAGCGGAGCTTCTAAATCATAAGGGCCTATTGAAACAGGCAAAGGGCAAGAAACTGGATTGCGAACAGGGGCGCCAGAAAATCCTACAGATACATTCGTTAAGCCAGACAAAGGTGCGCCAGGGAGTTTAGAATGAATGATAGAGCTTCTCATGGCACCAGTATCTAAAAGAAATGGCTCTGAAACACCCATTGTAGTGACATTAACATAAGGTCCATTCTGATCCACTGGAATTGACGTAACCCCCTTACTTTGTCCATGGCTGTCCTATTCAAAATGAAGACTTTCATTCCCTCCTTCAATATACTGATCCTCACTGTAATACTGTGTAGACCTAACATTTTGCTGGTCAAAGTAATTTCCGGAATTTGGAGGAACAAAAGAACGCTGCTCTTGGGTTAACACACCTCGACCTCTACCTCTATTTGCTGACTGAGGACCACCACGACCTCGTGAAGCAGATGTTGCTCCATTACGCTGCAACAATGCCGGACAACTGTTCTTAAAATTACCTTCCTCCCTACAATAAGCACATTGATTGGGACCTAGCAAAGGTCTTGAAATGAATGGTTCAGGCTTTTGATACAACCTCTGAAACTGCGGAGGCTGTTGAAACTGAGGCTGAACATAACGAGGAGGATAAGCCTGTTGCAAGAGAACTTTAGTTTTTAATTCTTTCGTCTTTTTCTCTTGTTTTTCCCTTTCTTCTTTGTCTCTATTTTCATAATATTGTGCAGTAGCCAATATCTGGGCGGAAGAAGAAACTGCCCATGAACTCTCGGAGTCTTTTAGCTTGTGTGATAGTTCAGGAAGCAAGTTATATACGAACTTATCCACAAATAATCGCTGTCCCCCTTCTGTAGCCATATCTTGACCACTGTGATCAATGAATGTCTCCTCGAATCGGGTAAAGAAATCGGAAACACTTTCATCTTTCTTTTGTTTACATGCTGCTAGCTTATCCCAATTAACTCTCAAAGCAGGCATCATTGTTTTCATTAATGTAATAATCCTATCAGGGAGTTCTGAGATCAAAGCGTCGGGCTTTGCACCACCTACTTGACCTCTATCTGCGGCAATAATAGCGTTCCAATCGCCGCCTAATTCTTGAGCGTGATCCTCTCTACGAATTTTAGCCCATATTGTCTGTGGAACTACATTTCCCATCAACATGTCAATATCTGCTAGATTCATAGTACATGCATCAACTGTTTGCGACAACTCTTTATAGTAACCAGCAGGATTTTTGCGTGAATCTGGTAGTGACTGTTTAAGTGCTAAAACTTCAGACCTTTTCCAGGGGACATGTATCCATATGCGCTGAAAATGCGCAGGAATAGCTGGATTAGCACCTGCTGCTGCAACTTCTTCCTTCCATATTGGAGAAACCTCTCTCATGGGATAGTTTTTCAGTGCTGTCCTAACTGAAGGATCAGAATCAGGAAAAGTCTGTGAGAACAATAGGGATCTGAAAGAAATAAGTGTTCTGACAGCGTTTTCAACCTTAGGACCCACAATAAGTCCTTTGTCAAAGTCAGCCTGAACATCTAACAGATCCTGTGGGACCGAACCCAAATTCATACCCTCCCATTCTTTAGCGAGAGTATCGCACATAACTTTAAAAACATATCTCTGCGTAGGTGCATTCCATTGCAGAAAGGTGGACATAATATCAGACATACTATATTGGGGACCCTTCTTGATCCATCTACAAGCAAGTGAGTCCAATTTTTCTCGCTCTTCGGAGTCTGGGAATTGACTACGAGACTGTCTTCGAGAAAAAGCTGGAGACACATTTAAAGCTTCAAAGAAAGGTGATAAGAGACCAGAGACAGTATCTGCAAATCGCTTACGCATAGATGGAGAATTTGACATAAGGATAGGGGACAAGGTATTAGGTGAATTAACTAAAAGAGCATTAGGAATTGCCAAAGGAGCAGAAGGCAAAGGAGTTAAAGGCAAAGCTGGCATAGGCAATACTTGAGGAGGCAATTGTGGAAAAGCTGGAGCAGGCAGAAGCACAACTGGCGGCTGAACAGGCTGTAACATCGGGGGTGTATTAGCACCTTGTACATAGGGCGGAGGCAATTTCAATAAGTGGGACATTAAGGAATCTTCCTCAAAATCTTTTCTCTTATCAAGGGAAGAGATAGGCAACGTCGGATAGCATTTATCTATTGCCATTCGATGCTGTCTGTCTGAAATTTCCATTGCATTATCTATTTCATCATCTTTGAATTGCTGAGCAGCCTGTATAATCGTCATTCCCTGTGTTTTCCTATCTCGTTTCGCTTGTTTAATTTCTCTCTGTTTGGCTTCCTTACGCCAAAGGCGAAAAGAGTCAAACATTGCCGGCCGGGCTTTTCTTTTAAATAACGTTGCTTCTAAATTATCTAGCACATCAGTTTCGAAACTACCATTTTCTGGCCATTTTAAAACACCATCTTTCTTTGTATATCGGGTCCATGTCTTATTAAAGGCAATAGGACCAACACCATGTTTAGAATAGAGCTCATATGTGGGAGTTCCAACCGAAGGAATCGGACAGGAGTCCTCAAGCTGGGAGTCCCTATTACAACCAAAGCAACAAAGTTTTCCAAACTTAGTCAGACCAGACATCTCACGATTTTTACTGGCTGTTCACAAACATCAAGGGGGTAAAACTTTCAGTTTACACAGCACAAATGCACTTACCCCTCGGCTTTGGCCACTGCAATGGCCAAATCTAAGGACCTAAGGACAAAACAAAGACCAAAATTTGTGGGCGCGACCCACCAAATACTTAACTAAGGATGTCTTCTTACACCAACAGAGGCCCGTCTATCGTCTCGCTTTACCATACATCATCAAAGAAAGGGCCAAGGCAGGGCGGCAGTCAGGGCAGCAGTCGTCAGTAGCCGTCAGGAAGGAGTAACCGCGCTGAAAAAGACCTTCGGACCACTTCGACATACAGGGGTCGCTTGACGTGGCTCGCGATTCCTCCAGAATTTTCTTGCGGGGTTCCTCACGACCTTCAGGCAGAACCGGTACCGCTGAAGCCGCCCCACGTTGGGCGCCAGTTGAAGAACCAGAACCTTATGGGCCTGGCGGCGCAGGGTACGCCTGAAATCTCCTTGGATTCACCTGCCTCAACTAACAGAGACACGGGACACTCTGTCAGGCGTAAAAGATCAGATTTTATTAGCTGCAGCTAGTACAGTTGTCCAAGAAGTACACAAGGTATGTTCTCAGGAGACTGCCCCTTTACTTTGTGGCGCACAATCTTATATACCGTATAAAAACCATTTATTAACTACATACACTCCCAGAACACATAGAAAGGAGCCAGTAAGAATAATGTAAAGATAGAACAGAGCCAATAGAAATGTCGGAAAACAAGACAGCACCAATAGAAGGAATTGGAAAACAAAGTATCAAGTGACTTAAGGTTGCCTCCCCTCCAGCTGTGTTTGTCACCCCTCCCTTGAACTAATTCATTAACCGATCCACAACGAAGTTGCATGTGGTGTGATAAGTTTGTGTGCGTTTGGAGGACAGTTGTGAAATGAGAGAATACTAGCAAAGGACAGCGAAGGCCAGACGATAAGATAAGATCGGCGGAGAATAGTGTGAGCCTACAGATAGTTGAAACAAGGATTAGAAAACCAGACAGGGATTAGTGTACTCGGTCAGACCTTAATACCAGCCTTGTAAAGATAGAGGCAGAAGGCTGTTTTGAACACCATGTTGCAGAATAAGCAGAAAAGGCAGAATGGACTTCGTTCGCTGTGCTGCCTGAGTGAAGGCAACATAAAATGGCGGCGGGCCACAAAATGGCGGGTCGATACGATCGTATTAAAAATCGAATTTCCTCAGCACCAAGCCCCCTCCAGAACCAGTGGAGAACAGCATCCACTTTTGAGACTGTGGCTTTGCACTCCCCAGGACGAAGCAGTGGGCAACCCACCCACTTGAGAGACTGTGGCTTTGCACTCCCTAGGAACAAGCAGTGGGCAACCCACCCACTTGAGAGACTGCAGCTTTGCACTCCTCAGGACCAAGCAGTGGGCAGTGAACCCACTTGAGTGACTTGAGAGACTGTGGCTTTGCACTCCCCAGGAATGAGCAGTGGGCAGTGAACCCACTTGAGTGACTTGAGAGACTGTGGCTTTGCACTCCTCAGGACCAGGCAGTGGGCATGGAGCCCCCTCGAGGAGCAGTGGCGTTGTCCCATCATCTGGCTGAGGTGCCACCCCTCACCTTCCCCCTGAGGTGCCTGTTTTTTTTCGACCTGATGCCCCTGCAGTGTTCTCTCCGTTTTGAGGCAGGTGTCATGTGTGGGCTTCGCCCATGCTTTTTGGGACCACTGGTCCACGGACATTTAATGGGACAGTGTACGGACTTGTGTACTTGCTGTAAATATTTGTATATACTGATGATTTCAAGTTATCTTGGGCTATCTGATTGTTCGATTATTACACTCGTTAAACTCATTTCCTTTGGTCCTTGTGTTCTTCCAGCGGGTGACGGGGTGTATCTGTGATGGTATTGGATGTGTGTGTGTGTGTGTGTTTTTGTGGGTGGGGGATGGGGGTGTTGTGTTCTGCGTGTGTGTGTCACTCTCTTTTTCTTTCCCCCCTCCCCTATGTACTAGGTGCAGTACTCACCGTTGTCGCCGCCGTCTTTGATGTTCCTAGAGATGAGGAGGGAAACCAACATGGGCAGGACCTGTAACTTGGGCTTCATGGCGTCCTGGTTCCTCTTTGGGTGTCGAGAGGTGAGTGGTTTCCCTTCTGTGTACTGTTTCTGCCATGCTTTTGATGGCGTTGGTACCACCCCGGAAAAGCTGGCGGATTGGTGCCTTGTAATAGTGTGGGTGGTACATTGTCTTCCGCCTGTCTGTTGCCGGTTACTGCCGCAGTGTTTGTTTCTACCACTACACTGGTCGGAGTGTTAAAGTGGCTCTCTGTGTTGGCAGTTTCCGCCATGGTCGTGATTCCATTTTTTTTACCGCCGGCCTGTTGGCGGTATTACCGCTGCTTTATCACCGACCGCCAGGATTGTAATGAGGGCCTAAGTCTTAAGCCATAGAAAACAATGGAACTGTTGATTTTACACAAAGTACCTGGTTTGCATAAAAAATAAAGCCGCACGGGTGAGCGTGCATTGGAAAAGTCCATGATACGTCGATTCCTTACTTGCAAGTGAGGCCGTGTGTTGTTTCTTCTCCGGTCGTCGGTGATGTGTTGTTTTTCTCCCTCAGAAAAGAGCGATGCGTTGATTTCCAGGCGGGCACCTTGGATCTAGGCAGGCTTTGCGTAAATTTTTCACGCCAAGTGATGTTGCATTCCAAATCCAGTCGCACGGTGTTAGAAAACCTTGCTACATGGGGTTTGCGTCATTATCAGCAGTCGCAAGTGGGTGTTGCGTGTCGTTTCTCCAGCCACGATGCATCGAGCTTCCAGCTGCGATGCAGGCGGAGCTTCGATTTCAGCCGCAAGGTCGGCAGTGCTCATTTATCAGCCACATTGCGGATAGTGTGTCAAAAATTTCCCTGCACGCCGGTCTGTGCGTGGATTTCTGTCCTTTTCCATCAGCTTCACCTTTCAAGGGCCCAGGGACTGGATGGGGTACCACTTGGCAGGGCAGGAGTCTCACCAGAGAGTCCAAGTGCTGGCAGGGGAAGTCTTTGATAGCCCTGAGACTTCAACAACAAGAGGCAAGCTCAGTTCAAGCCCCTGGAGATTCTTCCCAAGCAGAAATGTGCAACAAAGTCCAGTCTTCGTCCTCTTTCACAGTCAGAAGCAGCAACTGCAGGACAGCCCAGCAAAGCACAGTTACAGGCAGGGGCAGCACTTCTCCTCAGCTCTTCCGCTCTTCTCCTTGGCAGAGGTTCCTCTTGAATCCAGAAGTGAACTTATTTTCAGGGGTTTTGGGTCCAATACCTATATCCTTTTCTGCCTTTGAAGTAGGCTTACTTCAAAGGAACGTCTCTGTTGTTCACAAGATCCTGCCGTGCCCGGCAAGGTCCCAGACACACACCAGGGGGTTGGATACTGCATTGTGAGAGGGCAGGCACAGCCCATTCAGGTGTAAGTGACCACTCCTCCCTCCACTCTATCTCAGATGGCCCATCAGGATCTGCAGGCCATACCCCAGCTCTCTTTGTGTCACTGTCTAAAGGGAATTCACAACAGCCCAACTGTCAGTCTGACCAAGACAGGGAATCCACAAACCAGCAGAGTCACAGAATGGTTTAAGCAAGAAGATGCTCACTTTCTAAAAGTCCAGGGAGGACCTGGTTTGGCAGTTAGATGCTGGGCTGTTCCCATGGAGAACAGGGTCAAGACTGATTTGCATATGGCTGGGTCCAAACTGGGGTAGCATGGTGAGCAAAAAAAACAATGGATTAAACCCAGATATTTGTGACTCAGGTGAATGTTTGCATTGTTCAGCATTCCATCCATCCTCGGTTCTTTTTGCATTTGTCTCCCCAAGTGGGAAGGGTATGCACAGATGTGGGTCCCGTGCTCCCTGCGCCACTGGATTCAAGCTAGTCTATCTGATGAAGGGTGATACCCTGAAGCTGGTCTTAGAATGCTTGTTTCCGGTCCAGGGAGGTTCTGGCTTGGCAGTTTGGGCTGGACTGTTCCCATGGAGAACAGGGTCAATACTGATTTGCGTATGGCTGTGTCCACACTGGGGTGGTGTGGTGAGCAAAAAAACAATGGATTAAACCCAGATCTTTGTGACTGGGGGTGCATGTTTGCATTGTTCAGTATTCCGTCCATCATCTGTTCTTTTTCCATTTGTCGCCCCAAGTGGGAATAGTATGCCCAGACGTGGGTCTGCCCAGCTAGCCTAGCTGATGAAGGGTGAGACCTTTCAACGGTCTTAGGATGCTTGTTTCTGGTCCAGGGAGGACCTGGATGGCAGTTCGGGCTGGACTGTTCCCATGGACAACAGGGTCAAGACTGATTTGCATATGGCTGGGTCTAAACTGGGGTGGTGTGGTGAGCAATAAAGCAGTGGATTAAACCCAGATGTTTGTGACTGGGGTGGATGTTTGCATTATTCAGCATTCCGTCCATCATCTGTTCTTTTGCATTTGTCGCCCCAGTTGGGAAGGGTATGCCCAGACGAGGGTCCCGTGCTCACTGCGCCACTGGATTCAAGTTAGCCTAGATGATGAAGGGTGATACCCTGAAACCGGTCCTAAGATGCTTGTTTCCTGGCTAGGCAGTGCGGGCTGGACTGTTCCCATGAAGAACAGGGTCAAGACTGATTTGCATATGGCTGGGTCCAAAGTTGGGTGGCGTGGTGAGCAAAAAAACAATGGATGAAACCAAGATCTTTGTGAGTGAGGGTGAATGTTTGCATTGTTCAGCATTCCGTCCATCATCTGTTCTTTTCGCATTTGTCGCCCCAAGTGGGAAGGGTATGCCCAGACATGGGTCCCGTACTCACTGTGCCACTGGATTCAATCTAGCCTAGCTGATGAAGGGTGATACCCTCAAACCGGTCCTCGGATGCTTGTTTCTCCACCAGGGAGGACATGGCTTGGCAGTTCAGGCTGGGCTGTTCCCCTGGACAGGGTCAAAACTGATTTGCATATGGATGGGTCCAAACTGGGGTAGCGTGGTGAGCAAAAAAACAATGGATTAAACCCAGATCTTTGTGACTGGGGGTGAATGTTTGCATTGTTCAGCACTCCGTCCATCATCTGTTCTTTTTGCACTTTCTAAAAGTGGCATTTTAAAACTAACAATGTAAAAACCACCTCCACTAAAATATGTATTTTTAAATTGTGATTTCGGAGACTCCAAACCCCACATTTCAATCTGCTCCCAAAGAGAATCTACACTTTAGTGATATTTAAAGGCAGCCCGTCATGTTATCCTATGAGAGAGATAGGCCTTGTAAAAAGTGAAAGCTGAGATTAGCAGTATTTCACTGTTAGTACATGTAAAACACACCAGTACATGTCCTACCTTTTAAACACACTGCACTGTGACTACGGAGCTACCTAGGGCCTACACTAGGGGTACCTTACGTGTACCAAAAGGGAAGGTTTGGGCCTGGCAAGTGGGTACACTTGCCAGGTCGAATTGGCAGTTCACAACTGCACACACAGACACTGCTGTGGCAGGTCTGAGACATGTGTGCAGGGCTACTCATTTGGGTGGCACAAACAGTGCTGCAGGCCCAATAGTAGCATTTGATTTACAGGCCTTAGGCACCTCTAGTGCACTTTACTAGGGACTTACTAGTAAATCAGATATGCCAATCAGGGATAAGCTGATTACACATACAGTTTACACAGGAGCACTTGCACTTGAGTACTGGTTAGCAGTGGTAAAGTGCTCAGAGTATCAGAAACAGCAAAAAAGGAGTTCAGCACACAGTTAAAACATGGGAAGCAGAGGCAAAAGAGACAGGGGAGACCACGCCAGGTCTAACAATAACCCATCGCCGGCTCCCCATTAATGGCTTTCCCTAACACTTGTCCCAGAATTATTTCATCCACAATGCTCCACATTAGAACCCAGTCCTGCCCAGGAGCCACACCAATTCAACACATCTTTTTCCCCCAAACAGAAGAAAGCATTACATACAAGATAAGAAATGGAAAGAAACAAAGCACAGTAAAACATATAATCTCAGAGAAAAATGGATACAACATAAGATGCAACATTACTAGGGATGCACTAAACCAAGTGAAAAAAGGAAATGAAAGATTCATATTACATGTTTGGCTGATAGACACCCAACAATGTAATCCCAATGCCCATCTGGTTTGTGCTTCTCATTTCATACTCTGGGCACACATACAGTTCCTTTACATACTCATGCTCAGAAGTCTCCTCAAGGTGAGTTTGCACAAGGTCAACCTTACTTCCAGGAATAACAGAGATTCTGTCTCTATTCCACACTTTGCCATCACTGGTGTGGATTATACTTGGAGATACCTTAACCACTTTTCTGGGAGCAGAAACAACTAGAATCACCCTTGAGAACATGCCCTGGTTTCTTGATCCTGATCCAACTTCACACTCTCAAATCCCGAAAATCATGTTTCACACCAACACTCCCATAAGATTTTTGTAGTCTTTTCTTACATCCATCACACCCGCCAGGCATGTATCCTCAATTGGATTACAACACATCATCTTAAATTTACAGCCAGGGACCCTACCCTGCAACAGTACAAAAGAAGAGACTCCTGTAGAGCAATTGATGGTTGTTTTATATGCCCACAGCATATAGTCCATCTCTGACTTCCAATTTAACCTGTTGACAGCGGCAAGCTGCAACTGACCCTTCAATATGCGGTTGAAGTGCTTAACCAGGCCATTGCTTCTACGATGGCAAAGGCAAGTTCTAATGTGATTAATATGATGGGAATCTAAGAATGACCTCATTTAATTTTACACCAGTTGTCTGTTACAATCTTAGCAGGATAACCCTCCCTTACAAATACATTGTGCAAGAACTGAATAACTGAAGTGGAGGTGACACTATTCACAAAAACTACTTCTGGCCATTTTGACATATAGGTGGTCATTATGACATTGGCGGTGACTGTTAAAGTGGCAGTAATACCGCCAACAGGCTGGCGGTAATTACTGCCAAATTATGACCATGGCAGTGAGAACTCCCATAGACAGCCAATGTACCACACCATCCACCAGGGCGTTAACACCATGCACCACGGCGGTAGCCATCAACAGCCAGGTGGAAGACAAGGTACCGCCCACCAAATTATGACACAGCACACCGTCACAATTTCTGGGGCAGTACCAACGCCATCAAAAGCCTGGCGGAAACACATCACAGAAGCCCAAAGACTCACCAACAGAGACACAGAAAAGCTCAACGCTGCCATGGAACAGGAATTTCAAGTCTTCCCTATGCTCTTCTATGCCATGCTCCACCTGGAACACCAATGCTGATGAAGACGACGGCGGTGAGTACAGCCGCGGAGCACAGAAGGGAGGGAGGGAGGAAAAGGAGAGTGACACACACACGCATGACACACACCATTCACACACACACACATACACACAACTAGCTGCAGACATAAACCAATGGCACACGACACACTGCATAATAATACAAGGACTAGAGGCTGGCAGTACTGAAATTGTAATTGCAAGGCTAAAGCCACCATATGAACCAATTTTAGAACAGAGATACATAAACAATTGTCCAGAAAGGACCAATGCCCAGTCCAAAGTCCATAAGGCCCACATTGCCACAGGGCAAAGTCCAAGCCCCAACTTGATCCTGACTAACTACGCACAAAACTGTGGAGGGGCAACATCACAGACATGGACAGGCACCTCAGGGGGACGTGGGGTGAGGGGCACCTCAGCTGAAGTCGGGAGCTTGCCCACTGGTTCAGGAGGGGTCTCCTTGTACAGCAGTCCCTGGAGTGTGGCGTACATGCCATCTGCTGGAGGTGAGGGATGCTGTGTCTCAGCTGGAGATGAGTAATGTAACAGAAAATTTTTTTGGTCCCTCTAAGGGAAGGATCTGAATTAACCTCCACGACAGTGGTTGTACCATAAAGAACTTTCTGTACCGATGAGGTTTGTGAGTAATATATCACATTTATTAGAAACTTAAATTCAACAATTTTAAGGAAAGTAATGGAGGTGCTCCTGTATAACGGCGCAGTGTGAGTGAATTATGTGTTAGTATAAGAGTTGCAGTGCTATTTACATGAAAACTACAACCAAACTGTGGTTAAAAGCATGAGGTCTCACATAAGCACCTATAACCATAGGTACTGTGAGCCTGCTGAATTTTTCAAAAGTCAGTTCACAATTTCTAATACAATGTCGACGTTTCGACCTCAATCATAGAAATCAATTCAGGCGGGTCATCATCAGAACAGAATATTGAAATAGGAAGCTCCTCTATTTGATTGTACTCAGACACACCCTAGTCGTGTTGACAATAAAACTATACCAATTCGCCTTCCATCTCATTTAGCCCTGGTGTGTTGTTAATAATACCCCTTTTTAACTTTGCCGTCTAATCGCTTCAGGAAGGTCAATTTTTTGAAGTCCTTTTTAAAAACTTGTTGGCGTGGTCCTATGTTAAACTTAAGGATCTGCAGCCCTGATTTAATCAGGTTAAATGCTTTGGCTGGTAGTTCAGCAGCACGGTGAATCTCAGCTGGAGGTGAGGGCTGCATTGTCTATGCTGGGGGAGGTGTCTGTTGGGCAGCCTCTGCTGGAGGTGAGGTCTGCTGTGTCTCAGCTGGAGAAGGTGTCTCCTGGGCAGCCTCTGCTGGAGGTGAGGGCTTCTTGCCTGTCATTGGTGGTTGAGTGGGAACCTTTTCTTGCACTGGTGGTTGAGTGGGAACCTTACCCCTCCTGGCTGGTGGAGTGGGATCCTTCCCTTTCCTGGCTGGTGGAGTGGGATCCTTCCCTTTCCTAGCTGGTGGAGTGGGATCATTCCCTTTCCTGGCTGGTGGAGTGGCATCCTCCCCTGTCCTGGCTGGTGGAGTGGGATCCTTCCCTTTCCTGGCTGGTCGAGTGGGATCCTTCACTGTCTTGACCCCACAACTAGGAGGTGCCTCCACTGTCCCCGTGGATTGTTTGGCTGCGGTTCTGGGCTGGGTGGTTGGTACCCTGCTCTTATGAGCAGGGTGGGGGTGGAGGGAAGAGGTTGGTGCATGACGCCTTCGTTCTGATTAATAGCAGCATCCCAAATGTGATGGCCCAACTACAGAGGCACAGGGTGTGGCTAATAGGTGAGACAGAGTCCCCATCCACTGTATGTCAGTGACTGCCTTCAAGTGTTATCCCCATAGGATTGAATTGTGTCCCTCACTATTTGCAGGTGACTCTGGCTACCCAAAGCTATCTTGGCTCCTAACCTCTGTGAGGAATGCCAGGACAGGGGCTGAGAACTGTTATAATGATGTACATGGGCGAACCAGGAGAATAATCGAGAGGACCTTCAGCCCCCTGAAGGTCAGGTTCAGATGCCTGCACCTGACAGGTGGATCCCTGTGCTACTCACCCGAGAAGGTCTGCCAGATAGTAGTGGCATGCTGCATGTTGCACAACCTTGCCCTCAGATGGCGTGTGCTTTTTCCGCAGGAGGAGGGGACTGGAGATGCCCCTGTGGCAGCATTGGATCCTGAGGACAGTGAGGATGAGGAGGCAGAGGATGAGGATGTGGACAACAGAACATCAGTTATACGTCAATACTTCCAGTGACACACAGGTGAGACAGTGCAACTGACCATTACTCTGACTATTGATGTTTTCTGTGTGGCTGTAGCATGAACGCATTCACATCCTTTGCATCTCAACTTACTGTCACCTATGGCTTGTCCTTTTACAGATGCTGGTGATATGACAACAGTGTCCTGATGTGTTTACTGCACACAGCTACAGGTCATTATTTGTATTCTATCACAGTGTTCAGATCATTTGCACTAGATGTGACTGTTCCCATAAATGCACATTTTCAACACATAAAACAGTGCCACTCAAATTGTGTTCAAGGGTGTTTATTGTAGTGCAAATAATTGACTGTAAAGTGCAATGGAATGGGGTGATGGTAGAGGAAAGTCCAGGGTTTAGTTCCAGTCTGTTTGTGGCACAGGTCCAGTGTCCAAGGGGCCATGGGAATGCAGTTCAAAGTGGACAAGGTGACAGGGTGGGACACAAGGGGGACAATCAGGAGAGTCTAATTTCCTGGTAATGGTCTTGGTCTTGGCAAGCGTCTCTGGCTTCTGTCTGGGTAGCAGGGAACATTTGTGGGGTGGGTCACCTTCTGCAGGGGGAGGGGTGCTGGTGGCCTGTGGGTCCTCTGGTGGGGCCTCCTGCCCACTAGCTGCAGCGGAAGTGGAGGGCTGGTCAATAGACTGGCTAGTGGTAGGGGCCCGCTTCTGTGCTGACCATTCCCTCATGATGTTGGCCATGTCTGCCAGCACCCCTGCTATGGAGATCATGGTGGTGTTGAGAGCCTGTAAGTCCTCCCTGACCTCCTGATGGTGTTCCTCCTGCAGCCGCTTGTTCTCCTGCATGTTGTTAAGGATCTGGCTCATCGTGTCCTGGGATTGTTGGTAGGCCCCCAGGACATTAGTGAGTGCCTCCTGGAAAGTCGGGTCCCTGGGCCTGTCCTCCCCCTGGCGCACATCAGTCGTCCCAGTGTCCTTGTTGCCCTGTGCCTGTGTCCCCTGAACGGTGTGCCCACTGCCACTGACCCCAGTTCCCTGATTGTCTTGGGTGTGAGATTTGGACTGGGGTCCGTGTACAGGTGGGCACACTGTTGATTGACGTGTCCTGGGGACAGAGGGGTGGGTACTCTGGGTGGGTGCCGTGGTGTTGAATACTGATGGGGGAGGCTCTGTGGTTGACTGGGAGTGGGCTGGGGTCACCGACTGACCAGTGGTCCCTGATGGGCCAGGTACTTCATCCGGATCCTGTAGTCCAGAGTCACTGTCATCACTGGGGTCGTCTTCTGTTGGGGGACTGGTTAGTCGTGGCACCTCCTCTCTGCTGAGATTGGCTGGGGCACCTGTGAGGATGTAAGTGATGTATTATGTTTCATGTCTGTGACATGTTTTACATCCCTAGCTTCCCCTCTATCGTTGCTGTTGCCCTGCCACCTTTGTTTGTGTATGGTGTTGTATTGTGGGATTGTAAGTTCTCCATGCTGTGCATGCTTTTGTGATGGGTGTCCATGCAGGACTGGGAGGGCTGTCCATGCATTGATATGGCATGCAGGGCTTGGCATTGGGGTTATTCAGTACAGGAATAGAAATAGTTTTCAATATGATTTTGTGTTCGAACCCTTTCAGTTTCCCCAACTGTTCCGTAAACAGTTTTGAATTTTTTTTCAACTAATACATTTACAGGAGACACATTCAAGCACATTATCATCAATGTGGGCCTCAAGAAAACATAATGGGGGTCATTACAACCTCGGCGGTCTTTTAACAAGACCGCCGAGGGACCGCCGAGTGGTGGTTTGCCGCTCGGCGTATTATGACTGTTGGCTGCTCTCTGTCCTTTTTAGGATGGAGAGCTGCCAACAGCCATACTGGCGGGTGGCGGGGAAGTGGAGGTTGCTCCACCTCCACCGCCACGCCAACAGAACACCGCCCAGCGAATCACGTCCTGTGATTTGGCGCGGCAGGGTTCTGTTGGTGGTGTGGTGTCGGCGGAGCAGCCCCCATGGCTCCTGTCCCCTCCCGGAGGATCGACGGAACAGGTAAGTCGATCATCCGTTAGAGGAGGGGGGCTGGGGGGTGTTGTGTGTTGTGTGGGTGCATGGGGGTGTGCGTCTGTGTATGTAGAAGGGGTGTGTGAGTGCGTGTATGCATGCGGGTGTGTTGGCTGTTTTGGGAATGAGTGCATGTATGTCTGTATGTATGTCTGTATGGATGTGTGCGTGTATGTCTGGATATGGGTGTGCGTGTCTGACTGAGTGTGTGGATGTAGGCATGTATGTCGGTGTGTGTGCGTGTGTGTGTGTTGGTGGTGCCTGCGTGCGTGTTGCGTGTGAGTTATGTGATGTTGGGGGTCGGGGTGGGGAGGGGGGCCCTGCCACCTTTGGGGGATAGCAGGGGTGGGGGGGGGTAGGGGAGGTAGTCGGGGTGGGGGTGGGGGGTGCGGGAGACCCCTATCAGTGCCAGGGAAGGAATTCCCTGGCACTGATAGTGCTTACCGCCATGGATTTCATGGCGGTTCCTACCGCTGGAAATCCACGGCGGTAAGCCGGGTCAAAATACCGACGGCAGTATTGTGACAGCCGCCGGGCTGGAGACCCAGGTCTCCAGCCCAGCGGGCGGAACGGAGAAGCGGCTGATGACCATGGCGGTAACCGCCATGGTCATATTACTAAAAAAAAGACCGCCAGCCTGTTGGCGTTCTTACCGCCGCTTTAACACCGTCCGCCAGGGTTGTAATGACCCCCAATATAATCCAGGTGATTAGAGTCAAGAGTCATGTCCAACTGACTCATATGAAATCATCCCAATAGGTGTTGAATCCTCCTTTGCCACAAACACCACACTTAGGGGGTCATTCCGACCCTGGCGGCCGGCGGTATGTTGGCGGTAACACCGCCAACAGGCTGGCGGTGTTCCGCCAGCAATTCTGACCGTGGCGGAAAAGCCACGGTCATACCGCCAGCCCCTCCACTTTCCCGCCAGGCCCCAGGGCAGCGGTGCAAGCACCGCTGCCCTGGGGATTATGAGTCCCCGACCGCCAGCCTGTCTGTGGCGGTAAACACCGCCATTGAAAGGCTGGCGGTAAGTGGACTGGGGGTGCCCCTGGGGGCCCCTGCACTGCCCATGCACTTGGCATGGGCAGTGCAGAGGCCCCCAAGCATAGCCCCATTGCGCATTTCACTGCCCGAATTTCGGGCAGTGAAATGCGCGACGGGTGCTACTGCACCCGCTGCACATCAACATTGCTGCCGGCTCTATGGAGAAAAGACCGCCGAGGTCGGAATGACCACCCTAGTGCAGAATTTTCTTCAAATTCTAGCAGGCTGTCAAATTTACCTTTCTCTTCAATTCTTTTCCCACCAAACCGCAAATATTAACCTTGGATAGTTGAGGATCCTGTAGTTTAACTTTGAGAAGAAATCGTGGCTGAGTAATGTAAATGATGACCCTGAGTCTGCAGTGAGACATGTGTTCACACCACTGACTATCACATTGCATAAGAGTGACTGTCAGAATCATACCATAATTGTCAATATCAAGTGTGGTTTCATCTCCTAGTGACATCACAGATTCACATGTGTTTTGGAAAACCTTTGGAAAATGCCCCTTGCAATTGCAACTACAAACGCTGTTTATGAAGCACAATCCTGAAGCAGTGACTTGGACAATAATGACAACAGAGAACACTCCATACACTCCATCTTCACAATTGCCATAGCATCCCACACAGAGAGAGAGACGACTACCCAGATGCCTCATAGAAGTGGGAGATCATTCGACCCCAGCAGATGTGGACACAGGGGTCTCAATAAACATAATGGCATCCGACACGTACAAAAGGATGAAGCTGCCTCCAGACTTGACCCCCACATCAATCAATGCATTCATATATGGCCATTCCACACCACTGGCCATGAAAGGCAAATTCAAGATGGCAATCACATATGGGCCCCACTCCATTGAACACCAAGTTAATGTCGGTGAGGATGGCCTCAGCATGCTGTTGAGGTGTGGAGCCGCTAAATCTCTCGTCATCGTAATTTTCGCATTCAGAGTCTACGAGGAGTCCATAACCAAAATGCTAAGAGAGTTCCCTGGCATCTTTGACGGCATCAGCTGCCTCGTGAACAAGGAAATCAAACTACATACCGAAAAAAACGTTCAACCCATAACCTTTTGTCATCGCTGCATCGCATTCCATCTTGGACCCCAAGTGGAGAAGGAGCTCTACAACCTTAAAGCAGCCGTCGTTATGAAAAAGGTGACAGGACTGACAGGACCCACACCGTAGGAATCCCCGACCATGGTTGCCAGAAAACCCAAGCATTCCGGAGAGGTGAGAATCTCTGTTGATATGATGCTGCCCAACGCCGACATCAGGAACTAAAGACACCTCACCCCCACCATTGATGACCTAATCAGCGAGCTGAGTGGGGCCTGCTGGGTCTCAAAGTTAGATCTTAGATCTGTATATCACCAGCTTGTTCTAGCTAAGGAGTCACGATTTATAACAACCTTTTTGACACATGTGGGGCTCCAATGATATCGCAGACTTAATTTCAGCATCTTCAGAGCTGCAGAGGTGTTCCAAAATGTAATACACTAACTCCTAGTCGACCTCCCTGGCATTGTAAATGTCATTGATGACATTCTCGTACACGTACGCACAGTGACAGAACACCATGCTCACCTGAGGACAGTCCTCCAACGAATCCAGGAATCAGGCCTAACCCTCCATCGCAGCAAATGCGAATTCCTGAAAAATAAGCTTCACTTCTTTGGATATGTCTTCTCCTCAGAAGGAGTTGCCCCCAGTCTGGCCAATGTCCAGGACATCAAGGAAGCACCCCCCCCAACAACAGAAACCGATGTCCGCAGCTTCCTGGGGATGGTCAACTACTGCGGCCGGTTCATTAAAGACCTCACTCTGTTGACACAACCTCTGAGAGACCTCACCAAGGCAACAGTACCGTGGAAGTGGGAGCCAGAGCAGGAATCCGTCTTTCAAGCCACAAAAAATGCACTGCCTGCAGACATAGGCCCTCATTATGTCATTGGTGGCAAAAACCGCCTGCCACCGCGGCGACGACAGCCAAAAGACAGTCGCCGCGGCTACCATCCGTCTGCCATAATATGACCCCAGCCACATTTCTGCCACAAGAAGGGTGGAAATCCAGCTGTGGCCATACTGGCGGATGGTGGTAAGGTGGAGCTGCTACAACAAGCAGCACCACACCAGTAGACCGCCACCAGCCGTCTTATGAAAAATAATACAGCCTGGAGGTGTTCTGCTGGTGGGCGCTGCTGGTGGTAGCAGCGCCCTGTTCCGTCCCCTGCCAGAAGACCTCCTGGATTCAAGAAAGTCAGGTTTCTGACAGGGGAGGGTATGGGGGTAGTGTGAGAGTGTGGGGGGGTGTGCATGTGTGTGTGTGTGTGTGTGTGAATGTGAGTGTGTGTGTAGTGTTGTTTGCATGCGTGTATTGAAATGTGAATGGGTGTCTGCGTGTCAGTGTCAATGCGTGTACGGATGTGTGCGTGAATGAATGGATGCATGCATGTATGTGTGCGTGTATGTCTGTGTGAATGAGTGTGTGTCAGTGTGTGTGTGTGTATGGGGGGAGGTTGGAAGGGTGGGGAGCGTGGATGAAGAGGGTGTGGGGGGGTGTCTGGGGAGTGTTGGGTGGGAGGGGGCCTCTTATCAGTGACAGGCAAGGAATTCCCTGTCACTGATATGGCCTACCGCCATGGTTTTCATGGCGTTACGAACGCCACGAAAACCATGGAGGTAGGCAGGGTCATGATACTGCTGGAGGTACAATAGCGGCTGTGGGGCTGTAGATTCTTGTCTCTAGCCCGGCGGCTGCTACCGCTATGGAGGTCAGAGTGGTACATTGGTGGTAAGTACCGCCAGCTTGTTGGCAGTACTACCGCCCCATTATCTCCGACCACTGGGGTCATAATGACCCCCATAGTCCTCCGATACTTCGACCCATCCAATGACACCACCATAGCTGTTGATGCGGGTCCAAGAGGGCAAGGGGCAGTGCTACTACAACTGAAAGGCCAGGAAGAATGGACCTCAGTTGTATATGCCAGTTGGTCCCTCACCACAACTGATCAGAGATATTTGCAAATTGAAAAAGAGGCGATCGTAATACAATAGGGATGCAAGCACTTCCACAGGTACGAACACTCATTCACGGTCATGACCGACCACAAGCCCCTTATCCCCCTCTTCAGAAAGACTGCATCAAAGCTGCCCCCGCGACTCGAAAAATGGATGCTCCGACTGCAGGAGTACAACTGCCAAGTCAAGTACCGCCCAGGGTCCAACAACCCAGCAGACTAGCTCTCTCGACACCCGAGGGCGGCAACAGAGGAAGACGAGGATGAACCACAAGAGACCAAGGAATACATGGCACGTGTTGCAGAGAGGTCTCTACCACTTCCCATATCTACTAAAATCTGTCGCCAAGCCACCCTGTAAGATGACTGCATCCAGGAGGCATTAAGTGCAGTCCAAAACATCCAATAGCACATACTCAAGAGACAATGGTCACAGCTCAAACCTAGTGTCAGGCGCCTCATGGAAAGCATACACTATGGGGGTCATTCCTACATTGGCGGGCGGCGGTCGCCGCCCGCCAAGCGGGAACCGCCGAATGACCGCACCGCGGTCAAAAGACCGCGGCGGCCATTCTGGCTTTCCCGCTGGGCCGGCGGGCGAACGCCATAAGGCCGCTCGCCGGCCCAGCGGGAAACCCCCTTCTACGAGGATGCCGGCTCCGAATGGAGCCGGCGGAGTCGAAGGGGTGCGACGGGTGCAGTGGCACCCGTCGCGATTTTCAGTGTCTGCTTTGCAGACACTGAAAATCTTAGTGGGGCCCCCAGGGGCCCCACGACACCCGTTACCGCCATTCTGTTCCTGGCGGTGAAAACCGCCAGGAACAGGATGGCGGTAAGGGGGTCGGAATCCCCATGAGGATTCCCTGGGCCAGGGGGAAACCGGGGGGAAACCGCCGGTTGCCCTTTTCTGACCACGGCTTTACCGCCGCGGTCAGAATGGCCAAGGAAGCACCGCCAGCCTGTTGGCGGTGCTTCCGTCATTTTAGCCCTGGCGGTCGCTGACCGCCAGGGTTAGAATGACCCCCTATGTCTGCGTAGAACTCACTGGGAACCAAGGATGGTTCCTCCTTAGAGGACATTGTCTGGTCATCCCCTCCAGCCTTGCAGACCAAGCCATTCAATTAGAACACGCTGTACACCAAAGCATGGTGAAAGCAAAAAACAGATTGTGAACCAAGGTGTGATTCCCCCGATGGACGAAAAAGTGGAATCTCTTGTCAGATCATGTGAGTGGTGCCAGGCTGCAGGGAAGTGACAAGCCTCAACTTCGGAAGTCTTCCAGATGACAGACGCACTTTAGTACTAATTGACGACTACTCAGAGTATCCAGAGATGAAAATCATACAGTAGCTAACAGCCCGCAAAATGATCCTGAAGATAGAAAAGTTCGTAGCCACCAGTGGTCTGATGAAAGAGATAAGAACAGACAATGGACTGCTATTTCAGGACCAAGAGAAAGCCTCATACTTAACTTCAATGAGGATAATCCACAAGAAGATAACCCCCACAAGAAGATACCCCAAACAGCAAAGTCGCGAGGTTCCTTAAAACCCTTAACAAAGTAATCAGGATCGCCACGGCCAGCCAACAACCTCTCGAGCTCGCCATCTACTTGTTTCTTCTAAATTACCTCCTGGCCACTCGTGCCACCACAGGGCACACGCCAGTCCACCTTTCTATGTGGTGAGTGGTCAGAGACTCCATTCACATCACCCTGACTGGAAATCCTGCCTGATCGGTGACAAAAAAACATATGAAATAACAAACCTAGTCGTAGCCGGAGAGTTGAGTCATCCGACCTCCGAGTGGCGATATTGTGCTTACAAAAGATCAAGCCCCAGGAAGTAAATTTGGATTACGGTTCGATCACCACCCCTGGACCGTCATATGGCATCAAGGCACCTTTGTGGTTGCCCGACGAAGAATGGAAGAGATCGCCCTAGACGTATCAGCTGTCAAGCACTATTTCTCCAGGACTCCCACACAAATACTGTCACCAAGAGGCAAGCCCTTCACGGAGGAACCTGACTGACCCACAGTGGGCACCCGTTCACCGTCCAATCAGACTCTGTTGCCAAGAAGGGTAGAAGTCCCTGTGCCTGCACAAGAAGAAGCTGTGAGTAGACCACCTCGCCTGCCAGCAGAGCTGAATGCAGACCATGCCACCTGCACCAGATATGGCCTACAGCGAAACCCCGCGCCGTCTGTCAAATTGCAAGACTATGTGGCCTGAATCTGACCAAACCAATGTTCCTGTGTTTGAGAACCCGTGAAGCTTGCCCCCTTGCAATGTGGATGGACACCATTAACCCTAATGTTTGTTTTATTCAAATCTGGGGAGGAATGTAGCATCGTCCCAAGTGAAGTAACTGAGGTGCAGAGGCTACAATCCTGACCCAGCAGCTGAGTGAAGCCTCAGGACACCCTTGTGCCCCACACTGTTATATAGTTTATCCCCTTTTGTGTGTAAGCTATTTAGTTCAGAGGACGAACACTGAATCAACTTAAATCCCATAGTCACACTTAATGGGGAACAAATCAGCGTTTTATCCTTTTGAGGCTAATAAAATGAATACAATTGGTCTTAG
This sequence comes from Pleurodeles waltl, assembly GCF_031143425.1. Lineage (NCBI taxonomy): Eukaryota > Metazoa > Chordata > Amphibia > Caudata > Salamandridae > Pleurodeles > Pleurodeles waltl. The sequence goes on from NC_090445.1 coordinate 603,014,851, forward strand.
TATTAAAAATGATAACAAATGTTATTCACTGCCTCAAGTTGAAAATGTGTTGTACAAATATTCTCTAATTATCAGTCTAGCCTCAACACATATAAATAACTCGCTGTAGGAGTAGTGGTGCAGTTAATGTAGAACATTAATATTCCAGCAACAACATCTCAAATGTAGGGTGTTGTTCAAATGACAGTATTGGGTATTTCGGGTGAAGTTAAAACTTTATTGCAAATACTAGAATGGCATGTGAAATGGATGGTAGTTAAGGGTAGGCGCAATTGTCTGCAGAAAATGGGCTGTAGTAGGATCTGACATTTTTTAGCCACTTGCAGGCAGATTAAAATGAAGCGGATTCTATTTCAAAATTCAGGCACTATATTGTGTTTGGACTGCTGACACACCCCGGGAATGCAAATCTAGAAATGTGAGCTGAAGGCTGCCTTGCTGCCATTGGGAATGGTATAAACAAATGGCCCTAAGCTGTTTGGCTGAGGGGTGTCAAATCTGAATTGCTAAAAATCATAATTGGTCTCTGTGTTTATACTATTCTAATTGGCTGCTGTACAGCTGGAGAGAATGGCTCTTGCACGCTGTTCATGGACTGTTCATGCATATGGAGGACATGCTAGCAAAAGCACTGTGGTTCATAGTCTGCTGAAGAATATTGCCATGCCACTTAATGTGCCTCAGTGCAGCTTTCCAACATATTCTCATGGGCGTTGTGATTGGCAGTAAAGTAAGGGGAAGTAGTACTTCATAAAGCATGGAGTACACATCTAGAAGATCAAGAATATCCAACTCAAGCTTCCCCGCTGTGTCATTTCTGTTGCAAAATAGCCTGTTCCTAGGTGAAATTAATTGAGACTCCCAATTATACATTCAGGTGTCAGGTGTCCCTAAAACACCATCAAACAGGAATTGCATGCACTTGAAAAATGAGACTCTTGGAACACCGTCCGCCCACATGAAGACACTGAGTGAGGACTGCAAGGACTGGAAGTAATTAGGTGGGAGAAGATATGGGAAATTTTGAATAGTATACAGGATCTATGGTAATGCAACCATTTAAAAAAGATCACCTCTCCAAATTATGGTGAGTGGTAAAGTGGCCAACCACTCTATCTCCTTCTTATTTTTCTTAAGTGTTCAGATCCCAGGTTCTTTTAGTGTTTCTTGAGACATCAGACCTAATTATTAGAAGTGGTTCTGGGCTATTCTTAATCGGCTGATCTCCAATCCCTCTGGAACCTTGCCAGCTACTGACATTTAATGTGAACTTTCCCCGATTCACTTTAATGCAGGAGGCTGTGCTGCAAATTTTGAGCATGTAGAATATTCTGGAAAGAGAGCAATCTGGCTGTTGTATTAACAATAACAGGTCATGGAGATACACTGTCTTCAAGATCGTCCCTCCACTGAAAACCCTTTAGGTGGGCATCTCACCTAAGCCACTCTGCCAGGATCTCCATTGCTAGTGCGAAAAGGAGTGGTGAGAGCTGCAACCCTGACACACATCTTGCTATCTGGAAAAGGGTATAGAAAGAACCCCGTTCACTCGAACTCCGCCCCAAAGAGAGGCATATAATACCATAACATATGTAAGAAAACACTGTCCAAATACCACACTTCAAAGCACTTGGTGAATAAATTGGCAGTGGATCGTATCAAAAGCCTTTTCAAAGTCCACAGATAATGATGATGCGGTGCTGTACAGTTCCCAGTGCATGCCAATGCATCCGCTGAAGGTAGTGCCATATATTTCTCCCTGGCATAAAACCGTTTTGGTCCCTGTGTACTAGCATGGGTTTTGTCTTACGCAGTCTGGTTGCCAGAATTTTGTCAAGGAACTTAACCTCAACGTTTATTAGTGATATTGACCAATAGGATTCAAATTTGTTGGGGGTGTCTACCCGGTTTCTGGAATACTGATATGGTGGCACCCCTTAGGTCACACAGCAGTGCATTTTTGGGAAGCGCCTCCTGAAACATCACATGCAAGAGCAGCAGTAGAAGTGAAGCAAGCTTTTTAAGAATTCCACTAGGATTCTATTTTGGCTTTTTTTTTTTTTTTTTTTTTTTTACAGCGGTCATATCTATGATTGATTTTAGAACCTCAGCTTCAGAGATGGATAGGTCTATCTCTGCTTTATCGGTTTCAGAGAGGGTGTTAATAATGAGGTCATTCACAATCATGTGTTCGAGTTCAATTTGTGGTGGGTTTTCCCTTGACTAGAGCTTTCTGGATTTTCTAGCAACTTTTTCAACAATTCCAATGGCATCAGGAACCAGCTGCCCATGTGAATGTAGTATAGATGGAGCGATCCTCACATCTATCTTTCTATTAGCAAGCCAATACAACAGCTTGCTGACTTCATTCCCATATTCATATATTCTGTGCTTCGTGAGGACCCAAGCATCTTTTCGTGAGGCCGAGTTTACCATCTTTCCCCCTCAAAGCCTCTTTTGCTGCTTCCAATTGCCAGTGAGTGGTGTCCTGGTGTTACTAGCTGTGATTCTGAAATTCTAATTTGTTCTTCTATTTTATCCATCTGTTTTAAATGCTACCCATAAGGTTGCTTGTGTGAAGCGTGATTCTGCATTTAGTTCAAACTACCTTACAATATAATTTCTAAGAAGATCTGCTAGCTGCTCATCCTGAAGCTGACTTGCATTTAATCTTCAAAACCCTTTTTGTCCCATATTCACTCTACCAAAACATATCTCAATTGGAAAATGGCCTGAGAGACTCCTTGGGTGAATTTGAACCTTCGAGATGGCAGTGGACTTCCCTTCACTGTGCCATTTGTGTTTTATGTCTACTGCAGCTAATGGGAAGCCCACTTGGATAAGATCAGTTGTCTCCCTTTGTGTGCTGGGGCTCATCACAGAGCCGAAGTCGCTTCCAACCACTATCATTCGTGGCAGTGAGTCTGACCATAGGTTGGAAACTGTACTTTCTTGTAACACTGAGGGCACAAATATACACACACATTGATGTCCATGATGTCCCTCTGACTTCCCCCAACCATCACAAATCTACCTAAGGGATCCGCTTGTACTGTTCTTAGCAAAAAAAGGAAAGTTTACTGGAGTGGTTGGCAACTCCCCTAGAATCGTGAGAAATATCTGAGTGAAATACTCTTATGCACCCATAATGAAACAGAAAATCATACTTGGAGCCCATCAAATGCGTCTCCTGAAAGAAGTGGATTTCTGGAACATGTTTCATTGCATAAGCTATGCTTTATATGTTGTGTTGAACCGGTTTGGGCATATTATTGTATTGACATACAGTTACGTCATGAGTGTCAATTTTTGCTCTCATTACAACTCCAGGGTAGTGCCCACTGTCACATGAAATGAGGTGCTTGTGGAGCTGGGACCTGTTGTGCAATAGAGGTACTTGGAAAACCTGCATGATGACCACTGGTTGATTCTCAGCTGTTATGATGGTGTTGATTGAACCATGGACTTGGACATAGTATGCCCATTATAATGATGATCAATAAAAGCAACTATTAACCACCTTCCACTTCTTCCTCAGATGTGTCTGTTGCCTTAAAAAAAAGAGTTAACTTTTAAGGTTTTACAACTGGTAATGTGGGGTACTTGAGTATGTGGATTCTTCTCCACCACCAAAACTAATCTTGCTGCCATAACTTTACACCATAGGACCTGTCATATGTGTCCTCCCACCATTTTCTTCAGACAAGACATCAAAGCTGGCATTGGGCAAGCCACTGGCCCGGGTTACCTAGTTGTGCAAAACCCTTGCCTTAGAATATTCGCTATCTCTGTTCTCAATGGAGATGGCTGTCCCTCACTGTTCAGCAGTTGACTTCCACAGTTAATCTCCCTCTGATCTTGTGTAGAGTCACTTGCTTCTTTGTTGTTGCTGCATCGAGTGACCCTTCCCTCGAGTCTGACAGGTGCCACTTAGATTGTTTCTTTTGCTGTTGTGGAGACCTCAATGGTTTGGACTCAGGTGATGTCACTATGGGTTGCTCCCCTTTCGCTGGCGGTCTTGTTTTTTCTTCCACCCAGTACCCTGCTGCCTCCACAATGTTGAAGAATAAAACCTTGACATTAATACTGGCACAGAGCTTGGCTGGTAACATCAGCGCATATTCCAAAGTCACATGGGTCTCTGACCTTGCTTCGAGTTCATGGGTTGGGGTTGCTGTTCTCTCTGATCCTGCTCCCATTCTTGGTCCACAGCACCCTGGCCCAGCTCCCACTATCACAGAGGACCAGCAGCACTCATTTTCCACTGCTAACTTTATTGTCTTCCTTTTGGCCTTTGGTCTAATCAGGGACATTTGATTCCCCATGAAAAGGGCAATGCCCGATGGCTATGAAGTCGTCCAGTCCAACCACAATCTCGGACACAGTCCAACCTTTCTATCCTTTTTTCTAGCTTGTTTGGTCACTGCACCACCTCCAACCCAACCACCCTCCCCTGATGTTGGTATGCCACCCGCCTCTGTTGGCTGGGGCAGAATCATGGTGATGTGGCAGCAAAACAGATTCACATGATGCTGTCAGATGGGGGGCATGTAGGAGAGGCTCGCAATTACCCGTCCGTCATCTTGGCTGCCAAGGGGCATACCCCATTTATTTCCCATTTTTGTAAAGGAATTTCTGATTCTTTTTTCAATCATTTACCACTATTTATTCAGAATTATTTCCTGTTCACATTTATTTCACTGTCAATTGACACTGAGATAACGTGTCACTATATGCTCTTCGGGATTCTAAATTTCTCTCTTAGTTGCACCTACTTAAATTGTCCTCCAAAAGAAACGCTTAGTAAATGTTCCTGAACAGTCTTTGTAAACATACTTTGGCTTCAAAATATTTCTGGTATAAGTAACCTTTCTGAAAAAGCTGTAAGTTGTTGTTAGAAATTTATTTATATTAAATCTTGAACTCTAACAGGCCAACTTAAACAGGAACAGGTGACAGCTTTTTTGGCAGAGACTCTGACCCCAGTCCCCCTGTCCGAAGACAAACTGCTCCTGCTAGGCATTAATTCTATGTTTATTGAAACAAACTATCAAACCATGAGATTGCTTCATTAGAACAAAAAACGCCCTGATACACAGGGACTTTACTATATGCACCTAGGATCACTGCTTGTTTTCCCTGACTGAGTGCACCATGCCTAACTTGCCCGATATGGGCAGGGACAACTAGTGATGCTCAACCCCACCCTAAAAAGTGTGAGGTGACCTCCACTATGTCTCAACAGTTCAGTGGCAGATGGACTGTAGGATTAAGTTTCTGATGGCACAGGCAGCTGGGGTTCCACCTTCAGAAACCATGCAGTTTGTCCAACTCTAAATAATAAATTCATGGCGGTGATCATGTTCCACCAAACTACAAAACTATAAACTATAAATGAGGCCCTCAGTTTTGTGATACTTGTGCACTGAGTTGCAGTTTTGTCTTGCCCTTTTCCTACCCTTGCCCCTCAGGGACCTTCTGTTTGTCCACCATCTAAAAATTAATCTTCATAGATGATTGTTTTACTGATTGATTGTAATCATTTATTCCCATTTTCTTCCATTACTAGCATTGTTTTGCTAGGTACCACAACTATCTGCTCTTTTTTATTTAACAAATGATCACTTCCATATCTAATTCCTATACTTCTTTGGGAAGTGTCTCTTTGGTCAAAAGTATTAGGTGATGGCATCATATCCCTTGAAGACATAGGGGGTGATTCTGATTCTGGCGGGCGGCGGAGGCCGCCCGCCAGAATTCCACCCCCATTATACCGCTCCGCGGTCAGAAGACCGCGGAGGGTATTATGAGTTTTTCCCTGGGCTGGCGGGCGGTCTCCAAAAGACCGCCCGCCAGCCCAGGGAAAAACTCCCTTCCCACGAGGATGCCGGCTCGTAATCAAGCCGGCGGAGTGGGAAGGTGCGACGGGTGCAGTGGCACCCGTCGCGTATTTCAGTGTCTGCAAGGCAGACACTGAAATACTTTGCGGGGCCCTCTTACGGGGGCCCCTGCCGTGCCCATGCCATTGGCATGGGCACGGCAGGGGCCCCCAGGGGCCCGCGACGCCCCCTACCGCCATCCTGTTCATGGCGGCTTTCCCGCCATGAACAGGATGGCGGTAGGGGGGGTCAGAATCCTCATGGCGGCGGAGCGCGCTCCGCCGCCATGAAGGATTCCCTCGAGCAGCGGTAAGTCGGCGGGAGCCCGCCGACTTGCCGCTTCTGACCGCGGCTGAACTGCCGCGGTCAGAATGCTCGTGGGAGCACCTCCAGCCTGTTGGCGGTGCTCCCGTGGTCGGTGGCCCTGGCGGCCACCGGCCGCCAGGGTCAGAATGACCCCCAAGGTCCTTCTGATAGTTTTATCTATTCTACTAAAATTACTGCATTTAATTGCTGTGGTATTAATTGTCTGAAAGGGGTCCTGAATATTGCCTTCCACTTGTCCCCTTCTTTGATGCACAGTAGATAATATGCCCCACGGAGCTCTAGTTTGGTAACTATCCTGGCTTCTCTAACATATTCTAGTATATCCCTAATCAGGGGCAAAGGATATCTATCTTTCACAGAAATCTTAATTATACACTTAAAGTCAATACACAATCTTAAGTCATTCATTTTCTTTGGAACAAAAAACATAGATGCCCCAGGAGGTGATGAAGATCGAGAAATGAGCCCATTCTGTAAGCTTTCTTTCAGATATTGTCTCAGGACCTCTCTTTCAGATTCAGAGAAAGCTTAAATTCTATTAAAGGGAACTACAGTTCCTGGCTCTAATGGAATGGTACAGTCAAATTCCCAATGTGGTACTAAGAATTTGTTTGGGGGGTTTTGAAAGAGGTCAGCATATGCTTGACAGGAGGCTGAAAGCCCTGGATAAGGTTGAAAGAAACATTGTCCTTTCTATAGTCCTTTGAAACATCTTTGAGAGTCTAGTGTACTTTAGTGGAGAAACAAAACCAGTGGCAAAACTGGAAACAAGGATATGGTTCTGGTCTCCCAGTTTATGAAGGGACTATGACAAACCAGCCAGCATATATCTAAGATCAATATGTGATTAGGAGATGAAATCAGGTAGAACTGAACAACTTTGCAATGTTTTCAAAAAGTCAGATTCAAAGGAGTTGTCATTTCTTTTACAGAACCTGAAACCATAGGTGAGCCATCCACATTTTGTATGTGTTCAGGATTCTCCTTGGTAATCCGAAAGATCTTTCTTTGCAGGGCTCATCCAGATACATTCCACTGGTTCTGCTATTTAGAAGGGCCTATATGTTCTCTGTTTGCCCACTAGGTAGCTCCAACTGTGTGGGTAACAGGAACAGGGAGGCTTGCATATCTCCAGAAAGTCCAATTAAAGGGGTTGCTGATATTCCTGTTCTTTCCTCTTTTAAAAAGGACAGGATCTGGCAGTTCCTGAGACATCCTGAGGACAAATAGGACAGGCATGCATCAGATGCTCAGGTGAACTGCAATATACACACAGTCCTTGCCTGCAGCAATTTTCTCTTTCAGTCTCCGAAAGAAGTCCTCTGGCTAAGCCTATTTGCATGGGTTCCTCACTAAAAGAGATGGATAGTTCTTAGGTTGCAGTCTCTGCCTTCTGAGTTCGATGTTCAGATGCCCCCCAGACTAGAGGAAGGCTTACATCTCTCAGATTGGTGTTCATGGAGTCGTTGTTCTATAGTTAATGCCTGCTCCATCAACACGGACATACTTTTGGCTCAAGCTGAATGAATTAGCTCATCTTTAATTTCTTCTTTTTTAAGTCCTCTTAATTGCCCTGCTGGATGTCACACAGGGCCTCCTTGGGGGAGAATTTGAAAATGGGCCTCGCAAACATCTGTTTGAACCTTGTTACAAGTGTTGAGTAGTCCAATAGGCTTGGATCTTCATTGTCTATTAAAGGGGTCGCCCTCGCTAATGCAGGGCCGGAAATGCACTAATCAGATATTACAATTTCTCATTATCTTGTAAAAATTGAGAGTCCAAAAATTCCTTTAGCTTACTTTGATCTCATGAAAAGCGTGATGTAAAGGAGGGCACTAACGGAACATCAGAGACTCTGATAACCAGGGCTTGATGTAGGGCTAATTTCTCTTCACTGTCTGAACCAGCACTTCAGCAGGGTCAAGCTGTGCAGCTTGACCTATATCCATGATGTTGGGCCCAGAACCAATATTTGGGCTTAAAATCTGTCAGGTTTCTCAGGTGTTGGTTCTTCAGAAGGCAGCCTCCAACTGCGAGTTGCCTGTGAAGCCCAGGGTTTTACAGTCTTGTTCTGCCCAAGGTAGGGGCGACCCCTTTCAGAAGCCACAATGTCACTGACACTTGGGAGCACCGAAGCAGATGGTGCCTTCTAGAAGGAGTCCCAGAGTAGGGAAAACCCCAGTGGCAAAAAACCTCCTAGTGTCAGCACCCGCAAGTAGTACAGAACCAAAAAGAACACAACCAGGAAGGGACAAACTGGAGACATAGAAAAAAGGAGAGAATACCATCTTGCAGGAATACCGGAATAAACAGGAGTGAGGAAACACACCCACAGGAACAAAGAAGTGTTGCGACGGAAGAAGAAAGTGGCCTTATATACTGCTGAAGCAGAAATTACCTCCAAGGAAGTTGCAAGGTACCATGATGATTTGTGAAAGAGAGCTAAAGACTTGAGGGTTCACCATCTTGTATTTTGTTTCCCAAATATCCAGAATTCCCTCCCAGAGAATTCTGAGAAGAAGGACCAAGAAGAACATGAAGACACTCCTAGCTGACTGCCCTGTGGAAGAATGCAGGTGCGGGAGATAATACCAGCGGGATGGCCACGGTAACATAAATGTTTTGAGGACAGGTCAAAGAAATACACTTTTATAAAGTATCCAAAATGGCACCTCTTTCATAGTCCCTTAAGGGCTGATAGAGAGAGAGTTGCCTGTCTATTGAAAGCGTTAAAGGAGGGAGTGCACTAGCCAGGGGCGGTTCCTCCTCAAGAGCAGAGGAGCATTGCCCTGCATGCTGCAAGCACAGCAGGCAAACACAAATAAACAATATGGCATAGTAATGCCATTTTATTTTGCTACCAGCTCGCACTGTGTACAGTGCAAGCGTGAGAGAATGGGGCGGGGCTGGATCCTGCAATTACAGGATGACTGCTACCCCTTTCAGTGTGCATGTCCGGTTGGTCGGCTGTCTAGCTATGGCCAGCCTGACATGCGCACTGTAGACCCACCAATCACAGGGCTGTCAAACAGCTGGGGATTGCTGGCACAGGCCACCATCCTCAAAATGAGTGCTAGGTTAACCTGCTCCCACCAATCCTGGGGCTGCTCTCATGCTATAAACAGCATGAAAGCAGCCCCAGGATTGGTTGGATTTGCATTCCACTGAGCAGGAAGGAAGTCCTTCAATTCCTGCTCGTGGATGCCGGGGGAGAAGTGCTGCAACGGGGGGAGCTTCAAATATGGTGAGTTTGGCGCCATGGCGCCCCACATATATCTGTACTGCAGGCCGCCACTGGCACTAACTAGGTGACAATGTGCATTTCACAGTGCAATAGTACACCTGACTGCTTCACAAACCTTCACAGTGTCTTGCCTACGTGGGCCCAGAGAGGGGGCCCCCTCCCGGGCCTTGCAACACTGCACTACAGCTATGAGGCCCAGCAGCGGGCTCCCCTCCCCATTCTCAGTAAGGAGACACATCTTGTTCTTAATTGAGCCTGGCTGTAAGGAACTGGTGCAAGGCCCAATGTTGTTGGGCTGGGTGCTGGTCCCTAGGTAGCTGTCTATGTGCCTATGGTCAGCTGTCTATGTGTCTAAGGTCTATTGGCCCTTGGCTCAACAACAGAGTTGTCAGCTCGAGATTTAAGGGTGTACATTGCTGAATCTCCCCTCCATGAGCCCAATTTGATTATTAATTGACCCATAACTTCGCTTGTTATTTATGCTGTGAGCACCGCTGAATTATCTCTTGAGCCCCTTGTTGTGATACCTTTTCTGTTAAACATAGGCCCTCATTCTGACCCTGGCGGTCCTAAACCGCCAGGGCCGCGGGCAACGGAAGCACCGCCAACAGGCTGGCGGTGCTTCATTGCCCATTCTGACCGCGGCTTGGGGATCCGGCGGTTTCCCGCCGGAATACCCCTGGCAGGGCTGAACCTCCATGGCAGCGCTGCAAGCAGCGCCGCCATGGGGATTCCGACCCCCTTCCCGCCAGCCTGTTTCTGGCGGTTTTGACCGCCAGGAACAGGATGGCGGGAAACGGGTGTTGTGGGGCCCCTGGGGTCCCCAGCATGATTTTCACTGTCTGCATAGCAGACAGTGAAAATCGCGACGGGTGCAACTGCACCCATCGCACCCCTGCAACACCGCCGGCTCCATTCGGAGCCGGCCTCTGTGTTGCAGGGCCTTTCCAGCTGGGCCGGCGGGCGCTCCTTTGGCGGGCGCCCGCCGGCCCAGCGGGAAAGCCAGAATGGCCTCCGCGGTCTTTTGACCGCGGAGCGGCCAAACGGCGGTGACCGCATGGCGGGCGGCTACCGCCGCCCGCCGCGGTCAGAATGATCGCCATAGTCTTGAAAGGCTTGTTTCTTACTTATCACACAGTTAACTTTGTAATACAAACATTTTTTTCAAAATGAACATAGCCAAAGGGAGCGCCACAGCCCAGCCACCTATGGGCTCTGACAGAGGCGGATATGCCAGCTCTTGCCCTGGTCCAGGCCTGGTCTTCAACTGGGCGCATTCGGGGTATGTTCTGCACTGTAGGAGTCCAGATGGCATTTTGTAGTGCTGCTTCTTGGGCCCTGCTTCCACCAGCAGTCAATAGATTATGGGCTGAGTAGTTCTTACAGCCCTGCCAAGTTCTCTTGTGTACTAATCAGTGGGAGTCTGGGTGGCGCTTTGTAGTACTGTGTCACAAACCCTGCATCAACTAGCAGCCAATGGATTATGGGCTGAGTAGTCCTTACAGTCAAGTTCTCTAGGCTCTTGGGTTGGTTGGATATTAAGAGATTTCAGCTTGTGCTTCATCTTCAGCATCTGGCAGTCCGATGGGTCACCACCTCAACCACATCATCTAGGGAGTACCTGGAAAGACTCCCATTCTGACGGTACCCTCTATTGCTGGCTTCACAGAGTTCAACACAGGTGCAACTCCTGTAGAGTTCAATTTTCTGTATCACTACATTCAAACTCTGTGGATCAACTGCAAAAAAACACTAGATGAGGGTGAATGAGGAGTCAGTCACGGATAACCATAAAACTGAAGTACATTGTATAGAATTGAAAGATTAGTATGATGTAGACTATGCTTTCCTGTATTTGTTCAGATGCTGTCCATGAGGGAAGATCACGATTGGGTTATTGATAGATTTGTTAATTGAAAAGGCTTTATATTTAAGAAAGCATATTTTAAATTGAATTTTCGAATTGGTAACCAGTGAAGATCTTTCTCAACTGGAGAGAATTTTCTTTTAGTTGTGATGAGGTGAGCTGTGGCATGGAGAACTTCTTTTATTGGGATGAGTCATTACTAAGGTGCAGAATGGCTTTAAAAATGTTTAGTCGAGAAATAAATAGTGCTTGGAAAGAAGCTTTCAGCTTGTCAGCAGACAGAAGATGTTTGATTTTGTTAGGCGAAGAAAAAATGTACGCTATTGCTGTACTCTGCAGGATTAGTGCCAAAATGTTGGCGCCACTCCTGCAGAGTACATAGGCCCCCATTGTATTCAATGGCATGCCCCCTTTTAATGCGTTAAAAGTGCAGAGAAAAAATGGCGCAAGGAGATCTCTTAGGTTTCCTTGTGCCATTTTTTCATACCCCTAATGGAAGAACATCTCCCTTGCATACATTATGCCTGGCACAGGCATAATGTGGTGCAAGGGTTTACAAAGTGGCACAATGCATGCACTGCGCCACTTTGTAAATACGGCGTGTGTAAAATGCCACTTTAGCGCCACCTTAACGTATACAAAAATGATGCTATCGCGGCTCTACTGTGGCGCTAGGGCCTCTTAAATTAGGTACTTCGTTTTTTAACACAATACCCATATACCTGGTGATATCTCTCCACATTTTTAAGTCTACCTCTCACATCCTAAATATATAAACATGCCCCTCTGCAAACAGCTATTGGTTCACTAAACCTTGTATAGAATAAACTAACCAACAGTAGTGCACTCACTGACCGTTCTCCTCAAAGTTCATAAAGTATTCCTAATGTCCTAAACCTAGACCAGTTTCTTATATACAGCTGAAGCCACTATTCTGCCTTAGTTTCAAGGTCAGCCACCTCTGCTGAGCACAACTTCAACATGCGTCCTTCTCCAAATCACCAAGATCAATCTTAGCTGTTCCTGGTTCGTCACCCAATCACATCACAGCATTTCTTCAACCATGCAATTATAAAATAAACTATTGGTTGAGCCTTGGTCCTTTTTTTACTTCCCCCATGCAGTCTTAGAAAACTCTAGCAAGTCTCTCACAAGATTGTAAAACACCTTGTGATAGACCCAGTGATTTTCCATGCAGGTCTTGCGAGAGAGTCTCTGGATCGTAAAACACCTTGTGGCAGACTCAGTAATTTCCCCTAGAGTCTCAGGAGCCTCTCACGAGATTGCACGTGTCCATGCAGCATGCTTCACTTCCTGAAGCTTGTGAGCTACTCTTCTGAGAGTCTTACAGAATTGCAACAAAATTGTAGGGAAATTGTAGTATGTAGGAAAGAGTATCCTCTCTACTGAGACCTATCTCTTAACCCCTTAAATGTGGGCGACGGCCACTGGCCGACGCCCGCACTACCTCCCTGGTGCAGGTCATGACCAGTGGCCGACACCAGGGAGGGTGTTAATAAATCCTCGGGTGCCTTGCCCCCGAGGATTATTTTTTTTTTTTTTACTTTTCCCGGGATACACGGAAGCTTCCGTGTCTCCCCCTCGCCCCTCACCCGCCCCTTTGTGACGTCAGCGCGCCGCGAGGCGCGCTGACGTTACAAAGTTGTTTTCCCCATCGAAGCAGGAAGCAGCCGTGCGGCCGCTTCCTGCTTCGATGGGGAAACGGCCTTCCCCACGTTCGGGAAGGCCTCGTAAGAAAGGGGAGACTCTCCCCTTTCTTACGAGGCCTTCTGAAAATGTTTCATGGCCCCCGACACTAGATGCCAGGGATTTCACTTTGGGGGGGCGGCCCCCTCGGAAAACGGGCTGCCCCCCCCGGGGCATATTTTTTATTTTAAAAAAAGGTAGGTGCCCCCTGGGGGGGGCGCGATCGCGCCCCCCCCAGGGTACATTTTTTTTTTCTTCCCAAAAAATAAATTAAAAAATAAATAATAAAATGACAGGGGGTCGCCCATGGGCAGGGTGACCCCCTGTGGGGGCAATATTTTTTTTTAGATGTTGTAGGGTTTCCCTGGGGGCCATTTTGGCCCCCATGGAAACCCTACAACAACTAAAAAAAATAGATCTATATATAGATCTATATATATATATATATATCTATATCTATGTAGATAGATATATCTATGTACATGGATATATCTATAGATATATCTATGTAGATAGATATATATATATATATAGAGGTAGATCTATATATATCAATTAAAGAGATTTATAAAGCGCGCTACTCACCTGTGAGGGTCTCAAGGCGTTGGGGGGGGTGACGGGGGGAGGGAAAGGGGCTGGGAGGTTCATTGTTCGAAAAGCCAGGTTTTGAGGCCCTTCCTGAAAAGAAGTAGGTTTTGGGTCTTGCGAAGGTGGGTTGGGAGGGCGTTCCAGGTTTTGGGTGCAAGGTAGGAGAAGGATCTACCCCCGGTGGTGGTGTGTTTGATGCGGGGGACAGAGGCGCGAGAGAGGTCAGCTGAGCGGACGTTTCGTGTGGGGGTGTGGAAGGTGACTCTCGTTGAGGTAGGCAGGGCCTGTGTTGTGGAGTGATTTGTGTGCGAGGATGAGGATCTTGAAGGTGATCCTTTTGTCAATGGGGAGCCAGTAGAGTGATTTGAGGTGTGGAGAGATGTGTTCATGTCGGGGGAGGTCGAGGATGAGTCGTGCTTCTGAGTTCTGGATGCGTGTAGTTTGCGCTTGAGTTTTAGAGTGGTGCCGGCGTAGAGGGCGTTTCCGTAATCAAGCCTGCTGCTGATGAGTGCGTGAGTGACAGTTTTTCTGGTCTCTGTGGGGATCCATTTGAATGTTTTTCAGTATACGGAGTGTGTTGAAGCATGAGGAGGTGAGAGCGTTGATTTCTTGGGTCATCGAGAGGGAGGAGTCTAGGATGATGCTGAGGTTGCGTGCGTGGTTGGCGGGGTGGGTGCAGGGCCTAGCGTGGTGGGCCACCATGAGGGGTCCCAGGTGTGTTTTTGTGTGGGCCAAAGACGATTATTTCGGTTTTGATTGAGTTGAGTTTCAGGTGGTTGGCTGTCATATATATATATCACTTTTGTCAATATGTGTGTGGTTTCCCTGGGGGGAAAAGGGTCCGACTTGTCTAGTGGCAGTTTTAGTGCCATAAAGAAGCGCAGAAGGTTTATATGCCTACTGCAAAGAGCAAATCTGTATTTTATGTAAATAGCTGAGTACATTAGTAAAGTCAGCCATAATACCAATGAAATGTATGTGCGGGGTGGAGGGCGGCTATGGAGAGATGAAGGGCACTTTTGCTGGGTGGTAATGAGGGAATCCGAGGAGGAGGGAGTGGGAGCATCAATAATGATTGTTGGAGTGGGCGCAGGAGGTGCTAAAGACTGTGACGAATGGTATGTGACAAGGTGTTTTTTGAGTGTCTTGAAAGTACGTGCTGATTGAGGGAAGAAGCACAGGTAAGGTGGCCTCTACTGTTGCACGTATCTCACACACACCATCGATTTTGTGACTGTCTACGTAGACTAGTGTTTTAGAGCAACAGTTTAGCCAATAGCAGAGATGGCATCTTGATGGATGACTGCTGCCTGCACTCTGGTTATAGAGGACCGCTCTGACATAGGATCAGAGACTGAGACATCCGATACTGAGACAGCATCTGAGGGATAGGACAATGGCGCAGACTCTGGGAGTGATTTTTCAGTCAGAGGAGTCCCATTCGATAACTCCTCTTCCAGTACATTATGAGGGAGGTGATGAGGACAGTCCTGCTGTCCCTTCGCAAGCTGTTCGTGCAACTGGGTAATAGTGGGTTAGGCCAACCCAGAGAGCAGGTGAATGCGGCGGCAAGCAGAGAGAGAGAGAGAGAGAGAGTGCTCTCTTGGGAGCTCCCCAATTTAGTTCAGCCCCAAATTCCACTGCCCAAATCATATTGTGGAGACATCAAAATTATCTATGGCAAAACAAACTGGTTTTGTAAGGCAGGCACCTGTGTTTTTGGTCCTGGCTTCGGCGGCCATATAGAGAAACACACTAAACCCAAACATTTCTGGAAACTAGACATTCAGGGGAGTCCACAGAGATGTGACTTGCGTGGATTCCCCAAAGTTTTCTTACCCAGAATACCCTGCAAAGCTGAAATGTTGAAAAAGAACTCAATTTTTCTCGCATTTCTGTCACACAAACTACAGGGATATGCTGGGATCCACAACATTCCTACCACCCAGTGACTCCTCACCTGTCCTGATAAAAACACTACCCCACTTGAGTGCCTACACCTAGTGCCTGTGTCAGGAATGGATCACCCCAGGGTCAACAGCTGCCTCACGTAAGGACCAACATTGACCGTTGTGTGATCTATTCCTGTCGCGGGCACTAGGCCTAACCACACAAGTGAGGTATTATATTTATCGGGAGACTTGGGGGAACGCTGGGTGGAAGGAAATTTGTGGCTCCTCTCAGATTCCAGAACTTTCTGTCACCGAAATGTGAGGAAAACGTGTTATTTTAGCCACATTTTGAGGTTTGCAAAGGATTCTGGGTAACAGAACCTGGTCAGAGCCCCACAAGTCACCCCATCTTGGATTCCCCTAGGTCTCTAGTTTTCAAAAATGCACAGGTTTGGTAGGTTTCCCTATGTGCCGGCTGAGCTAGAGGCCAAAATCTACAGGTAGGCACTTTGCAAAAAACAGCTCTGTATTTTGTCAAAAAATGGGATGTGTCCACGTTGTGTTTTGGGGCATTTCCTGTCGCGGGCGCTAGGCCTACCCACACAAGTGAGGTATCATTTTTATCGGAAGACTTGGGGGAACACTGGGTGGAAGGAAATTTGTGGCTCCTCTCAGATTCCAGAACTTTCTGTCACCGAAATGTGAGGAAAACTTGTTTTTTTAGCCACTTTTTGAGGTTTGCAAAGGATTCTGGGTAACAGAACCTGGTCAGAGCCCCACAAGTCACCCCATCTTAGATTCCCCTGGGTCTCTAGTTTTCAAAAATGCACAGGTTTGGTAGGTTTCCCTATGTGCTGGCTGAGCTAGAGGCCAAAATCTACAGGTAGGCACTTTGCAAAAAACAGCTCTTTATTTTGTCAAAAAATGGGATGTGTCCACGTTGTGTTTTGGGGCATTTCCTGTTGCGGGCGCTAGGCCTACCCACACAAGTGAGGTATCATTTTTATCGGGACACTTGGGGGAACGCTCGGTGGAAGGAAATTTGTGGCTCCTCTTAGATTCCAGAACTTTCTGTCACCGAAATGTGAGAAAAACATGTTTTTTTAGCCACTTTTTGAGGTTTGCAAAGGATTCTGGGTAACAGAACCTGGTCAGAGCCCCACAAGTCACCCCATCTTGGATTCCCCTGGGTCTCTAGTTTTAAAAAATGCACAGGTTTGGTAGGTTTCCCTATGTGCCGGCTGAGCTAGAGGCCAAAATCTACAGGTAGGCACTTTGCAAAAAACAGCTCTGTATTTTGTCAAAAAATGGGATGTGTCAACGTTGTGTTTTGGGGCATTTCCTGTCGCGGGCGCTAGGCCTACCCACACAAGTGAGGTATCATTTTTATCGGGAGACTTGGGGGAACGCTGGGTGGAAGGAAATGTGTGGCTCCTCTCAGATTCCAGAACTTTCTGTCACCGAAATGTGAGGAAAACTTGTTTTTTTAGCCACTTTTTGAGGTTTGCAAAGGATTCTGGGTAACAGAACCTGGTCAGAGCCCCACAAGTCACCCCATCTTGGATTCCCCTAGGTCTCTAGTTTTCAAAAATGCACAGGTTTGGTAGGTTTCACTATGTGCCGGCTGAGCTAGAGGCCAAAATCTACAGGTAGGCACTTTGGAAAAAACAGCTCTGTATTTTGTCAAAAAATGGGATGTGTCCACGTTGTGTTTTGGGGCATTTCCTGTCGCGGGCGCTAGGCCTACCCACACAAGTGAGGTATCATTTTTATCGGGAGACTTCGGGGAACGCTGGGTGGAAGGAAATTTGTGGCTCCTCTCAGATTCCAGAACTTTCTGTCAACGAAATGTGAGGAAAACTTGTTTTTTAGCCACTTTTTGAGGTTTGCAAAGGATTCTG
Source organism: Pleurodeles waltl (assembly GCF_031143425.1). Classification (NCBI taxonomy): domain Eukaryota; kingdom Metazoa; phylum Chordata; class Amphibia; order Caudata; family Salamandridae; genus Pleurodeles; species Pleurodeles waltl. Next base: position 603,032,256 of record NC_090445.1, read on the forward strand.
GGTAACAGAACCTGGTCAGAGCCCCACAAGTCACCCCATCTTGGATTCCCCTAGGTCTCTAGTTTTCAAAAATGCACAGGTTTGGTAGGTTTCACTATGTGTCGGCTGAGCTAGAGGCCAAAATCTACAGGTAGGCACTTTGGAAAAAACAGCTGTGTTTTCTATCAAAAAATGGGATGTGTCCATGTTGTGTTTTGGGGCATTTCCTGTCGCGGGCACTAGGCCTACCCACACAAGTGAGGTATCATTTTTATCGGGAGACTTGGGGGAACATAGAATAGCAAAACAAGTGTTATTGCCCCTTATCTTTCTCTACATTTTTTCCTTCCAAATATAAGAGAGTGTGTAAAAAAGACGTCTATTTGAGAAATGCCCTGCAATTCACATGCTAGTATGGGCCCCTCGGAATTCAGAGATGTGAAAATAACCACTGCTCCTCAAAACCTTATCTTGATCCCATTTTGGAAATGCAAAGGTTTTCTTGATACCTCTTTTTCACTCTTCATATTTCAGCAAATGAATTGCTGTATACCCAGTATAGAATGAAAACCAACTGCAGGGTGCAGCTCATTTATTGGCTCTGGGTACCTAGGGTTCTTGATGAACCTACAAGCCCTTTATATCCCCGCAACCAGAAGAGTCCAGCAGACAAAACGGTATATTGCTTTCAGAAATCTGACATCGCAGGAAAAAGTTACAGAGTAAAACATAAAGAAAAATGGCTGTTGTTTTCAGCTCAATTTCAATATTTTTTTATTTTTTATTTCAGCTGTTATTTTCTGTAGGAAAACCTTGTAGGATCTACACAAATGACCCCTTGCTGAATTCAGAATTTTGTCTAGTTTTCAGAAATGTTTAGCTTTCCGGGATCCAGTATTGGTTTCCCACCCATTCCTGTCACTAACTGGAAGGAGGTTGAAAGCACCAAAAATAGTAAAAATGGGGTATGTCCCAGTAAAATGCCAAATTTGTGTTGGAAAATGTGGTTTTCTGATTCAAGTCTGCCCGTTCCTGAAAGGTGGGAAGATAGTGATTTCAGCACCAGAAACCCTTTGTTGATGGCATTTTCAGGGAAAAAACCACAAGCCTTCTTCGGCAGCCCTTTTTTCCCATTTTTTTGGAAAAAACGAAATTTTCACTGTATTTTGGCTATTTTCTTGGTCTCCTCCAGGGGAAAACACAAACTCTGGGTACCATTAGGATCCCTAGGATGTTGGAAAAAATGGACGCAAATTTGGCGTGGATAGCTTTTGTGGACAAAAAGTTATGAAGGCCTAAGCGCGAACTACCCCAAATAGCCAAAAAAGGGCTCAGCACTGGGGGGGAAAAGGCTCAGCAGCTAAGAGGTTAAGTGACGTGTGTGTAGTAGGGTGAAGAGAAAGACACTTTAGGGAAGGAAAGTGGGAGATTCTAAAAAAAAATTATTGGGAGAATGTATTACCTCAATTGACTTCTATTAAAGGAGAGTCTCACACCTGAATTGGGTCTATTTGCATGTATTAGTGTGTATAGAGGGACTGGCCTCTCCAGTGAGACCCCTTTCTTGGATGATGGGTGTTAGACCTGACAGCCGTAGGGTGGTCACCCCTAACCTTTTGCCTGCCTTCCTCTACTTTTTGGACAATGTTGATGATGTTTTTAGGACTCTGCGCACTTTACCACTGCTAACCAGTTTTCAAGGGCATATGCTCTCTCCCTTAAAACATGGTGACATTGGTTCATACCCAATTGGCTTATTTAATCAACTTGTAAGTTCCCAGTAAAGTGCACTACATGTGCCCAGGGCCTGTAGATTAAATGCTGTTAGTGGGCTTGCAACACTGATTGTGCCACCCACATAGGTATTCCCTTAACCATGTCTAAGGCCTGCCATTGCAAGGCCTGTGTGTGCAGTTTCACTGTCACTTTGACTTGGCATTGAAAAGTACTTGCCAAGCCTTAAGCTCCCCTTTTTCTACATAGACATCACCCCTAAGGTAGGCCCTAGATAACCCATAGGGCAGGGTGTTATGTGGGTAAAAGGCAGGACATATATCTGTGTAGTTTATATGTCCTGGTAGTGTAGAATCCCTATATTCGTTTTACACTGATGTGAGGCCTGCACCTTTCATAGGCTAACATTAGGGCTACCCTCATATACTGTTTGAGTGGTAGATGCTGATCTGAAAGGAGTAACAAGGTCATATTTAGTATGGCCAGAATGGTAATACAACATCCTGCTGACTGATCAAGTTGGATTTAATATTACTATTTTAGAAATGCCACTTTTAGAAAGTGAGCATTTCTCTGCACTTAAATTCTCCTGTGCCTTATAGTGCACGTCTGGCTAGGTTAGTTGACAGCTCCCTTGTGCATTTCACTCAGACAACCACAAACACAGGATGATCAGTCACACCTGCACACATCTGCATACAGAATGGGTCTTCCTGGGCTGGGAGGGTGGAGGGCCTGACACTTATATTTGAAAGGACGGTGGCCTGCCCTCACAGAATGGACTGCCAAACCCCCTATTGGGACCCTGGCAGACAGGATGGAACTGAAAGGGGACCTAGTGCACTTCTAAGCCACTCATTGAAGTCTCCCCCACTTCAAAGGCACATTTGGGTATTTAAACAGGGCCTCTGACCCTACCAACTCAGACACTTCTGGACAAGATACCACTGGTGAAGAAACTCTGAACCAGACCCTGCAACCTGCCAAGAGGAACTGCCTGGCTGCCCAAAGGACTCACCTGACTGATTTTCTGCTGCCCTGCTGTTTCCCTGCTGCTTTGCTGCCCTCTGGCTCTGCTGAGAAGTGCTCTCCAAGGGCTTGGATAGAGCTTGCCTCCTGTTGCTTGAAGTCTCAGGACCAAAAAGACTTCATCCTGCAAAGAACTCCTTGTGCGACGAAAATTCGATGCACAGCCTGCCAGAATCGAAGCATAGCTTGCATCGTGGTGAGAAAATCACTGCACGACGAACTAGAACGACGCAGCCCAGCTCACCGAGAGGAGATCGACGCAGCGCCAACGTTGTGACCGGAACTTCGATGCACAGCCCACTGGATCGACGCATAGCTGAGCCGGAATGACGCAGCCCGACTTCCTGTGAGAAGAATCAACGCATCGGCTGCTGTGCGACAGAAATTTACCCGCATCGCCCACCGGATTGATGCAGCTCCTGTGACTTCAACCTGCATGCCTGGGATTTCTCCGCATCGTCCCCGGGGCGTCCGAATACCCCGCAACCCGAAGACGATCCAAGACAGCGGGCCAGAAATCGATGCAAAGCCTTCCCTGCATGGAAAATTATAGACGCATCGTCTGGGCGGGCCCGGAGAAACTGACGCACACCTCCCCATTTTCCACGCATCTCCTCCTCTGTGGTCCCCTGCGGAGAATTTGAACGCAAACCTGGTACTTTGTGCTTGCAAGAGATACTTGTTGCTTTTTAAAGACTAAAGACTCTTTTTTTATCATTCTTTGAAGTGATATTTCAACGTGTGCTTATCAAATCTTGATCGTTTTGACCTTTAACCAGATAAATATTCTATATTTTTCTAAACACTGTGTGGTGAATTTTAGTAGGGTTCATGGAGAGAGATGTGCCTCTCCATTGAGACCTCTCTCTTGGATGGCAGGTGTGTGTATTATGTGTTATCCCAAGTTATCCCTTAGACACCTCGATACCTAGTTATCCCTTAGACATATCTTCTCTAAACTTAAGGGGACAACCTGCTTTTCAGCAGGCATTTATACAGCTTTTTTATGTTTTTATTTCCACAGTACCTCAAATCTTTCATAGTTAACAGAAATGGCCCCCATTTAATTTCTAACATTCCAACAGCCAGCCAATCAGAACGCTCGCAAGACTCATGGGAAAAATGGGCCACTCTACTAATCACAGACCTCCATTTTAAAATTGCGCCCGCGGGACTCCTGCAGGACTCTCGCAAACCCAACTGTCTAAATATTCAATTATTTTTCACCCTTAATTTTCAAAAACTACTGAACAGATTTATACCAAATCACAAAGAGCACAATCTGCGGGACAAGGTCTAGCTTCCTGCTGAATTTGATATAATTCTGTTTAGCAATTTTTGCTGTAGTCATGTCTAAAGACGTCTATGGAAAATGCATGTAGATTTTATGTTTTGGGACCCCCTTATTGTATCGCTCCCCGCTTGAGGGATCACTCCAAAACTTTTCATGAAGAAGCTGGGGTGGATGAACCTTTTTTTGGGAAAGTTTTTTTAATATTTGTCAAACGGGGTCAAAGTTATTAGAAAACCAAAAATGCTCCATCTATGGAAAAGCGAACCTAACTATAACTACCTACTGGAGACTGGCAGTAGGTACGAGAAATACATATAAATATATATATATATATATGTATATATATATATATATATATACATATATATATATATATATATGTGTGTGTGTGAATGAATGGGGTTAGCCACTCTGTAGTTATAGTTGAGATTCCCAGAGATAGGAATTCTGCAGATTAGTTTTTTGCAGATAAATCTGTATAATTCTTTGCAGACCTATTTCTTTTTCTACATTTGTTGATGATGCAAAGTTTCGTGGTGATTAGTTAAGGAAGTGCAAAGAAAAAAGGGGGGGTCCCAAAACACGTTTTTCCATCAAAACATTCTCCATAGACTTTTTACTTAGATGTAGAGGCAAAATGACTGAGGGGATTTACATGAAATTTGGTGGGAATCTGGATTATTCTGAGGAAATGGTCCTTTTTGTTATTTGATCTGACTTTGTTCAGTAGTTTTTAAGTTATAACGGACATAAACTAGGTGATACATTGGGCTGCTCTATACAGAGGAACCCTCAGGACATACTTTGGTAGGTCACAATCATAAAACACAATATGATAGTTTTAGCAAAGCTCTTCCAAGTTGAACAGGCAGCCATCTTGTTTAGACCACTGCAGGAGTGCGAATTTTCTATTTTTTTAATGATTTCTAATGCACTAATCACTGATGAATTAACATGTGAAAATGGTGACTTTTGTAAATGGTCACCATAATTCATTTTAGTTCTCTGTCTAAGCAAAACTTTAGCTAAAGTCGTAGTTATTTTTCGTTGCTCAATGCTTACATAAAAGAGTGTGGTTGATAGCTTATAAATGTGTAAATAGCTACCCCCAGTGTGTTGCTGTATTATGTCTTACAAGGTCAGATTTATTAAGTCATTACACAAGTTTGAATGTTCTATTGTTTGAAATTGTCACTAATACGTGGTTTCTTCCTCGAGGATGGAAGTAGATGTTGCAAGTTGAGACGTTTCTTCCTGAGAAGAGAAGTTTAGACGATACGGAACGGAAGAGGAAAAGTTACTGTTATGATCATGCCCTAATTATTGTCGACATCACTGTATTTTAGGTTATCTAATGAAATAACAATTGGTTGAATCATTAACCACCCCATGTACTGACCATGTACTGACCAATCATAAACTATTCAAAATTTAATTTAACAATCTGAGTAGGATTTTCTAGAGGTCATTCTTATTCTGGCTCTGATGAATGGTGGTTCGAGTCATATTAGCGATGTGTGTTTAGCTGTCGATAGGCCTCATTCTCTGAAGACTTACCTGATGGTGTCTCCTTGCTGAAGTAGACTGCATGTTGTTCTTCTATGAGTCATGTATGTAATTGCATTGATATATGTGTCTCTTTTGCTTTGCAGGTACCAGCTGCAACTTGTAATGCATATTAATAATAATAATAATGATTTTTTTTATAATAACCCAAGTTAGAGTGATTTTTCTAAATTTGTGTTTCTAAATTCTTTTACATGAAGTCCAAAATGTTAATACTAATTTGTGGATAATGAGGGAATCTAACTTCACAAGCTCATGATTCACATTGACATTCTTTGATTGTTTGTCCTAATGTATACTTTACCTTTGTTGCCAATTTTAGTGTTCTTAATCAGTGTTATGATACTTGAGATTATCTGCTTGATTACTTTGAATAAATTTAAATATATAAGGTGTTCTAATCAGCCATTATTGATTCTATATGCTTATCATTTATGCTTGAGAGTTATTTTCGTGACATTAGCATTGTTAATATAGGGAAATAAATTCATAATTCTTCTTAATAAACTGGTGTGGTTATTGTTTGAGGTCTAGATCTTTGAATATATTGATTATTGTTGATGACTATATTACCCATTATTGATATCCCCTCAAACCTATGTTGAGTCGATCCATTGGCCTCTAGCGCAAAATCCACTATTTGGTTTGAAGAAATAGCTAGATATCTTGGCGCTGCAGCAGTTTTTGGTAGCAGATTATGGTTACATCATTGTTTGATGATGTCATAATGAGAGTAATGTAGTTTATGAAACATTTTTCCTAAAAATAGATTTGTTAATATTTTCTGAAATGTTACACGGATCGGATAAAATTAGTTGCTAGTTGCCTTAAGTGACTTTCCCCAGTTCTTGGAGACTCTCTAGGTTGAAGGGTATGTTTCTAGCGGTGTTGGATTGAATTGAGTGAGGTGATTTGCACTTGCACAGCTTAAGCTAATTTGCAGATGACTGAGGTGTACATGAGTTTAGAAGGAGTGGGTGTACTCCAGTAGAGTTTAGAAGGAGTGGGTGTACTCCAATAGGTATGAGAATAGGGAAGCAACGTTCCTCAATTGTGTGTGGCACTTAATGCAGGAAAAATGATCCATGTGGTTGTTGATGACAGGCCTAAGGAGAGAGGTCTAAGACTCTGGAGTATATTGACAAGTGTAGTGAGACACTTGGTATATGTTGTAATTTGTCCAATTAGTAGACCGATTCGGCGTGATTGGTAAATCGAGGTTCTGAGATAATTGGGGTGATTGGATTTTACTCAGATTTGGTGAGTACTAAGTGCACTAGAACAATAGTCCAATGCTCAGTCGAGAAGTGAAATTTTCAGGTCGAATTTTGTTTGCCAATGAGGGGAACTGTGAAAAAGAGTAAGCGGAAGCCGAAGGTTACTTTGCAAGGTTTCTGAAGCGCTTGTATTACTCTACCTGTAGTAAATTGGCAAATTTGTTATCTTATTTTCTGGTTTGAAGTTTTGCTCGCGAACTAATATTGCGTTGATTTGATGTGTGAGTTGTGAAAAAGTCAGGCCAAAAGACTTTGTCAGCGTCTCAGAGACCGCGCTGAGAAGGGGTGTGTATGTTAGTGTGACGGAAGTGGTACCGTGCTAAGATTGGTTGATTAGTGAGAAGGATCACGCACAGATTCGACAATCAGTCCGATAATAACGTGACGCGATTGGAAGGTGAGAGGGTTGAAGAGAATTGTGGGATCGTAGTCACTTTTCCTGATTGGTTGTTTTTTAACAGAAGTTTGTCATTTGTTTTGCTTAGTTTAATTTTGATCGAGAATAATTTTTGTTGTGGACATCGGTTTTGAATAAAATAATATTGAAAATGAAGTTTTTCAAGGCTTTGAGAAGTGCACTGAGAGATGATGAATATATTCCGGCGCTTGAAGGAGATATTTGTCTGCCAGAAAATACTCAGCACATATTGTGTTTGAGGAGAAGGGTGCAGGAGTGTGCCTTTGGTTGAGACATTGGGTCAACATTACAAGGAAAGAAGGTTGTTTAGCTTTTCCAGAGAGTGGAACGTTTAATTTGAGAATTTAAGGCAGAAAATGTACAGTCTAAAACCTCCTCCAAGGCCAGCACAGTACAAAGCCCTAGCAATTTGGGAGCTGGTAGCTAGACAGCAACAAGCATTAAAATTTGAGAAAAGAATGAGGAGAGTAGAAAAGACACTAGCCGAAGCTAGATTGGATGAAGAGCAGAAAAGGTGGAGAGTGGCAACTCTACAGGGAATTAGATTATTTCCTGCAAGGACAAAAGAGGATGAGGACGAGTCAAAAGATGGAAAGAAAAAGAAAAAGAGTTCTTCGGTAAATAAGGAACGGTAATTAAAAGACTTGAAGCGAGTCATGTTTAATGATGACAATGAGTTAAGTGAAGATGAAATAGTTTCTGAAATTGTTTAGACTTATCCACCACCAAACACAGGTCAGGGAGATCAGAGGACAAATGAGAGTGGAATGAGTGGGATTAGTAATGCAATTCCTACTGCACCATCCACAACGGAGGTTCACAGAATACCCTGAATAATGAATGAGCTCAGATGCAAATTAGTTGTCATGATTCATTGAACAACAGACAGCAGTTGGAGATAAACATTCCTGAAATACATCCAGAGGCTCAGGTCATAAGGACGACTACTAATTTAGTGTTGCTTCCAGGTCAGCAGGGGCTGAGCATAATTCAAAGGGAGCCTGTTCAAATACAGATTCCACAAATGCAGAGTATGAGAACAGTGCAAACACAGAAAATTGGATCTTTGGTCTGTCCAGATGAAATTTCCGTACCTATTACGGTGGCACCGTTAACCCCACTATATGCAGAAGCTAATAATAGTGGAGTGAATTCTTTAATTCAGGTTCAAAATGTGGTTTTGGAAAAATCAACTCCTAGACAAGAACAGACCTTGAATGAGACTAATTCTTTAATAGATTTGTCTCCTGTTGAGAATTCTGAGATCAGATCCTACAGTAATCAGGGGGAGGGATTGATGTCTCCACAACAATGTGCGAGCACAGCACAAGAAGGAGATTTAGGTGCACAGTCTAATGAGGTCTATCAGCACAAGAGATAACAAAATGGTTTGAAGATTTAAGTAATTCAAAGACCTTAGAGAGGAAAAACAAAGAGGAAGATACGATAAACCGAGTGAGGTTATCGATGGAAGGAAATCAACTTCTTGAAGGGACCATGGGTGTGAATAGACTTGAGACATATATTGAAGCTCAGTTAAGGTATTGTGTAAAATAATTACAAAGGGAGCAGCGTAAGTACACCAGCAGTTACAGGAGATAGCAGATGAGTATGAAATTGATTTAATGAAAATGAGAAGCCTGAAAAGAAGTTACAGATGAAACATGGATGAGGAAGATTTTATACACATGAGATCTGCAGGGATGAAAACACATCTTAGGGAATTACTTGAGAGAGTGCAGGTTTGAAGTGCTTTAGACAAATGGGAAGGCAGATGGGTCAAGAAAAGATAAAGACCAAAGAAAGAAGACATAGCACAGGCAGGAGACTCAGTGAAAATGTTGCTGATGAGGGAAACGCCAGGAGGAAATATTGTACATGTACCTTTGAAAAGAGGTGATATTTTAAGTTTTACAAACGATTATCCAAGGTTGAGAGAAAAGCCAGTAGAATGGTATCAGCAGACAGATAGGTTTGTGAAGCTTGCAAAATGTCTGTGGGAAGACCTGAATACACTCTTTGATATTGTTGCTCCGGCAGATTTGTGGATTGAATGCAAAAGGAGTGTGGATTGGCCGTCAAGTGAACTGCAAAGGGATTTGAAAACAGGTGCACCATCCCCAGAAGTAATGAAATATCACTATAAAATCATTGAGTACCTGAAAACGATAGTTTTGCCAAAGAATGTTGATTGACAACGTATAGATAGAACAGCGCAGGGAGGGAAGGAATCAGTCCATGCATACTATCAATGGTTGTTGAAAGCGTTTAAACAATTCAGTGGTGTGGAAACAATTGAGAAAGAGAGCATGAATCATTTGGTGTTTAGGTTTGTTGAAGGATTAAAACCAGAAATTAATCAGATGAATAAGAATCATTTAATCTGCTGGCAAGCTAAATGGTTTGATGAAGTGTTACAGTATGCAAAATACTGTAGTGATGAGATCGTGCTGAAGCAGAAAAAGTTGAAAGAAAAAGCAATGGTGATACAGATTAAGGCTGCACTGATGGGATTACAGGGAAATTTCCAGCAACCACAGCAAGGGAATGGTATGTTTCAGAATCAAGGTAGAGGCAGAGGTCGAGGTAGAATGATGCTTCCAGTGGTCAATAGAAATGTGGATTCGAATTCAGTGGTAATACAAGATGAACAACAAAGGAGAAAAGTGTTACTGTGGTAGACTTGGCGGTACAAAGGACTCTGGGCCGTATATATGTGTGAAAAGTAAAGGTTTTTATTTGTTTTTATAATGACGAAGTGGGAAAAAGAATGTTCGTATAGGGCAGCAACAAAAATGTCTGTTAGGAACAGTTCCACATAAGTTCTCCTTGTCTTAATTGTCTCTGTCTTTTCTTCTCCTTTAGGTGTCTTTCGGATTATTGGGTGGCGTCTCTTCCTCCAGTGGGACCGGAAAAACAAGAACACAGGAGCAAACAAAAAGGTAAGTGGTTTTGTGGGGCTCTGGTACTGTTTAGGAGGGGAACGTGCAGGGGGTAGGAAAAAGAGAGTGGTGTTTCCATGGGTGAACAGGTATAGGTGTAGACCGGATGGTGAGGGAGTGGTGGGGATTTCTCTAAGGCATTTGTGTCAAGCTGTTTTTAGTGCTCAGCCCAAGATTTCGTCCTCTGTGACTCTGTCCCCTGTGACCCCCCCCTGTCTCAACCCCCACCCTCTCCTCCTTTCTACTACCCCCCCTGTACTTAATGTTAGATACAGAGTGCCTCCGCCCTCGTAGCAAGGATCGTACCTTGTGAAGCCACGACCCTCCGGGGACATGGCGGGAACTGCCATTGTCCATATCCTGATTTCCTGGTTCAACGTCTTCCTCTTGCCGTCTTCTCTCTTCGGTCTGCGGTCGCTGTGTCTCTCCAGGGAACTCCTCCTTCCCTTCCGTGAAGTCCTTCGTCCGTTTTAACTCCGACACCCGGAAATCCGGTGTCGGCGATTTTTGTGGCTTTCGTGCGTTTCCATGGAAACGCCCCAGGGCTCCGGACGAGGCGCGCAAAACGCGCCAGTCCGCAGAGTCTGAAGACGAGGTCGACGAGACCTGTCTACACTCCCCATCCCATGATCGGGACTGGAAGAGGACCGCAGAGCCGGGACACCGGGATAGAAAATCGGCAGGGCATTGCAGGGACCCAGAAATGTGGCGGACCTGAAAGGTAAAAGGCTGGAGCTCAAGAAACCAACGCAAGACTCTTGAATTAGTGTCCTTATGTGAGGCCAACCAAGTTAACGGGGCATGATCAGTGAAGAGGACAAAAGGCCTGCCCAAGAGATAATACTGCAAACATTCTATGGCCCATTTAATCGCTAGGCATTCCTTCTCGATAGCAGGATAGTGACACTCTCTGGGAAGAAGTTTTCTGCTAATGAAAACAATAGGATGTTCGTGACCCATCTCGTCGGGCTGAGAGAGAACGGCTCCGAGACCGACGTTGGAAGCGTCGGTGTACAGGTGGAAGGGCTTGGAAAAATTCGGACACTGCAACACTGGTTCCGTCATAAGGAATCGTTTGAGCATATTAAACCCCTCAAGCTGAAAGTCAGTAAAAAGGGGTAGTCTGGTGGGATAGTGCTTTTTAAGGAGGTCGGTTAGGGGAGCTGCAATTGTGGAATATTGAGGTATGAATCTGCGGTAGTATCCTACCAACCCTAAAAAGGAACGAAGTTCTTTCTTGGTTTTGGGCACAGGTACTTGTAAGATGGCCACAACCTTATCTTTTTGGGGACGTAAGACCCCGTTACCAATAAGATATCCGAGATAAGCAATCTGGGTTTGACCTAAAACACATTTTTTTTGGTTGGCCTTAAGGCCGGCTCCGGCTAAAGTGCGGAATACATTGTCGAGATGATGTAGGTGTTCAGTCCATGAGTTGCTAAAAATTACGATATCGTCCAGGTATGCTGCCGTGAACGCTTGGAACGGTTTTAAGAGCTGGTCCATTAAGCGTTGAAAGGTAGTAGGTGCTCCGTGAAGGCCAAAGGGAAGGACAGTGAAATGATAAAGACCGGACTGTGTTACAAAGGCTGTCTTCTCTTTGTCTGAAGGGGCCAGGGGGATCTGCCAGTAGCCTTTTGTTAGGTCCAGAGTGGACATATAGCGGGCACTTTCTATTTTCTCCAGCACCTCGTCCACTCGTGGGATAGGATATGTGTCAAAAAGCGATATGTCGTTTTACTTCCGGAAGTCGATGCAAAACCAGATAGACCCATCCGGTTTTGGAACTAGAACAACCGGGGAGCACCAAGGGCTGGAGGACGGTTCAATAACATTTGGGGCTAACATTTTCGCTATTTCTTCCTCAATTATATGCTTTCGTGCTTCAGGAATCCGGTAGGGCCGTAGGCGAATGGTTTGGCCCTCTGGAGTTCTAATATGGTGTTGTATCAGAGAAGTCTGGCCGGGAGTCTCTGAAAAAAATTCGGAATATTGTTGTAGCAATGTGGATAACTAACTTTTTTCTATTCTGGAAAGAGAGTTGTTTATGCAGGGACTTACCCCCTGTTCTGTGGTTGTGGTGTGATAAAGGTCCAGGCCTAACCCAGTGTTCGGTGTTATTAGGAACCCAGTAGCAGAGAGGCTAGGAGTGTTTTCAGCTGTTTCCCATTTTTTTAGCAGATTAATATGATAGATTTGAGTCCTTTTTGGGTGTGTATTAATTTCAATAAGATAGGTGACGGGAGAAACTGCTTTTAACACGCTGTAAGGTCCTTGCCATTTAGCCAGTAGTTTATGTTCTGAAGTGGGTCGCATTATTAGAACCTGATCGTTAGGTTGAAAAACCCGTAGTTTGGTACCCTGATCGTAATACGCTTTTTGACTTTCTTGTGCCTTCTCTAAATGCTTCCATACATCTTCCCAAACAGTCTGCAAATGTGATTTTAGCTTATGGATATACTCGAGTAGGGGTTTTTCTTCATTACCCTCTTCCTCCCACATTTCGGCTGCCATGTCAAGTAAGTTACGGGGTTGTCTCCCAAACACCAGTTCGAAAGGACTACGTCCAGTGGAAGATTGTTCGTGAGTCCGGATAGCATAGAGAACCAGAGGCAGTTTCTGGTCCCAGTCTTTTCCGGAGTCATCTACTGTTTTTCTTAGTAATGCTTTAATGGTGCGGTTATATCGTTTCACTAAACCGTCCGTTTGAGGATGGTATACTGCGGTTTTTATCTGAGTAATCCCTAGTGTTTTACATATCTGTTTCATAAGGGCCAATACAAAAGGAGTCCCCTGATCAGTTAGGATCTCTTTAGGAAAACCTACTCGGGAGAAAAACGTTATCATGGCTTGGGCGACTGACTTTGTGGTTATACTGGTAAGAGGGATGGCCTCGGGATATCTGGTAGCATAGTCAACCAAGACGAGTATATAAGTGTGCCCTTTAGAGGATGGTAAGAGAGGGCCGACCAGATCCATACCTACTCGTCTCAATGGAGTGTCTATAATAGGTAGAGGTTGTAAAGGGGCCTTCCTCAAGGCGCCTGGGTCTACTAACTGACACCTAGGACATTGTGTGCAGTATTTTCTGATCTGGGCATAAACTCCCGGCCAATAGAAGTGTCTCAATAAGTATTCTTCAGTTTTTTCTTGGCCGTAATGTCCACCCCCTGGTTGGTTATGGGCGAAGAATAGGACCTGAGTCCTGTAGACCTCGGGTACCACTAGTTGTCTCTTTTCTCCGTTTGAGGTCATAGTGACCCTGTACAGCAGGTTTTTGTGAATTAGGAAATAAGGACCCACCTCCCCGGTAGATTCCGTTTTGGCATTCTTCCATGCATGTACGAGGGTAGGGTCTTCCCGCTGGCTCGTTCCGAAAGAGACGGAGACGTTGTCAATACTGACTACCAGTCTCTCTGTGGACTTTTCAGGTCGGCCTGTTGAGTATTTTTGTTTCTGTTGCCTTTTCTCTTTTCGGGTTAGTTTCCTCCGAACTGAAGACCCCTCAATGGGACTGTTGGCAAACGGTGCATCGGACCACCAGTCCGGAAATAGTTCAGGTTTCCTTGCTTGGTCTAAGAGATCAGTGAACCGAGAGTAATCTGTACCGATGACACAGGCGGTCATTCTGACCTTGGCGGTCCATGGCGGAGTGCGGCGGAAGCACCGCCAACAGGCTGGCGGTGCTTCCTTGGTGATTCTGACCGCGGCGTTAAAGCCGCGTTCGGAAAAGGGGAGCCGGCGGTTTCCCGCCATTTTCCCGCTGGCCCAGGGAACCCGCCATGGCGGCGCTGCTTGTAGCACCGCCATGGGGATTCCAACCCCCTTACCGCCAGCCTGTTTCTGGCGGTGTCCACCGCCGGAACCAGGATGGCGGGAACGGGTGCTGTGGGGCCCCTGGGGGCCCCTGCACTGCCCATGCCACTGGCATGGGCAGTGCAGGGGCCCCCTAACAGGGCCCCCCAAAGATTTTCACTGTCTGCTTAGCAGACAGTGAAAATCGCGACGGGTGCCACTGCACCCGTCGCACCCCTTCAACTCCGCCGGCTCCATTCCGAGCCGGCTTCATTGTTGAAGGGGCTTTCCCGCCGGGCCGGCCGGCGGTCTTCTGGCGGTCGGCCGCCGACCCAGCGGGAAAGCCGGAATGACCGCCGCGGTCTTTTGACCGCGGTGCGGTCTTTCGGCGGGAACCGTTTGGCGGGCGGAGACCGCCGACCGCCGCGGTCAGAATGACCACCACAGTCTTCTATTAATTTGTCCATAATTCCTATGGGAAGGAAATCGCGATACTCCCCCCATTCTATTCTGACCAGTTCTAGGGGATAGTTTGCTTTATCCCCATGAATGCAACATATAGTAACCCACTGGCTCGGGGTCAGGCTTACTTGACTTACTAAATCTCTGCGGATAACTGATTGACTACAGCCTGAGTCAATCAAGGCCTCTATTGGTGTTCCATTTACCTTTATGGTCTGTTTGTAAGCACGATTCCCTTTTCCAATACACAACACTCTACCCCGGGTGACCCCTATTTCCATAGGTTCTACCCCTTCGTTTTTCCTGGGACATCCTCTTGCAATGTGGCCCCATTCTCCGCAACTAAAGCATTGCGGTTGTTGCATGGGGTTAGATTCTCCGGCTTTAGGATATCCTGGTTCCTCAGGAGTTCGTCGGGGAGGATATTTGAGGGGCCCTATGGCCGGTTTGTGTGGATTCCTGGGGCCTAGTGTCTTAATATCCACAGACCGGTGATAGGCGCATGCCAGATCGACTGCCAGTTCTGTGTCTATCTTGGGATGCTGCTGAATCCAATTCTTGGTACTACTGGGAAGAGAGTCTAGATATTGTTCCAGGATAACTGCTTTAATGATGTCTTCTCGGTCTGTCCCTAACGGGTCCAGCCATTTCAGACCTAAATCCTTAACCCTAAAATAGAAAGTACGGGGGTCCTCGCTCTGTCCCCATTTCACTTTCCTAAATTTCATCCTATAATACTCGGTATCGTGGCCTACCCTTTCTAGAATACTTTTCTTAATATCCTTATACGGGGTAGTGCCACCGGGATTCGCAACCTGATAGGCTGTTTGAAGGATACCTGTCAGGATGGGTGTGATATACTGGCCCCACCGTTCTTCAGGCCATTGAGCCGAAGAGGCCACACGCTCAAAGTTCGTGAAGGAGTCAGGATCCTCTCCTTCCTGGAATTTCTGTAGTACCGAGCTGGGAACGTTAGGGTGGACTTTGCTGGCTGCAATGGTGTCAGTTAGTTTCTGGAGCGCAGTCTCGTGTACCAGCTGGTTACTAGCCATAATGGTGGCTTGACTTTTCAGTGCTGTTTGAAGAGCCTCACGATCTTCTTTTGCCTCCCTTTGATGGGCCTCCCATACCAGTTGGAAGTGGCGCTGGCCCTCAGCCAATTGTTTGACCATATCCTCCAGCGTGGGCTTCTCCCCCATTTTGTCTGCCTCTATGTACCGCCAGGGGACAATATCCCACTTCTGACACCACTGTGGTAGGCTTGGCGGTGCAAAGGACTCTGGGCCGTATATATGTGTGAAAAGTAAAGGTTTTTATTTGTTTTTATAATGACGAAGTGGGAAAAAGAATGTTCGTATAGGGCAGCAACAAAAATGTCTGTTAGGAACAGTTCCACATAAGTTCTCCTTGTCTTAATTGTCTCTGTCTTTTCTTCTCCTTTAGGTGTCTTTCGGATTATTGGGTGGCGTCTCTTCCTCCAGTGGGACCGGAAAAACAAGAACACAGGAGCAAACAAAAAGGTAAGTGGTTTTGTGGGGCTCTGGTACTGTTTAGTAGGGGAACGTGCAGGGGGTAGAAAAAAGAGAGTGGTGTTTCTATGGGTGAACAGGTATAGGCGTAGACCGGATGGTGAGGGAGTGGTGGGGATTTCTCTAAGGCATTTGTGTCAAGCTGTTTTTAGTGCTCAGCCCAAGATTTCGTCCTCCGTGACTCTGTCCCCTGTGACCCCCCCTGTCTCAACCCCCACCCTCTCCTCCTTTCTACTACCCCCCGTACTTAATGTTAGATACAAAGTGCCTCCGCCCTCGTAATTGAAGGGATAAGACCTTTAATAGAACAGTTTCTGGAACATGGAGTTTTGAAGGAAGTGATGAGTACCCCGTGTAATTCACCAATAATGGATTTGAAAAAGCCAAGTGGTAAAATTCATCTTGTCCAGGATTTGAGGAAAATAGATGATATTGTGGTGAAATGTTGTTCAGCTGTGCCAAATCAAGCTGTAATAATGTTTCAGATTCCATGTGATGCTGAGTGGTTCACAGTAATTGATTTGTGTCAAGCATTTTTCTCTGTGTATCTCTTTTGTTTTAAATTCCTGACCAGAGTCTACGGCTGGTGCAGAATTCCTCAGGGGCTTTCTGAGTCACCATCAATTTTCAATCAGATTTTGAAAAAGAACCTTGAGTCATTGGTAATGCCTTACCAATCGACATTGGTGCAATATATTGATGATCTATTAATTGCATCAAAGACAAAAGAGGGCTGTAAGGATGATACAATCGCATTGTTGAACTTTTTGGAAGACAATGGTCATAAGGTACCCCTTACGAAATTGCAATATTGTCAGCGAGAAGTGAAATATTTAGGTCATTTGATTGAGAAAGGATCCAGGAGAATCTCAAAGGAAAGAGTAGCGACAATTATGAGAATGAAAATACCACGTTTGCAAAAAGAGATGAGAATGTTTTTGGGAATGGTAGGATATTGTCGTCAATGGATTCCAAATTTTTCAGCTATTTCTAAACCTTTGCAAAGGCTGACACATAAGGATGTTTAAGACCCCATAATGATGGATGAAGAATGTATGAGAGGGTTTACTGATTTGAGAGAAAGTTTGTGTCAAGCTCCAGCTTTAGGTATGCCTGATTACATAAAACTTTCCTGTTGTTTTGTCATGAACGTTATGGATGTTCTTTGTCTGTCCTGACACCGACACATGGTGGTGTCAATCGGCCAGTAGCATATTTTTTCATCTACTTTGGATCCAGTTGCAGCAGCCTTACCAGGATGCTTACAAGCAGTTGCAGCAGTTGAGCAGAGTATAACTCAAAGTGAAAATATTGTGATGGGTTATCGTCTCACAGCTATGGTACCTTATTCAATAGAAATTCTGGTGATACGACAATACCTGACCAATGCAAGATTGACACGTTATGAGACAGTGATTCTCGGAGCTCCAAATGTGACAATCAAAAGGTGTACAGTGCTTAACCCAGCAACATTGTTACTGGATAAAAGAAATGATTCAGATAAACTAGATCATACTGAACATGATTGTTTAGAAGTGACAGAATTGTGCACAAAACCCAGAGACTATATTAAAGACAATTGTGTAGAAGACAATGATCAAATTATCTTTGTTGATGGTTCCTGTTTAAGGGATAATAGAGGTACCTTGAGAGCAGGGTATGCAGTGTGCCCGATTACTGGCATACTAGAAGCTTCAAGGCTCAAAGGAGTGTTTTCTGCCCAGGTTGCAGAATTGGTGGCTCTTGCTAGAGCATGCCAAATATTAGATCAGATGAAAGTGATGGTCTATACTGACAGCAAATATGGATTCGGCATCGTACATGATTTTGGACAACTTTGGTCACAGAGAGGGTTCCTAACGTCATCAGGCTCACCTGTGAGAAATGGTGAAAGAGTACATGAATTACTACAGGCTGTACAGAAACCTGAGAAAATTGCTGTGGTTAAATGCAGTGCACATCAGAGAGGACAAGATTATGTAATTTTGGGAAATGCTTATGCAGACCAGGTTGCAAAATTGTGTGCCTTAAATAGTATCTCATTTAAAGGAAATTAGGAATTTATGTCTAAAAATGATCAAGTCTATACAAATTTCACAATGCAAATTGTTGAGACCTTAGAAGAGCTGAAGGCTATACAGAATAATGTTTCAGAAGAGGAGCATAGAGATTGGGTGAAACATAATTGCATTCAAAGAGAAGATGACATTTGGGTGACAACAGAAGTAAAAGTGGTTCTGCCAAATAGTTTGTTGACACAGATGGCCAGATATTACCATGGTCAAGCACACATAGGGAGAGACGCAATGATCAGGTGTTTCAAACAGTTCTGGTATAATCCAAAATGTAGGCAAGTTGCTGAACTGGTTTGTCATAGATGCATTGTCTGCCAACAGATGAATGTTGGTAAAGGAACAGTTGTCAACATGGGACACATAGGCATGCAGGAGGTCCATTCAGCAGAATACAAATGGATTTTATTGAAATGCCTTCGTGTGCTGGTTTGAAATATGTGTTGGTGATTGTGTTTATTTTACTTTTGAGAGAGTTAATGCCACGTTTTGGTTTCCCAGTCTCTTTGGAATCAGATAGAGGGAGTCACTTCAACAAGGAAGTAATAAAATTAAGATTTTCAGCTTTAAACATTCAGCAGAAACTACATTGTAGTTACCGCACAGAAGCCTCAGGACTTGTAGAGCAGATGAATGGAACTTTAAAGTCCCGACTGGCAAAGGTGTGTGCGTCAACAAATTTAAAGTGACCAGATGCTTTACCTTTAGTTCTAATGTCAATAAGAAGTACTCCTGACAAGAAGACTGGTTTGTGTCCTGACGAGATTTTAATGGGGAGAGCAATGGGATTACCAGCGATACCTGCAAATGCACTTGTGAATATTACAGACATCATGGTGCTAGATTATTGCAAAAGCCTGGAAGGTGGAAGCAACAACAGTACAACAAACACAAGGTCAAGGTGACAACTTGAGAGCTGATGACTGGGTTATCATACAGAAGCATGTAAGAAAGTTTTGTCTGGAGCCACGCTGGAAGGGTCCCTACCAAGTCATTCTTGTGACAACGACAGCTGTGAAGTGTGCGGGTTTGCAGAATTGGGTGCATGCCAGCCACACGAGAAAAGTGAATAACCCAACAGAACAAGAAGAGGAGCTGTTGAGGCTACCAACAGCTAACTATATTCCCGGTAAAGAGCAAGAAAGTGAAGAACTGGATCCTGAGAATGTTCGAGATGTACCTACTCCTATGACGGATGAGAAAGAACAATGTTCAGAAGAGATTGATCTGTCTGCGAACGGAGTAGAAGAAAAGTCGGCTTGAGAGGAAAGAGAAATATTAGTCGAAATAAATTCTGATCAGAGGAGGGTGTCCTCGAAAGAGAGTGATCAGAGACAATCGGCTGAGAGAAAATCTGCTCAGAGGAGGGTGTTCTCAGCAGCAGGTGGTTTGACATACCAAACTGAACAAAAGACTGACCCCATTGGGAAAGGAATTGAGGAAAATCCCGCCCAAGTGGATTGTACTCTTCCTGAAACAGTCGCAGGAACGTCAGAAGAAAAAGGTTCACGCTGAAGTGCAAGTCCAATCCTGAGAAAGTTGTTGACAAAGAAAACGTTAAAAGGAGACAATTGGCCAGAGAAAAGTTCAAAAGAAGGATGAATAAATGTGGTACCACCAATTCAGGAGGACAAAGAATTGAATGAAGGAGAAAACAATAGTGGAGAAGTAGGTGAAAGTAGCAAAAGACCAAAAAGAAAAAGAGTTGCAAGCAAGCGATATTCTGGTCCAGAATGGGCATATGTAACTACGAATGAATTGCAAGCAGAATTTTTGAGTTATTGTTTTGACAGAGACAGTGAATATTTTTATTCTGGAACGTGAAGAATATGAGAAAATATTTGGGAAATAGCTGAAAATGTTCTAAAAGTCGTGCTTAGAAGAGACAATAATAACTGAAATGGACAAATTGATAATTCGATTTGACAAGCTGCTATATCAGTCTGACAAAAGACTGTCCTGAGAGAATGAACTTTTGAAAAAAAAAACAAATTTTAGGAGGGATTTTGTTTTGGATTTTGTTTGCTTTGTTTTTGAAATTTTCCTAGTTCTTTCGAGACCATGAGAAACTTTAGTAACCAAAGCAGTAGAATTAACCGTTGCAAAAATGTGGTTATTGGTTTGGCAGAAGTGAGTGTGTTAATGTGCTTATTGTTATTTGTAGGAGTGATAGTTTATGAGACGGATGGAGCCAACCATACTACAGGGATTGATAATTCTTTGGATATTACTACTACATCACTAACGAAAGATGAGTTTAGAATAGATGTCAAATACTTACATGAAGAGCTTTCTTCTAATGTTTTCTATCGCTAATTGCGTGAGTATGTTGAGGTGGTGGATGCGAAAGATTGTTATGTTTGTACACAGATTCCAACTTCAGTGGAAGAAGGAACTACTTACCATGGTTTGCCTGTCACATATGCTATAAGCTGCAGTCTTTTACTAATGCGCTTTTATAACCAAGAATATATCCATTATTTCTATTCAAATTATGACATGGTGTTTTCAATTGTACCTGTCATTGGTTATTTAAATAGAATAGCTAAGGATAATAACATAGTTATTATGAGAGATTTCTTTGAGCCTACTTTAACCTTTGGCACTGCTTTTGCTCATCGTAACAATTTGACATGTTTACTAACAGCTGTAGAGAAGAAATGTTTAGATAATACAGAAGATAGAAGGAGAGAAATTAAGGCAAGGATAAATAAGGGGATGATTAGTCGTAGACCTGGAATTGATTATGCTTATACTTACATTAATAAACAAGGGAAATTAACATTGGATGCTGAACATGTGGGAAAGCTTTGTATATACAGGCCATGGAGTAATAATGATAGAGTGTTTGTGGGAATGAGTGAATGTAGACATGTGTTCATGTTTCAAAGTGAATGGGATTTTATGATGAATGGACAGGATCCACCAGTGCCTGGTGTTTGCTATATCTGTGGAAGAAATGGATATTACCGTCTTCCTAGAGGATGGTATGGCACATGTTATTTGGGAATAGTCTTTCCAAACATTTATCAGCGGGAAGACTTGAGTAAATTTCCTAAGACGATGAGAATTGAAATGAGACATAAGCGAGAATCATTTTCTAGCATTGAGGGAGACATTTTTGGAGCTATAATTCCTTCAGTGGGAGTAGTTCTGAATTCTATTAAGATGCAGAAATTGTCTACAATAGTAGATAACATGTTGCCAAGTTATTCTTGAGCTATCATTCTTCTAGATACTGAGTTGGCTGCTACAAGAGCTATGGCACTTCAGAACCGCCTTGCGTTAGACATTCTTTTGGCAAAAGAGGGAGGAGTTTGTAAATTACTTGGTTTAAGTCATTGTTGCACTTACATCCCTGACAATTCAAGAGAAGTTAGAGATTTGATTAAAAACGTAAGAAATAACAAAGAAGATTTAAAAGAACTAACTGAAACTGCAATTTGGGAGAATGCTGGCAAGGGAATTGCAGCTGTGGGAAATTAGTTTGGTAAAGTGGGGAAAGGAATTATATTGAAAATAATAAAATGGGTGTTGATAATTGTGTTTTGTTTAATTGGATCCGGGGTAGATATAAATGGATCAAATGGTTGAAAAAGAGAAGATTTGAGAGGAATCAGAGAAGGTTTGATATACAAATGACTACGTTTTTTCGGGAAAATAAAGGGAAAAAGAAGAATAATGCAAAAGTGAATGAGACAAGGTTTTGAATTTGAAATGATAATACATACTTTTATTAAGGATTTCTGTGATGACATAAATAATCATCAGAGGAGGGATTGCAGTAGTGCTAATTTTCTAATGTTTTTTTAATGATTTCTAATGCACTAATCACTGATGAATTAACATGCGAAAACAGGTGACTTTTGTAAATGGTCACCATAATTCATTTTAGTTCTCTATCTAAGCAAAACATTAGCTAAAGTCATAGTTATTTTCCGTTGCTCAAAGCTTACATAAAAGAGTGTGGTTAATAGCTTATAAATGTGTAAATAGCTACCACTAGTGGGTTGCTGCATTATGTCTTACAAGGTCAGACTTATTGAGTCATTACACAAGTTTTAATGTTCTATTGCTTGAAATTTTCCCTAATACAAGATTTCTTCCTCGAGGATGGAAGTAGATATTGCAGGTTGAGACGTTTCTTCCTGAGAAGAGAAGTTTAGATGAGATGGAACAATGGAGTCACAGACGAGACAGAAGAGAAAAAGTTACTGTTATGATCATGCCCTAGTTATTGTTGACATCACTGTACTTTAGGTTATCTAATAACTATTGGTTGAATCGTAAACCACCCCATGTACTGACCAATCATAAACTTTTCGGAATTTAATTTAACAATCTGAGTAGGATTTTCTGGAGGTCATTCTTATTCTGGCTCTTCTAAATGGTGGTTCGAGTCATATTAGCGATGTGGGTTTAGCTGTCGATAGGACTGATTCTCTGAAGACTTACCTGATGGCGTCCCCTTCCTGTAGTAGACTGTATGTTGTTGTTCTATGGGTAATGTATGACATTGCATTGATATATGTGTCTCTTTTGCTTTGCAGCCTTCAGGGCTAGCTGCTGACCTGTTACTTGTGAGCACACACAATTTGAGCAGTAGCTCTTATTTCAGGGGGTGAAGCGGCCGCACAGCAACTATAGAGCGTGAGTGATCTTTGCTTCATTTTATTGTGTGCAAAGACAAGATATTATCTTATATGTTGTAGTGTATTTTGGCCTAAAGGCATGTCTGGATTATTCTTGTAAGGAGAGGGGGCCTGTTAGAGCCCTCCCCTTCATAATTCGTTTTTTCCACCATCTTGGGGTAATTCAGGACAGCAGACTAGCTGCTGACCTGTAACTTGTGAGCACGCGCAATTTGAGCCGGCGCTTATATTTCAGGGGCTGATGCGGCTGCGCAGAGAATTTGCGCAGAGGATGCGTGCAGCGGGAATGCCTAGGCAAGCCCGTCTGTGCCCGTCCTCCACCGACCAGGGCCAGGTGCCGGAAATTATGCCCCTTCCCCGTCAGTGCTTGCCTGCATCTCTTACTCATCTTATGCCCTCCGCTTATTAGCAGGAGGCCAGGGATGCAAGCACACGCTTAAGGTTGCCCCAGAGAATTCGGAAGGGCGGAGCTGCAAACATTGTAATTGGTCACCTTGGATATCATGTGACATCCCTTCTCCTCACACTACGACACAGGAGGTATGTGTAAGGTCCAAAAAGGAAGTGGCTCTAAATGCTAACTCTCTGATTTGTGCACTAATTAATGCACGTTCTTTAGTTAAACATAAGATTGAAATAGAAGACCTAATTGTTCATCAAAACCTAGACTGTCTCTTTATTACTGAGACCTAGGCAAAAGAAGACTCCAGCCCTGATTTCATAGCTGTTACATCACCGGGATACTCATTTTGTAGACTGGATAGAACTTCTAGTAGAGGAGGCGGTCTGGCTATTATTTTTAAGACCTTTCTTTCCTCCATTGGGAAGCTATAAACATCACACCAGAGATTTATGAGGGTTTTTACTTTAAAACTCATCAGAAATATACTGTTTTATTTGAAGGAATTTTGGTCTATCGACCTCCGGGTCCTTACTCCAGTTTCCTGCAGTACTGGGCAAACATAATTGAGCCTTTAACTATGTCTACTAAATGTATTGTATTAGGGGACTTTAATATTCACTTTGATGACAATCAGGACCCTCATATTAAAGAGTTCCTGAATTTCATGGCGGATTTTGACTCGGAACTAAAAGTCACGACAACCACACACAGGGCAGGTCATCTGCTAGACAGGATATTTGCCCGTCATGATGACTTGGTTGTGTTGATGAATAGGCCGCTTGATTGGACTGACCACCATCTTCTCATCTTCAGTTTTACAAACGTCCAATTCCCTCAGTATGTTAGTCCTACCATGAAACCAGTTAGATACTGGAACCGTATTAAGAGGCAACAACTAGGACCGGCATTGGTATCAGGGTGGGAAGCTGCAAGGAATCTTTCTCTGTCTGCAACTGACAGTTTTAATCAGTGGATCAATATTGCAATTGATCAAGTTGCCCCGCTTAGAACCCCTGTCTTTTTAAAAAAGGATAAAGTTAGCTGCCCTTGGTTTTCTAAGAATCTCAAGAACTTACAGAGAAAATATCGCCAGCAAAAACGGAGATGGAAGTTAGATCCAAACTCTGAAGAGAAAGACAAGCTTAGAGCTGTCCTTAGGGCCTATAAAGATGCAAGTACTAAAGCTAAATCCGATTATTTTACTCGAAAAATTAAGAAGGCATCAAATGCCCTTAGAGCACTTTTTAAAGTGGTACGCTCCCTTACGGTCCACTCTACACCCCCTGAACTGGAGAATTTGCAAGAATTTTGCAATAAGGTCCTACAAATCCATGAGAGTTTTACTCATTCTGTGGGGATATCCGACCCATACCATTATTTAAATAGCATTTTAGATGGGGACTGCCCCATGTTAACTAACTTCAAGCCACTACCACCAGAAAGGATTAAAGAGATCATGATGGGAATTATATCAGGTTCCACAGGGACCCCTGCCCGCCTTATATTTTACAGCTGGCTCCTGATTTAGTATCTACAGCCCTTGCTCCGATCTTCTAGGAGGTTCTAACTTTGGGAGTTTTTCAACCATCCTGGAAAGAGGTGACGGTGGTTCCCCTGAAAAAGAAAGCAGATGGAGCAGCACATGGTCTTAAAAATCTGCGGCCTATTTCTTTGCTACATGTTCAGGCAAAGATTTTTTAGAAACATATTAATATAGAGCAGGCCAATTTTCTTCAAGATTCGGGTTGCCTAGATTCTACTCAGCATGCCTTTAGGAAAGCCCATAGTACGGAATCCACCCTCATCACCACATCAGATACTATTCGCAGACTGGTCGATGAGGGGCAAGGAGATATATTAGTTTTATTGGCTTTATCAGATGCTTTTTATACAATTTCCTCTCATATTATGGCATCTTGTCTCTATCAAGCAGGAATTAGAGGTACAGCGTTAAATATCCTGAAATCCTTTTTGGGAGGAAGATCCATCCCAGTTAGCTATGGAGATTTTAGAGAACTGACATATCAACTTCCAAGGGGTGTCCCTCAAGACTCCTCACTCATCCCTACATTATTTAATCTGTACGTAGCCCCACTGGCCAGACTTATTCATTCATTTGGCTTTATGACCACTTCTTATGCTGACGATATTCAACTAATCTTTCCTGTCCCTAAGAACTGGGAGGAAGTTGCAGATTGCTTCCACCACTGTATGCATGAGGTTAACAGTTAGATGGGCTTGAACTTGCTCAAGATGAATGGCAACAAAACAGAGATTTTGTTTTTTGGCTTTAGCAAGGAATTGTGAAGTTCACGCTGGTGGTCATCATAGTGTGGCGAATTGCTTGCCCCATTACCTCACCTAGAAATTTGGGAGTCATATTTGACAACTGCCTAACTTTTAAAACTCAAATAAATTTCATCACCAAATCTAGCTTTTGGTCTTTGAAAATTCTGAAGAAAATTCTTCCTTATTTGCAAAAGGAGCTTAGAATCACAGTGATCTTGGCACTAGTAATTTCTAGATTGGATTACTGCAATGCTCTTTTGCTCAATATTGACAACACCTCGCTTAGGAAACTCCAGCTGAATCAAAATACAGCTGCCCGCTTAATATTAGATCTTCGCCGTTCAGCATCGGCTAGCAGAAGTTTGAAACACTTGTATTGGCTACCCGTTATAAAGCGCATCATTTTGAAAACTTTTGCCCATATTTATACTTTTTTTGCACGGCATTTGCACCGCTTTTTGACACAAAAACGGCGCAAACTTACAAAATACAATTGTTTCTTGTAAGTTTGCGCCGCTTTTGCGTAAACAATTACGCTAATGCAGAGCTAAAAAAGTATAAATATGGGCCTTTATGTTTGACTCATAAGTCTTTGCATATGCGCAGATCTGAATATCTCTCTTCAAGGCTACGATGGTATACACCGAGCCGTCAGCTCAGATCAACAGGAGCCCACCTGGTCTATGTCCCTCGAACACGCAAGGCTAGATGGGGGGATAAAGCATTTATTGTAGTGGCTGCCAAACATTGGAATTTGCTTTCCCTGATTATTAGGCAGAAACAAAGTTTTATGGCCTTCAGGAAGCAATTAAAAACTTGGCTCTTTCCTCAGTAGTTGTTTTTTTCTTTTTTGTTTTCTTTTGACACTTGCTCCTCTATTACTTAGCACTTCCATGCAATTGCCGGAATGCCCGTTACAAATAGAAAATACAAATTATGTGAAGTCATTATGGCATTGTCCATTCTCCTTTGTCTGGGGAATGGAATGGACATCTGGCACTGGACTGCTTCTGTCAAGTGACTGACTTGTTGCCTTCTGATTCCACAGGATAAGATGAGTTTCTTCCCAGTGTCCTCAAATGTTTACCGGCAAGGAATAGAGTCCCCTGCACACTCCCAGGGGAATGGGAAATGGGAAAGAAAAGAGAGAGACTGCCTGGGCTTCTGCTACTGCCGTCTAATTACACCCTACAATCTGCTAGTGAGATTCTTCTCTGTTTTGCGTTGGTTGTTGGCAGACACCTGAAGTGGATGACAATCATAGGCACAATAACTAACAATATTACTCTTTCACAATATTATATCTTAACAGTCAATTGATGCAAGGTAAACACAACATATTATTTACAAATATCTAAACCCCAACAGGCAAAAGCCTCTCTCTCACACAGTTCTCAGGAGGCTTTCATGTAGGCAGTTCTAGAGATTGTCCCTGAAAATAAATTATTATCAGGATAAGACTATAAAAATGCCCTGGGTAAGAACTCTTTCACTTGCAGAAGATGAAATTGTGGCTTAGAATACTTTTATGTATAAAGTTGCAGATTCTTTGTTCTCAATATAACGCAGTTTCTGTAAAATGGTAGAAACCCTTACTTGAGTCTTTTAAACAAATCTTCAGCCGGTACTCTGGAATAGAACTTTTATTACTGACTGAAATTCTCCTCAGGATATTCTCCATAGGCAACTCGAGAGATGGAGTGTACTCCCAGGAAGTGAGGAATCAACTAAAAGAAATAAGGAGAGGGCCCTTCAGTGTGCACACCAGTCTATTTAGTGGGTGGACCAAAAGGGGACGTTTTCTGACCAAAACGTCCTGTCAGATGACAGACGGGAAAATAAGACACTGCTCCATCGGCGAATTCTACAGTTGTAGTGCGCTGCATGATTTTGCACAGGTGTGATAACACCTGGAAAGTCTAGAATGGAAAAAAAGCATGAAACGCTAACAGAGTTAGTTTTGAAATCAGCGGCCATATTGAATTCTCCTGACTCTCCTGCAGCTACATATCTTCAGCAGAGTCCCAAGGAGCACACGGTAATTGTGATTTCCAACTTAGATATTTTTTAACCTTAAACCATTTGCTGGCATAGTTTTCTCGGATGATAGCATTGAGTAGGTTTTTTCTGACAGCTTCATCCTTTTTGATTTGTCTTTAGACCAGCAAGTTGAAAATTATAGCTGATAGTCATGTCAACTGCTTTGTTATGTTAGGTCAATTTGTATGGCACAACTTATCACCTGTGATGGTATCCAGACACTGAAGCAGTAATGTATGTTAGGTGGATCTTCTAGCTGAACAACCAGTTCTTCAGTTTTTTGTGGAAGTTGAGTAGCAAAGGGGCGGTCCTGATGTGCTGAATGAGTTCATTCCAGGCCCTAGTGACGAAGTATAAGAAGCAGCGACCTCCTGACTTCTGCAGATGGGAGAATACATGCAAGGGTGAGTGAGGCTGGGCCTAGCTGTCTTGTTGGATGGTTGAGTTGGAGCTTGTCATTAAGGCACACAAGTCTGTTGTTCTGGAAGGCTTTGTAGGTGTGGAGGAGTAGCTTGAACTGGCAACATTTCTGGGTGGTTAGCCAGTGTAGTTCTATGATGTAGGGATTGATGTGAGTGCTTTTGGGGATGACTAGGATGAGTCTGACAGCAGTGTTTTGGATGGTCTGGAGTCTTTTAGTTAGCTGGCTGGAGATGCTGACGTAGAGGGCATTGCAGTAGTCCAGTCTGACAGTTATGAGTGCGTTGGTGTCAGGGCATCTTTTGTACGCCGGAAGCCAATTGAAGATCTTGCGGAGCCTTCTGAGAATAAGGAATCAGGATGAGTTCACTGATTTCATCTGTTTATTCATGGTGAGTTTTTCATCAAGGATGATACAGAGTTTTCTGGCGTAGTCTATGGGGGTGTGCATGGATCTCTGTTTGGCTGTAATAAGGAGTCCCATGGGGAGCCCTTGTTTTCAAAGATCAGGATCTCTGTTTTGTCCATGTTGAGTTTTAGACAGTTCTCTCTAATCCAGTTGACCATCTTGGTCATCCAATATGTGAAGTTAGTCCTGGTGGTGTTTTTCTTAATGGTGAAGGAGAGATTGATCTGTGTGTAGGTGACAATGTTGATGTCATGGGCTCTTATGATGCAGACAAGAGGTGCTATGCACATGTTCAAAAGGTGTGGGCTGAGGGAGGATCCTTGGGGAATTATCTTCTTGGTTTCGGAGATGTATGAAGAGAGTCTGACTTGTTGTGTTCTGTTGGAGAGGAAGGCGGCCATCCATCTCAGAGAGGGTCCTTGAATTCTTGAGTCATGAAGTCTAGAGCTGAGTGTGTCATGGGATATGGGTCTGAAAGCCGCTGAGAGGTCCAGGAGGATGAGAGTGGAGGTTGCTGCGGAGCCCTGACTAAGTGGTGTTCAGGAGGTGGTGCTGTTCTAGGAGTGAGGTGAGTCACCTATTGATCTCTTTCTCCATCACTATGAATGAGAACGGTAGGTGCAAGATAAGTCTGTGGTTCCTGAGTTCTTGCAGGTCTGCTGAGGTTTTTTTCAGAACAGCTCTGACCTCTGCATGTGTCCAAGTATCTGTGAAGATTCCACTAAAGATGGTGGTGTTGATGATAGTGGTGAGATTTACGCTGATCAGTGTTCTTCCCAAGTTGTGGTGTGTTGAGGGCAGGGGGAACTGCGGCCCTTGAATTGATGGTGTTCATAACTCCGGTGGTGTCTTCTGTGATGAGGGGGCTCTAGTTTGTTAGTTGATGGAAATTCTTGGTGGTGGTGGGCAGTTGCCCAAATAGGTCTTCTGTGGTGGGTTGGGGTCTGACGTTTCTGTAGATCTTAAGTATTTTATAATGGAAGAAGTCGGAGAGGCTGTTTCAGAGCTGTTGTGAAGGGGTGATGGTGTAGGTGGCTGCAGTTGGGTTGGCAAATTTTCTGACAATGTTGAAAAGCTTTTTGCAGGAGTTGGAGCAGGATACTAGCCTCAGTATGAGGGCTGCTTTCTTGGCTTGTTTGATGTGGGTGTGATACTTTCTGAGTGCAGATATGTAGTCTCTTGAGGTGCTGTCAGTGCTGGTTCTCCATCTTCTCTCTAGTTGCTTGCAGTATCGTTTGGAGTTTTCTTAGATTTTCAATGCACCAGTAGACTTGCACGTTTGTTCTTGCTTGCCTAACTTACTGCAGGGAAGCCAGTGGATTGGCGCTGGTGATGATAGGCTGCGTGGATCTGAGGTTGTGGGTCCAGTTCGCCTCTGCTATCTTGCTTCAGTTACATCTGAAGTTGTTGGCTGGCTTCAACTTGCTGGAGGGGGGTGTGTTGATGTGGAAGTGTACAATGGAGTGGTCTTCCCAACTGCGCTGAGTGAGGTGGCTGAATTGATCGTGTTGCTGGCTATGAAGGTGGGGGTCGATGGTGTGCCCAGGTTGGGAGTTGGGCCTAGAATGAGCTGTGTGAGTCCAATGTTGTTGAGGCTCTGGAAAGGGTGGTGGAGCTGGGGGCCATTGGGTCTTCGAGATGAAGGTTGAGGTCATCAAGCAGTAGGTTGTTAGATCTGATAGTGATGAGAGTGATGAAATTAGTGAGGAGATTGCTGAAGGTAATGCGTGGTCCTAAAGGTCTGTAAGCAAGGATACCAGTGATGGTTGTTGTGTGGCTGACCTGTAGTCGAAATATGTGCTCCATGAACATTGTGGGTTGATCCGTGGAAGTGCTGCAGGTGATGGTATCTCTGGATAATCACAAGACGTTCCCTGGGTTTGTGGTGCCTGTCTTGGTGAGTGATCTTGTAGCTAAGAGTGATGGCCTCTACAATGGCAGAGATGGTTGACTGGTTGAGCCAGGTTTCAGTGAGAAAAAGGATGCTCAGGCGTGTCGATGAGGTCTCAGACCTTGGTCAACTGCTTGCATAGAGATCAGGTATGTTTGCTTTGGTCTAGATTACAACTGCCACGTATTTGGGCCATGGAATCCTCCCGGATATGTTTATACCAGTAGCTTACTGTATTATCTAAATCTGAAGCAGTGCATCAGATTATGTTAATGCAATAGGCATGTAATACCAGGTTGTAATTAGCACCCCTGGAATAACAGTGGCAGTTATGTATTTGATGGAGCTGACCTATGGCTTGTGTCATGCTATTATAGTTGTAGTTGTGTGTCATTGATTTATTTCCTCATATCATTCTTGGTCACCAGCATCTGCAAAAAATAATTTATTCAGCATACGATTTTACTGCAGGTAGAAATTCACCTGTTACTTTCTCAAGACAAGACAAATATCAGGTGCAATACTGAATGTGGTAACTTCACATGGGGATCGACTTGTAATTGGACTGAGTGGAATTAACATATGAAATTATGCAGTAATTCCCCTCCACGCTACTTGTAACGGCCTTAGTGGAATATTCCTTTCATCTCAATGCTTTGAAACTTTCATTATTTGATTATTATTACCATTGTCGTCATAATTTGCAATATTATGCCTAGAGTCTGCATGCAAAGGATCCAAGCAGAGTCACAGTACGAGAGGCACAGAAATGAATTTTGCCCACCCCACTCATTAACTAGATAAAAAGGTTTTAATCCTTAAAAAAAGGTAATCAGATGTGGCAAACAAGTGACTCAAACGAGACTCTGCCTTCTTTTCCCATGGGCTCCTTTCCAGTAGTCCCTGGGTACAGGATAAAGGTAGTTAGTTCAGGCAGCAAGGTAGGGAGAGTCAGACAGAGAGCTAGAGTCCTCAGGACATCATCCACTGATGCCAAGACGTGCCGGAGGTAAGAGATTGAGAACATTTTTACTAACTTAAAGGCTTAAAGAGTTACTAGTTATGAAGCTATATATATATACGTGTGTGTGCGTGTGTACACACACAAACACACACACACATTTTTTTTAATAAACTGGATTTTATTATTTTGAACAAAGGACCCCAGTGTTATGTAGCCACTTAGAACTTAGACCAATACAGAATTGATCCTGGAAGTGCGCAATACAGAACCTTGCAAGTAAGTTCCACTTAATGACATCCCACGGTAACTCATCTATCTATCTATCTATCTATCTATCTATCTATCTATCTATCTATCTATCTATCTATCTATCTATCTGTATATACACACCCTTGACACGTGTTTGCTTGCATAAAGAAGGTAGCATTTCCAAGTTGATCGCAAAATGGTGAGGCGGAATCTCTTTGCAAACGTCGTGCTTGCAGAAACCGTGTTAAAATAATGGCTCCAAATGTATTATGCGCGCAGAGACCCTGGCGTCTGGGTGTTTGCACATGCATTGTAATCTTGTTGAGAACTTTTTCAGAAATTAAAAAAATATATGAGTGTGACTGGGAGAAAACGGCAAACAGACTTGTGACATTTGAGGACTGCATTGTAGTCTGTATTAGAAATTCGACAACTTATGTCACGAAAAAAAGAGCAATGCCCAATTTAGGGTTATGCTAAGATAATAAATAAAACCGTGGATATCAGTGGTATTCAAGAGGGCCCCATTTGCAGCAAAATGTGTACTTAACCTTCTGAAGTGTGAGGACAGCAAAGCCAAGTCCTCGAACAGAGTTCTAAGACTTCAGCTGAAAGTTGGTGGTCTTACATTTTACAGCGATTATATACTTAGAGGAGTATTAAGTACCTCACATAATACTGCTCGATGCTTACATGTGCATATTATTACAAGACCCCGGAAATAAACTGTCAACAACTACATAAAATAACATTATTAGTAAAGCTAACCATTAAAAACTGTGAACCTGGATAGTTATTGTTACCCTGGAAGCATAACACATTCAAAGATCAACTAAGATGCAACGAAGTTTATAATTGGGGTATGTAAGGGTAAATATGGTGATCACATGTATAACTGGCCTACATGAAAGGTTTTTAGTGCTTAAAAATACCTATTATGTTCTTTTGCGTATATGTCTATGCACATAGATAGATAGATAGATAGATAGATAGATAGATAGATAGATAGATAGATAGATAGATAGATAGATAGATAGATAGATAGATAGATAGATAGACACCAAGGGTAGGTCTAAGAATATCAGGGGCAGAAACTTAAGAGGAATATTAGGTACTGACCTTTATTTATGTGTACACAGACTGCATTAAATATACCGTGTTCATAAACTGGCTAAATGTTTATAGGGCTCTGTGCTTTCACTAGTACATACAAATGCACCCATATGAGCCCACGTGCCACTGCACTGTCTGTAAGCGGGTTTACCAAGTAAATGTAAACCTGCAGGTATTTCCTCGGCGCGGTAATAGGAAGGGTTAAAGAAGAGGGTGGTCTTTTCAAACCCGAAAGAGCCTTTTATCAGAAATTCCATGGCACGGACTAAAACGGACTGGGGATTTAGAATTTAAATCTATCAAAGACTCAGTCGATATTTATTGTACATGATAAATGGACGAGGTAGTCACCCGAGGAGATGAGCTGCCCTTGTGATACCTCACGAAGCGAGACGACAGAGTCTTCCTATTAGCAAAAGAGACTGCAGTGAACATCGTAGGTGCACTGCCGTGAGGTTGTGGATGCTCTGCCCTGCCAAGGTGTTCTTCTTCTGGTAGTGTGTATCTTGTCAGTCCTTCCATATGTTGGTGGCTTTGCACCGTAAAGTTGTTGAAAAGACAGCTTTTTTTCAGTAAATATCACAATTTTCTTTTAATTTCACGCTACATTTTGTCATATGTATTGGTACAGCAGTAAGCACAATTGAAGCAGCGTGGTACATTCTCTTTCTGGCTCCCCTTTCATGTGGATCGAGGCTGGCCATCCAACAGGACTGGAGCAACCATTGGCTGATAGTTAGTGCCAGATTATCTAACAGTTCATGCAATGCAGTGCAGCGAGGCAATGAGAGCAGAAATGCACCACATCCACAAAGATATGGCGCACTGCCACTCTGTCATAGTGCTGGTGCGCTTCAGCAGGGCCGGACTGGGAACCCAAAGCAGCCCTGGTAGTTTTGTTGGGCCTGCCCCCGAGGGGGAGCTGCAAGTGTGAAACACTGACACTTTTTGTTACTGGAGGCTGATATTGCAGCACCGCTGCAACACCGGCCCCCACCCTTCCAGCCTACCAGGAAAACGCCCGATGCCTGCTACGGCCAGCCTGGCCCTGCACTTCAGGCAGCTTAGTACGAACGCAGGCACCCTTGCACCGAGGTGCAAGGGTGTCTAAGTTACCAGAATTGTTTTTGGACAGGAAGGAATGCAGCACACCTAAAAAGAGGAAATAATGCTATCCTCTGAAGGGGTAGAAATGTTGTCCAGTCCCAGGCTTACAAACCTTTGTAAATCATGGAATTGCATGAAACCCGAGGGTGGATGCACAGGAACGCCCATGCTTCATCCATGGAACAGCTCCCAGAATGAAATGTAACTCAATGCAGCACAAGCTGCTGCGTTGCGTTGCATTTCTTTACAGAGCCGCGCAAGGCAGAGCAAATCACCCCTTGCGTGGACTTGTAAATATGCACTACCATTTTGCATTGTGGTTGCGTCACAAAAGTGGCACAATCATGACGCAAAATGATAGTAAATCTGGCCCCTAGTGTATGTTGTTTTGCTGGTGATTGGTCTGTGTGTTTAGTAGAGATTTTATACAGTGTTACGTTTTGAATAGTTCATGTGAGTTAGTGTGAAAGTAGAATGTGTGTACGTGGTTGTGCCAAAAGACATTCTACTTTCTTTTGATTGGAGAGTAGTGGCGTATAGTTCTCTTTAAATATACATCTCAAACCACTTTGGCTCAAGACAAAATACACTGAATAAGTGAATATGACATTGGTTCTTCTGTGTTTGACCATGGTGAATTACAGGTGAGAAAATATGGCTTGTGAACCAACCCACAGACTCCTTTTGTTATCCACATTTGTAGAGCATCTTCCATTATTAATATGGCACCAAAGATGTTTCTTATCTGGGTGTCGTTAATGTATGGTAGATATGCTAGTGTTTGCCAAGCGAGAGAGAGAGAGAAACAAAAAGTAAGAGGGTGTATGTGTTATTTACTTGTTTATATGTGGCATCAGCATGCTCCATTTTGGCTCTTTTGGCGTGTTTTGATACTGGGAAACTTCAAGGATGTTGGACAATTCAATACATTACACTTGCATACATAAAAAACATACAGTGGGTAGAAAAGAGAACTCGCTGAGCATCAAGGCATTTTACATGTCATGAAAAGGTCTTCCACCAGCACATGCTCAGTCTGAGTTAGTCTAATGTGCCCAGTTGTCCACCTGTCATAGTACCTAGAGCTCTCTAACAGCTTCCTGCTTTCTCCTTGATGTTTTGCCCCTTGCTCTACTTTGTTGGTCATACGCTTTCAACCAATGCTAATTTGTAAAATAATGAGTGCCAAGATCCAAAACAAACTTTATTCTCAGAAGCATGCAGCCAATGCCGCTGAATGTTTAAGTTGCCAAATACCAAGGCTGCACGATCTTTATTCCACCTTCCACTTCTTTCACCTATCGCCACACGTTCTCTGCCCCTCTATCTCACTCTTCCAGGCTCTTTTTCATCCCTGCTTTCACTCTGTCTCTGCATGTCTTTCTTTTCCTCCTTCTTTGCATCTTCTGTGTTTTTCTTTCTCTTTCTCCCAATCAATGTCTAAGGATGAAAAAACAAGTCCTGGTCCCCAAAGAAGATTGTCAGCGTGCCTAACCTGCCTCCTCAGGCTCAAATTAAGCACTACTTTCAACATTAAGATTATCGGCCATTTTGCATGTTTGCAAATAGTCGAGCCTTTACCATAATAATGAAGTGACTAAACACGAGTGAAAAAACAAAACAAAAAAAAACACCCATCTCCTAAAACTAGGGAAAGATAAAGCACAGGGGCATATTTACTAATCTTTCATGCAATGCAGGGCAGCAAGCAAAGCAGTGTGTGCTCCCTAACTCTAATGCAGGCACCCTGGCACAATAGTAACAGGGTGCCTGCATTACAGGCATGATTTTTTGGTGCAGGAAGGGACAACTTCCTACACAAAAGAATAATTGGAGGCATTTTCCTTTTTTATGTGTGATGTGGAATTCCCCTGGGCAGCATATGGGTTTCTAGTCATTTGATTAATTTAATATTTGATAAAACAGTAACCACAGGAACAACAGACCCCAGAGGGAACATCACAACATTTTGTGCATAGAAGCGAACTTCAGCACATGTGATGTACAAAGCATGAAATACAGAAACAATGTAAAAGTCTCTTCCTAGTTACAGCTACTCAGAGCAATTTTGTTAACTAGATACAAACTTGTGAAATTCCCAAATATTGGGTCATGCATAATTTGCACTATTTTGTTCTCTCACTTTTGCATTATGTGCAATTTTTGATTTGTGCTTGTGAGATACTCACTTAAGCAGAAAATGTCTAGCAGACTACTGTTCCAAATGACATTAGAAACCATATGAAAATTAAGCTGGCATCTCACGTTTTTAGACTTTTGTATGTGAGGACATGTCTTGTATGCGATTTCCACACACATACTACCACCACCTGAAATTCACATATTATGTAAACCTGTACGTATTACTCATGGAAAAATAATGCAAATTTTCTCCACACCTAGTTACAGTATTGTGAGCAGTACTTAATTTGAGCCGTGTGGTTGTCAGTAAAGGACACCAGCACTTATTTTAGGGACCAGAACGTATTTTTCCATATCAGATATTTACCGCATAAAAGGGAAAGAAAAGGACAGAGATCAGAAAGACAGAGGAAGAAAAAGATGGCAAACCCATCATGAATAGAAAACAGGAACTTGCAAGTGTAAGGAAAGGAGGCAGAGTGTCTGGAAGCAGATTAAAGACTACCAGCCTCAGTATTTGGCGTACCAACGTGTAAGTACACCAGCAGTGGGCTTCTGAGCTGAGCTTGGCACCACCGCTCTTTTTTTCACAAACTAAGCACTGATTGTGAGTATTCTTTGAACAAGCGTAATTACATTTTCTCAAACCATGCATCGCAGAGGTTAACATGTTTTCCTGCATGGTTGCTATCTCATAGATGATATAGGTTTCTGGTGTGGCTTCTAAGTGTGAAATAACAGGGACATTCATACTTTTCTGAATAGTATTGACATTAAGGGTTTCATTATGACCCCGGCCGATGACGGTAAAATGGAGAAAAGTACTGCCAACATGCCGGCCATACCTTTCTCCATATTATGACATTGGCAATGTACCACACCGTCCACCATGGCGGTAACGACCGCCGGGCTGGAGACTCCAGTCTCCAGTTAGGCGGCCATCACTAGCCCGCCCGCAGGATTATGACCCCGCCTACCGCCATGGTTTTCGTGGCAACCTAACCGCCACAAAAACCATGGCGGTAGGCACCATCAGTGACACTGATGGGAGTCTTCCCGGCCCCCTCCCTCTCCCCAGGTTTCCCTCAACACACTCTCCAGACCCTCCACGACATACACGCACCTTCACTCACCAACGTACACACGCATACACACTCATACCCACATTCATCCACGCATGCATACATCCAGTCACACACACATCCACACACATTGACATACATACATGCACACAACAGAACATAAGCGCACTCACACATCCATGCATGCACACGCAGACAACATGCATCACACACCTGCATACACGCATGCACAGACATACACACACATCCCCACACTCACACACAACACCCCCCTCTCCGCTGTCAGAGCACCCAACTTACCCGATGTCAAGGGGTCCTCCGGCAGGGGACAGGATGGGGCGCTACTGCCAGCAGCAGCATTTGCCAACAGAACACCGCCAGGCTGTATCATGGGTCATGATACGGTCTGCGGCGGTCTATTGGCGTGGCGCTGCTGCTGGCAGCAGCGACACCTTACCGCCATCCGCCGGCATGACCACAGCCAGGTTTCCTCCATCCTTCTGGTGGAAATACGGCTATGGTCATAATCCAGCTGGCGGCTGGTAGCCGCGGCGACAGTCTTTTGGCACCCGTCGCTGCGGCGGTAGGTGGAATATACCGCCAATATTGTAATGAGGCCTTAGTCTGTTAAGAATTTAACTCTATGGATAATATGTGGGTATAGACACTGACTGAAAATCCTACACCTTGCTTTTAGGCTTCACTGCCATGTCTCCCCTGGATTTGATACCATTAAAATACATCTTCAGAGTAATTTGTGCCATAGCGTGTAGTGTTTTAAACTTACAGCGTTCTCCCACAACCTCCCTTGACCTAATGCTAAATTTGTTGACTTTGATGTTTAAAATTATTTCTTTGTGTTTAACGCTACGTTTGCTCTGTAGGCATTTTGAAATGACAAAATACCATCCAAGCCAACCAGCAACAAGTAAAGGCTGCTTCTGATACATGTGTTCCACTCTTATTAGAGCTCGTCAGAGAAGCATAGCTTTGACCAGGCACAAGGGAGCACCCAGTACACATCTAAAAAATGCAATTCCTGATGTAGACAGCATAACTTATGCAAAACACATTACAGGAACATTATTTTGGAAATAAGCATTAGAGGGGTGAGTAAGGATTATATGTCATTATCCACAGAGTTTTGGGATTTTCTTCTAAAACAAACAGAAAGAATGCACTTGAAGGGCCACTCAAGGGGCTGACCACTGGAAACTGACTAAGAACAACCCATTACACCAACAGAACAAGAAAAAAATAGGATAGACATTTCTTCTAAAACCTTAATGACTGCATGTGTTGTCATCTTTCACACCACAGCACAGTGCTTAATTTGTAAAATCAATACATTCCAGGGCCCTCCTCAGGAGGCCTCTACAGCTCACACTACCCATTTTGCCTTCCAGTACTGCCAATTAAAATACAAACATACCTACTGTGACAATTCAGATTATTCCAGGCCTCCAAAGCTATAATAATGGCTTGGAAGGCAGGTATTAGTCATTATTAAAGTACAGAGAATTTAAAAAACAACTGTTCTTGTGCTCATCTCTAAAAAAGACAGAGGTCAAGACTGATTTGCATAATGCTGGGTCCAACCTGGGGTGGCGTGGTGAGCAAAAAAATGATGGATTAAACCTAGATCTTTGTGACTGGGGGTGAATGTTTGATTTGCTCTGCATTCCGTCCATCATCTGTTCTTTTTGCATTTGTTGCCCCAAGTGGGAAGGGTATGCCCAGACATGGGTCCTGTGCTCACTGCGCCACTGGATTCAAGCTAGCCTAGCTGATGAATGGTGATACACTGAAACCGGTCCTAGGATGCTTGTTTCCAGTCCAGGGAGGACCTGGCTTGGCAGTTCAGGCTGGACTGTTCCCATGAGGAACAGGGTCAAGACTGATTTGTGTATGGCTGGGTCCAACCTGGGGTGGCGTGTGAGCAAAAAAATGATGGATTAAACCCAGATATTTGTGACTGGGGGTGAATGTTTGATTTGCTCTGCATTCCGTCCATCATCTGTTCTTTTTGCATTTGTTGCCCCAAGTGGGAAGGGTATGTCCAGACGTGGGTCCCATGTTCACTGCACCACTGGATTCAAGCTAGCCTAGCTGATGAAGGGTGATACCCTGAAACTGGTCCTAGGATGCTTGTTTGCGGTCCAGGGAGGACCTGGCTTGGCAGTTCAGGCTGGACTGTTCCCATGAGGAACAGGGTCAAGACTGATTTGCACATGGCTGGGTCAAACTGGGGTGACGTGGTGAGCAAAAAAATGATGGATTAAACCCAGATCTTGGTGACTGGGGATGAATGTTTGATTTGCTCTGCATTACGTCCATCATCTGTTCTTTTTGCAAGAATTTTCAATATGGCAGTTTCATACAACAGCTCTTGTGAAAGGCAGATTGATAGTTTGTTAACAAGTTATTTTTGTCTACAGGCTGTGGTTGTGCCTCTACAAGATACTGTGATTCTCATGTATAATTATTGCATTAACTGTGACTTTGTAAAGCTGTTACAGCAAGAGTATCCAAAAGGTCAAGCAAATACAGCATTAATGCATTGATTTGAATTGTGAGAGAGGTGCTTTTGGGACAAAATATGTTTGTGGATATGCGACTGGCCCAACCTTTTCACCTGGAATGCAAGTAACATCACAGGGTGCCCACTTAATGTCATGTAAAAAGGATGGTTTTTAGGATGCTTTTGGACATGACCACTCAGTGGTGTAACAATGGTGGCATGGGCAAGAAAAATTGCCCCCAATGACCAAGCTAAATCATAAAACACAGCCATAATTGGGCTACGGTGTGCATCTCAAAACCCTAGCCTTTATGTCACTGCAACTCCTGCATTACTGAAAGTTACACTCATATGATCGCTGCAGTGTGATGTGCTGGGAGTATGTTATGCTGGGAGTGTGTGAAGCTCCTTCCTTTTCTCTCATCGGGTCAATGGTACTAATAATACAGGAACAAGCCAAATCACAATGCCTTAACTTGATCTCTATGGCACTTTAGAACACTGCCTTGGCCATTTCTATTAATTTAAATAACAGTGGATAATGTGGGAGCAGAATCTCAATGATTTAGTAAACCCCCAAAATCATGACACCCTGATTTTACCTCAGGCGGTCAGGCTATGTGATTTTTCCATTTATGTAGTGGAAAGAGACACCACTCTTCCCAGTCATCAATCATATAATTAAGAGAGCACAAAACAAATAGGAACTGGAATCACTCAATAGTTGAGTTCTAGATCAGAATTAAATTTAAAAGATTTATTACAGGATTCTTTGAATAAGCGATACAAAGGAATACATTAAGGCGGTCATTCTGACCGCCGCCCGCCATGCGGTTACTGCCGAATGACCGCCCCGCGGTCAAAAGACCGCGGCGGCAATTCCAACTTTCCCGCTGGGCCGGCGGGCGACCGCCAAAAGGCCGCCCACCGGCCCAGCGGGAAAGCCCCTGCAACGAGGAAGCTGGCTCCGAATGGAGCCGGCGGAGTTGCAGGGGTGTGACGGGTGCAGTGGCACCCGTCGCGGTTTTCACTGTCTGCAAAGCAGACAGTGAAAATCTGTATGGGGACCTGTTAGGGGGCCCCTGCACTGCCCATGCCAGTGGCATGGGCAGTGCAGGGGCCCCCAGGGGCCCCACGACACCCGTTCCCGCCATCCTGGTTCTGGCGGTGACAACCGCCAGAAACAGGCTGGCGGGAAGGGGGTCGGAATCCCCATGGCGGCGCTGCAAGCAGCGGCGCCATGGAGAATTCCCTGGGCCAGGGGAAAACCGGCGGGAAACCGCCGGTTCCCCTTTTCTGACTGCGGCTTTACCGCCGCTGTCAGAATAGCACAGGAAGCACCGCCAGCCTGTTGGCGGTGCTTCCGCTGCCCTCCGCCCTGGCGGTCACAGACCGCCAGGGTTGGAATGAGGGCCTAAGTGTCAAAAAGGCTCAACTCCAGAGTACAAAATCAAAAAATAGAATAATAAACTCCGGTTAGGCAGTTGAATCTTCCTCATTTCTAAGAGTCAAACTCATAAAGAGTGTTGACAACATTCTAGGGAGAAAGGAAAGTCTCAAGCCTTTGGAGGAATATGAGAAGTATCCCGAAACTTTCAAAATTAGAAGTTTGTATACACATTTTACACATAAACAATTAGTAAAACTGCAGATTCAGCATGACATGATTATGGTTGACTCACATTGGACAAATCAGAAACACATTTGTAATAACTAATAACTCTTAGCACTAACCCATTTCTTAAGGTAAGAGAAATCTTCAGTTCTCAGCAACTGCTCTCCAAAGATGCAGAATCCAATATGAAGCATTTCTCAAAAAAGGATTAATTCAAAACATTCTTCTATAGGCCTACAATTGAACTTACAGAGGAATTCCAGTAGAAGGTTTCACTCACAATACATGGCTTCTAAGATCAGTTATCTCCTGCCACAGAAAGTGTGAGAAGAGAACACTTGCAGTAGGTCACTGATTGTGAGGGGGCATTAACAGGAGTACGATGAACAGAGCACCATAAACTGCATCCATTTTAATAAAATGGTGTCTCAAATCAAAATGTGGCATTAATATATTACATTACTAATCACTCTTCCAAACCATTGCTAACGTAATTTTAAGTGCAGCATCATTAATTCATCAGTTACAACTATATACATCATCAAAATGATTAATTCTTACAAATAATTTGTTACTCGAAATTGCACTTTTGAAAAAGCCTTAAGAATAATACTACCAAATTTAATGGTGCTAAGTTTGAGATGTAAGATTATTATTTTGCAGCACTTATTAAAAGTGTCAAGACCCTGGTGAACATAAGATGGAGTTGTGTGGAGTTACTTTTCTTAGGCTCTGATCCAAGTATGCTGTAAAAGAATGAGGTATGTACGACAATCGGTAACTACCAGGACATAAGTCAAGGGTAAACATGGGTAGACAGCATCTACCCACTATTTTCACATGGTAGACGCTGTCTACCCTGACATGAGGTTAGGCCCCAAAGAAATATGCGAACCTTGTCCAGGTGTAACACCGGGATGCATTCAGTATCACCTGCACGCTTTTGTTCGGATAGCAGCAAAGTACAGACGGGGAGGGGGTTTATTAGATTCCAGCTGGGCCCATAACAAAGGCCAAAGATAATGGGCCATCAGGGCTCATTTTGTTTTAGTACACTGGCTGGGAAGCAACAGGAGCCTTACACCGAAATGCAATGGAGGGGAAACAAAGGCACACAGCTTATCACTTCACAAGTACTTAAGAGATGGATGCTTTTGACTTTATGTAATCCCTGTATCTAAGATATATGCAAGCACTGTAAGAATGTCAGTTATGTTGTGCTGTCTCAATATTTTCACAAATGACAATTTAAATACCACTATTTTATTTTTTATTATATATCTATCTATATATATATATATATATATATATATAGAAATATATATATATCTACATATATATATATATCTATATATATATATATATCTTTATATATATTTTTGTTTCTTGTATAGCACTACTCATCTTAATACAGGGTGTGAGAGCGCTTTGCATTAGGGGTAAACATTATACATTGACAATAAATAATATATGTGTAAACCAATGTACAGGACATGCTACTAAGACAGTCAGGGTTACAAGGTATAGGAGTCACATCTTCATACTGTAGCTCACTGTGATATATTAGAAGGATTACAATTTATGAACTGCAAGTAATAAAAGGATCTCTGTGTTAAATGGAGTGACCCCTTTACTGATCTACATGAAATAAAAATGTGCCTTCTGCATGTTACGTGATGTGCTTATCAGGAGACACATTAACCCTCTGTGCTACTTTGATTCAAATCTGGGACAACACAAAACATAGATCTCTCCAGCGAGTCTGCCATTATTATTATTCCCTGAGATTTAGTTTACACACAAAGATCTTTGCAGCAGCTGTCTTAACCCCATATGATATTTTAACATGAAAACTTTGCAATCAATTAAGCAGAGCAGATTTACTGCCTCATTTCTCCTTATTGCCAATTTCTTTGTAGCAGGGTTTTTGAAAAATAAATGTATAAATGAGGCCCATATTCCTCATTTAGGTTGTGTCACTTTTCTGGCACATCCCCTACACAAACATTGTAATGCACTCAAATGTACTTGTGTTAGACCTGCTAAACATATGTTTGAGGTTTTAAGATACAATGGCACTTTTTGTGATATAATTTCCTGTGAGGTCATCAGTTGTGATGCCACTCCTTGTAATTCCATGTGCAATGTCACTTTCTATGATGTCATGCAAGGTGATGTAATGCGCCATGATGTCACTTGCATACTGCCTAACTTGGTTAGTTGCCCAACTTCTTTTTTTAGGGCTGGTGCCCTGATAACCACCAATACTGTGGTGTACAGTATACACCAAATTCTGGGTATCGGCAAATAACTCCTATTTTGAGTTTTCCTTAGAAAAGTGCAGAATTACATGCTGAAGTTGGTGCTTTCAGCAGACTTAGTACATCCAAATGAACACATGGCAACATTTTAGAAGAGGAAAGTGGGAGATTCAAAAAACCATAATTGGGAGATTATGTACTTCTATTGTAGAAGAGGCAATGTCAGGTGGTAGACAGCCAAAAGAAAGCTCCAGTCTGAAGTCGGTCTATTGACATGTATGCAATTGTGTTCAGTAAAGTAACATTCTTATTGAAAGCTATGACCTCAACTGGATATTAAAACTAGTAATCTGGTCAGTAAGGGACGGTGTAACATTTGATAATGCTAGATGAACCCTACAGATTCACAATCTGGGAAAACACGTGACAGTGCGAGAAAAACTGTGAATAAGAACCAAGATGAAGAAGGGAACAGTACAAGGATAGAAAGACAAGCGCAAGACCTTGAACAAGGAGGAGCAGATAGAGGCATGTGGAAACAAGGTATCGCGTAGGAATATCCAAGAGTTGCCATTGCTACCACATGTAGCTGCATGCCTGCCTTAGTACCTGCTTTTCATTCCAGAGATAAGTGTTCAATCAACAATATAAAAAACAAACAATATCTATTATGTTCCACCATGCAACCAACCTTCTTAATCTCCAGTGAATCCCTCCAATTCCCACTCAGTCAATTGGACAAAGAGATCATCCCTGTATCGTTGCTTTTAGGCAGCATCGGCATAGCATAGTGGAGAGGGTTGGTGAATTATTGACAGGACGTGTCATAATTGTGTGGGGCACTAGTTGCACAGTTAGACACACAGAGGAGTAAAGTACCTACTATAGAGCTTTGGTCATCAGACAAAAGACTTGTTCTTTTCCCTTAACCAGTGCAGACGTACAGTCAATCTAGTTTGAACTTGCCCTTTACAGTTGCGATGTCTGCAAGGTGTACACGTAACCTCATCACTTTTGTACTTACAGAACTTATTGCTGACCCCTAGAAAAACAGTGAAAAAAAAAACAAGGGGGCAGGGTAGGGATTCCTGACCCCCCTAAGCCGGGTGGACTCTGCAAGGGGCCAAAAGCCTTTTTTAAAAAGGATTTACTGCAAAAGAAAAGTGCGGTCTCCCATGCTTGAATTTAGAAGTGCCCCGAGTGAGCTAGAGTTTAGGGGAGAACAGCGTGTTAAACTTATGGGGAAGTGGGGCATGTGTTG
Organism: Pleurodeles waltl; assembly: GCF_031143425.1. Lineage (NCBI taxonomy): Eukaryota > Metazoa > Chordata > Amphibia > Caudata > Salamandridae > Pleurodeles > Pleurodeles waltl. The sequence goes on from NC_090445.1 coordinate 603,076,772, forward strand.
CTCTCATGAGCCTCTACGAGGCCCTGGGGAATCCAACCCTGGGATGGAGTTAAAAATAAGGAGAGTTGGACATGCAACCCCCTCCCCATGCCTTAAAGAGACCCCTAGGGCCCCAATCCCCTGAGCTCAGTTAATAATAAGGAGAGGGTGTCATGTGGCCCCAATCTCTGTGCCTCAAAAATCCTCTGGTGACCCTATACCCCATGCTCCACTCCCAGAGCCTCTTAAGACCCTAGGGACAGCATCCCCTGGGGCTGACACACACTGTGTCCTGGACAGTGCACCCCTCGGACAGAGGGGTTTCCCTGCCCGCGAGAGCACAATCAGGGAAGCAGAGGTCTGCTCCCACCTAGTGGGAGATTTGAAAATGCTCCTGCCGTGTGGGAGTAGACTTCACTTTAACTACCTGCGCTCTTTCGGGCAGGGAAACATACAGTGATTTCGCCAAGAGAGAGCAAGCTAAAATAGCTGCTCCCTCCAGGCAGGAGCAATGTTGGGTCCCACACCATTGGGGAGCAGGCTGGACTGCGGGGGTCCTGGTGCGTCCAGCGTAAACCCCCAACTAGTGGTTTGTGGGTGCCACGGGTGGGCAACTGCTCAAGTCCTGTAATGGCCACAAAAGCATTTCTTTTCATGTTGCAGTCAGCCAATCAGAGTACGAGTGCAAAGCCCCCTTATTGTGGGCTCTCCGGCTGCACTTTATGGCCTGAAAAATGTTATAAAAATGACTCAGACATGTTAATTTTTTTAAATATAGTCTTATTTGAAAAAAATTAAGACAGTCACTTTTATACACATTGCAATGTATCAGTTTATAAAATATACATTTGATCATAGTTATTGTTGACTTCTTGATGAAAACAATAAGTCTGCTAAACATATGTTGATGTGCTGACCCCATGATAAAGCCCCTGACACTCTGACAAAGCAAATAGGTCTGTCTTATTTAAAATGACTCCTTTTATAATATGACATGGTGCAAGGGTGCTTGCGTTGTAGGTAGGATTGCTTTTGTGCAGTAAGGGGCACCCTCCTGCACAAAAACAATCCAGGGAGTTTTTTTCCTCTTTTTATGTGTGCTGCATAATGAAATATGCATAGAAAAAGGAATAAATATGGAGAAATAAAGATATTTATCCTAGTTGCGCCTCCCCTGGGGAGATGTATGGTTTTGACACATCCCCAGGTTTACAAGCTCTAGTAAATCTGGGGATGCCTCAAAATCCATGGGTGTTGTGTAGGAACACCCACTGTAACTCCCATGGTATTACTCCCGTGCGCAGAGAAAGGCAGCTCAGTGATTTGCATTGCCTTGCGTTACTCCGTATCTATGAGGCCATTCAAAGTCACTCAAAGTGGCTTTGCATGACCTCATAGATATGAGTTCAAGGTTTGGGAAGCAGTTGCATCACAAAAAGTGATGCAACGGCGGTGCAAGGGGCTCATAAATGTGCCCTTACATTTTTTGCATCTTAACAAAGAGAACACACCTCGTTAACTACTGAGCAACCATCAAACAGAGACCCAGATCAGATTTGAAGAAGCAATAGTCCTACATTTTGTGGTGCAAACCGCTCTCTGCTGCTTTTGAAACAGTAGATCTGAAGAATCTGGTTGGATTGTCCTTGTCAACCATCCTTTTTTATTTTATCTTGACCACCCACGTATATTTTATACGGTTTTTTGAGTTGGAATGTACATCCTATGCAGCTGACATCCTGCTCCTTTTTACCTCAGGCTCCCAGGATGTGGAAGTTAAATCCTTCTACATAGGACAGAAGTCAATTGCACAGGTTATGAGTGCAGAAAACAATTTTTTATATGTCTCTGCTTGATTAGTTTTGCCCCATGCAATATTGGGGCCCACCGCAATTAAATCAAAGATCAATAGGTATTATTTGAAGTGAAAATTGCGTTCTGCATCTACAAATATGACAACTGTCCCTAGTTCTTTCTTTTTAGCGCCAAGATACCTATTGGGTGAACAGTGCATTTATGAATGCCTTATTCATTCCTTCATTCATTATGCAATATAGCGAATTGCACATCATCACAACAATTTTTTCAGCCAACAACATCTTAAAATGTGCCACATAAATCACACTCTGGGCCTGATTTAAGAAAAGTGGTGCTGCATCCAATGCAGCACCACTTTTATTGTGCCCCTTAGTGCCCACCCACCACCACCATGTGTGCACTGTATTTATTATATGGTGCACCATGGCGCAGGGTCAGGCCAATAGCATCGAAATTCTTGATGCTATTGATGTACTGTGTAGCATTAGCACCAACATTTTGGCGCTAATCCTGCACAGTACAAAGGGGCCCATTGAAAGCAATGGTGTGCCCCCTTTTAACGCCTGCTCTAAGCTGCCGTTAAAAGTAGCTGCAAAAATTACCATTTTTGCAGTCCCCCTAACAGGAGAATGCCCCTTGCATACATTATGCATGGGGCAGGCATAATGTGGCGCATGGTGTTACAAAGTGGCACGATGCAAGCATTGCATCACTTTACAAATATGACGCTGTAAATTTGTAGTAGTTGAGCCACATTAGAGTCATCTAAAATTATGCTAATGTTGTGCAAGGAGGCGCTAGCCCCTCTTAAATCTGGGCCTTTGTTTTCTTGTCAGATATATATACATGATTCCTCTTTAGTAGTCTGTGAGCAAATTTCGCCCCCAAATTTTTTTTAAAACTATTTCTGTTCTTCTTAATTGAGTTAAAATTCAACAAAACGTAACTTGATTCTACTTTTTCATATTTTGCCCTACTTCCTTTTTTTCTCCTCCAGAACACATGATTTCCTTTGCATTTATTCATAGGTTTTCCACAAAACGTCAGCTGCAGTTTAAACGCATTTTTAGGTGTCTCATAAGATCAAAAATATGTCAATTATCTCTACGTTCTGTTTACTTTTTACTCGAATATTGCAATTGTTTACTTTGTTTATTATATCATAGTAATGCATCAGAAACCAAATATTTTGATATATAACCATTAAAGTTGTTGTTTTATCAGATTTTTCTTAGTGGTGGTTAAAGTAGGTGAAATCAATTTCTAATAAACAAACTCCTTCCAGTGAGCAAAACCTAGGGTGATCAAGACAGGTAACTGCTTCCTACGACTAGAATCCTATTAGGGCATAAATGCTTCTAGTCAAACCTTGGCTTCCTATAACATTTTTGCATTTTTTGTCTTCTATTGTGAACTACAGGAAAAGAGGCTCAGCATGAGGTCGGTGACTAAGAATGACTCCATGATCACCTGTATCAGCAGTGCCAGCTCACTACCAGCTGATGCCTCTGTGTATGGTCTTGATGTTAGTTCATCGATGGAAATCCGTTACTTTGTTGCTGTGGGACTCGGTATCACTTTGGTAATTGGGATTATTGGTAACCTGCTCATGGTCCTAGTGCTGGCCAAAAGCCTGCAGAGCAGCAACAACCCTGTCTCTACCATGACCTGCACTTTCATGGTCAACGTCACTGTCTCTGACCTGCTCTTTCTCTTGTACAATGTCCCGGTTATGCTCCTCAGCTTCATCTTTGAGGACTGGGTGATGGGCCCTTTCGTCTGTGTCAGCAGCCAGAGTATGTCCATGTTGACCATGTTCTGCAGCTTCTACAGCATGGTGGCAACCTCAGTACTCCGGTATGTGGCAGTGGTCCACCCGACTCACGACTTGTCGTACTCAAGAAGTCAAAGGTTTGGTTTGGTTACTCTTATGTGGATTCTGGGCTTCTTAGTTTCCCTCCCCAGTTGGCTTCACCAAGGGGTTGCTGAAGTTGGCTACAGCACGTACTGCATCTTCTGCATGACAGAATTTCAGACATTTCTTTACTTTGTCTTGTTTGGTGGTGTGGCATTCCTTCCCGCTGTGGTAGTAATGGCCATATGCTACTGGGAGATCATTCGCTTCCTTTGGGGGTGGCATATCAGTGGGGCTCACGCTGACCTCGGGCGCCACCGCAAGAACAGGAAGGTCACTGCCACAATTCTTACCATTGTGACAGCTTTCATAGTGATGTGGATGCCATACTGGGCGGTGACCTTTCTTATGGCCAACCACAGCCTATCACCAAAACCACTGGTGTATGTGGTGTCCAGTTTGGCCACTTTGATGGCTTACTCAAACTGCTGTATCAGTCCTCTCATTTACTTTGCCTTCTCTGAACAGTTTCGTCTTGAGCTGAGTAAGCTTTTCAGAAGGCGTCAGAGGGGCAAGCTACCAAAGCAGATATACCAGATCCATATAGCCCTGCGTGCCATGGTCAGTAGATAAATTTGACATTTGAAACTTGAAGAAGAATGTACCATTCATACAGGAGGAAGTCCTATAACAGAATTTGTTAAAGGTAAATGTGGAATCTCTAAAAAGAGTAATGCTTGTAGTGCCTGAGTACTTGAAATGGATGGATGGATGGATGCAATTTATAGCACCTCAAAAGAATTTCAGCATTATCTGACTTCATCTGATACCAAAGAAGCATGGATCATTCCAAAATCCAAAAGGACATCTCCTTTTGAATATTGACACACGTCTTGTCACGTTAACATGTTAGCAGGAGTTCTCATCAAAGAAACTCTGAAGGATGGAAATTGAGACACCTCTAATTGTGAGACGCACAGCTCCCTTTATTTTTGTTTACAATGTATATTATTGACAATTAAATTGAATACAAATCCTTAATTTCGATAAGCAATACATTTCTAGTAACATTAACCACCTACTCTGAAATGTTGACAGATTATTTTGTTCTAGCTAGGAGAGCCTATCCAACTCTACTTGCTTACTGGCGACCTCTAGACAAACCTAAACGTCAAGCTTTGATATGGACTTTCGATTCCAGCAGTGGTTCTCCAATTTCACTACCTGTAAGAACAAATGCAATTTGACTATGAGAAGGTTGCCAAAATGGAACTTAATCACGAGTTGGGGAATTCCTGAAATGTAAGAGGTGGGAGGGTGGGTCTGGGTTAACGTATTCTGTTGAAATGAAGTCATCTTTCAGTGTAACCTGATAAACTTCTTCATTAAATATATGTTTGACCTCCAACACCCCGTGGTGCCATTGAGATTGCATGTTACCATTCTTGAGGTATGGTAGCCCTTGTTCAGTTGCAGTGTAGCAAATAATACCCTACCCTGGGATTTCACCAGTGTTACCACTGACCTTTCAATAATGTGCTGGCAGTTTCTGTTAGTTTTAAGGTTGGTCGTTCGGGCCTGGTGTTAATCCTTGTTTATTAACATGTTGCACCCTCAGTTTCAAAATAAAGATTGGTTAATAGAAACATACAGTGGCCTGTCATCAGGGTGAAGTGTTCTGTGAGGTTACTTCCTGTCATAAATGATAATGCACAACTGTACGGAAAGCAGATGAGCATCGGACGACAAACTTTGACTAATTGATAGCTCCTTAAATGGTACTTTCATGCTCTCCTTATGAGGTATCTCGTGACTATACATAAGATCAGTTCCGATAATTTACTAAGTGCTGTTAGAAGCTAAATTAGCTTCATAAAACACATCAACATAGTAGAAATCAGCAATGAATACCATAATCATTTGCCTAAAAACAATTTAGAGAATAATTCAATTATTTTACAGATTTACATTCACCCATTAAACTTTTCCCAGAATCTGCCAAGACCATAGCATGGGTTAATGATAGAACCTGTATGGGAACGTGTCACTAAACTTTGATAAGTTCAAATTTAAGTTTCAATGGAGAACTTGATTAAAAATGTCCTCCTCTGATAAACATTTTGGACAAATATTTTCTCCCAAGTCTCCATTCCGCCAAGACCAAATCTAGAAACATGCTCTGCAATGGACGGCTTCTTACGAGCTCCAGAAACCAACTGAACAAGAAGATTGTGGAGTCACCGAGGATTTATGTCAAAGTCTTAGTCCTGCCAAAATGTCGTGTTAAAAGGAGCAGAAGAAACTCTAGGTTAGGAGGTAAAATGTGCTGCTACAGGGAGGCGGATTATGAAACGGATTATAAAGAACCCCAAGAACTCCATATTGGCTGTTGGCAAAATTTCACACTGCAGGCTTACTCCCGCCCTCTTTATAAAAAACTCCTCAAAAGACATACGGCCTGATTACGACCTTGGCGGATGGGATACTCTGTCAGAAATGTGACAGATATCTCATCCGCCGTATTACAAGTTCCATTATATTCTATGGGACTTGTAAAACGGCGGGCGGGATATGTGTCCGATTTGTGACGGAGTATCCCATCCGCTAAGGTCATAATGAGGCCTATAGACTTTATTCACAAGGATGCTGCAGTGATTTATTCTTGTAGTACTCCTGGCTCACTCATGAATTTCATGAGTAACTAGGGAGTTAGGCAGCAGTACTCCTGACTTACTCCTGAAATTCAGGAGTAAGCCAAGAGTTCTACAGAAGGAGGTTGCACCTACTTATAGTAAGTCCTTTGTGAATGGGGCCTCTTGATTTAAAGCATACTAATAATAATGTGACGTCTGGACGTATTATTAAGCACCATATTAAGATCTGAAAGAAATCATACTAAAGGATGTTTTCAACAAAGCAAAGCCAAAGCCATCCTCACTTGCTAGCAGTGAGGTCTCATCCAACGTTCTCTGTGTGAGACGTATATTTGCCTCACAAGATGACATTGTTTTGAATGGGTGTTTCATCTGATTCCACATCAAAGGATCCTCATCTCTTGCAATCTTTATTGTGACTATCATCCAGAGTTTGAGAAATTCCCAATATTGACTAGGTGCAGTCTTACCATTGTGCAAACGAAGGAGCTACTTTCATAATACACTTCCAGATGGAGCTTCATAGATAGCTCTCCCATGTGTTTCGACAGAAAATGAAGTTGTGAGTGAGTGGCAATAATGTTGGAAGTCAAGCTGTCTTGCATTTTTTTGCTAAGGCCAAAAGTATAGAAAACCCTGTTCTTTAATGGTAACACATCTCAATTCAATGGAAAACAATTAGGAGCCAAGATGAGTATTATGGCGAGAATACAGATGAGCAAGCAATAGTCTAGACTCAGACTTCCTAATAATACAGGACATTGCCTCTTTACACACTGCACTAACAGGCCCAGAAAAGAATAGGTCTTAAAACTCCAGTGCTATTATTTATGTCCTGGGTTGTTGCTTGATTATCCAAATAAGTTTTGGAACTGATATATCAAAAAACAAAACTTTGAACATTAGCAGCAACTAATATGAGGCAGGAGAAACAAAATGAAAGCGCAATGTTAAACTAATTGACAAAACATTCAGAAGTAAAGGAAATATTCTGTAATTATCAATGCACTGGGTTCACGACAGTAGACATACCTTGAACATCTACAAAATATTTCACACATTGTATAAATTTGTTTAACTGATTGAAATGAAGCTTATTGAACAACATGCAATGCACAAGCACATGGGTCAATAACTCATTATCATTGCCTCAAAAGGAAAACTGAAGATTTAATGTAAGTGAATAATTCAATTTTCCAATTTTGTCTAACGTGGCCAGGGTTTCGATTTATTAGCGATATCATTGTATTGTAATCAAATAAAGCATCATAAAAAAGTCTTAGCTATAAAAGGCGAGCTACAAAAATTGTGACATTTTAGCTTGCAGGTCCATCTAATCAGCAGAATATGTTATCTATTCCACTTCATGAAAATGTTATTTCTTAAGAAAGTTAACCGTCCTCAAACGGTCACCAAAATCGACAAGCAAACCTAAAATGCTTAACCAGGTATTGCAAAAAAGTACCACATTGATGAATTTACCACCACTCGGTTTAATTAGATTGTGAACAGACCCCCCACCTACCTGTCATGGTCGCTGATTGTATACAAGCGACTCATAGATCAAATGCTGTATGCTAAATTAAGCGCAATGAAGAAAGCTGTTGACAACACGTTATTTAGTTTATCTAAGCACACTTTTCATCTGCACCATTCTACAGCTCAGAAGGAAGCAATGGCGGTCTTGCAGCCCATTCAAGGGAGTGGGGTTGAAAGCATGAGGGGCACAATGAACATTTGCATCTAGATTTACTAAGGCTTACATTCATTCAAAGTGATGCATTGGCATTTACTTTCCAGCTCAAAAGCTATTCTGATCAGAAAAGGTTCCCCATGCAAAAGGCACTTTTCATTGCTTTGTGTCAGGGAGGTCTTACTGGAGCATTACTGGAGAGGATTAGCTCCCAGATCCATATGTTTAACCATACCAGGCTCTGGGTTGAAAACTACTAGCTACTCAAAGCAGGTGTTAACAAGGGGAAGTATTTTCATTTCTCCCAAAAAACATGTATTGTATGTATGCTGAAGTGCAAAGCACACATCGAATGCATGGGATTCTTTAAATATGCTAGTCATAAGAATTTATACTTAAAGGTTATGTTTCCAGGAGACATCCTATGCCAGACAGAACACACACACCATTTTCCCAAGGTGCCAGGTTATGTGTCATGCAAGGTAGCCTATTAAGAGTGTTGGTGCAAGGGATAGCAGCAGCAGCAGTAAGCCAATGTTAGTAGATATGGCTCTGCATTGTGTTTCCCCCCTTGTGCTATGTAGTGCTGCAAGTCTGGTTGCTACATTGCCTGAAAAAGAGGTGAGTCTTCCTCTTTGTCTCATACAACCTACACCAACATCTCAGCTAAGATGCTACACATCACCTCTCTTGCCCCTAAAGCAACAACATATCTTACTGCTGATGATGCCATAGTGAGGCAAATGATCACTTCACCATGCATGCACAAATATGGAAGTACATCTTTGCAAAGCAGGATCCAGGCAGAACCCCCACTTTATAATAACCGAATTCTGCCACAGGAGGAACACACTCAAAGAAACACACACCCTCCACTCTGCCTGATGCAGCTGAGACTCTGGCGGCCCTCCCCCAGAGCCTGGGTGTAGCAGTGCAGAGACTTTTACAACTTGAGGGACTGGTGTGTCCATCTTCAAGGACTCCATCAACGTCACCACCTCCACCGAAGACACCCCCCTCGCCGCCGAACACCTGCACTTCCAGATCCACACCGACCCCAGGACCACCCTCAGAGGAACTCTCATCTACAGACCCCCTGGACCACGCGCCCTCTTCAGCGACTCTATCACTGACTTCATCTCCCCGCACTCCCTTGCCTCGTCAGACTACATCCTCCTCGTGACCTCAACTTCCACCTGGAACTGAACAACGACCCCTACACCACCGCCCTGCTCGACAACCTCGCCAACCTCGGTCTCAAGCAACTGTCCCCACCCACATCGCCGGACACACGCTCGACCCCATCTTCTCCGCCAGCAACCACGTTTTCTTCAGCCACTCCTCCACTATACACTGGACCGACCACAGATGTGTCCACTTCACCTTCCGACGCGAGACTCGCCACCTTCGTACACAACCCATCCCACGCCGACATTGGAACAAAATCCCCACGGAAACAGCTTTTCTCTACTCTCAGCGACAACCAACCCACCTTCTCCACCGACCCCAACGATGCAGCCCTCAGCCTCACGCATTGGATCACCAACTGCGCAGACAACCTCGCTCCCCTCAGACGCCTCCCAATACAGACCAACACCAAAAAACCTCTCTGGTTCACTGATACCCTCAAGGAATAAAAAAAAAACTGCTGCACCCTCGAGGAAGCCTGGCGCAAAGACCACACCGCAGATAACATGACTGCCCTCAAGAACGCTACCCGCGAACACCACCAACTGATCCGCGCCACCAAAAGAAATTCCTTCACAGACAGACTGGACAAAAACACTCACAACAGCAAAGAACTCTTCAACATCGTGAAAGAGCTCTCCAACCCTAACGCCAACGGCATCACGCCCTCACAAGACCTCTGCAACTCCCTCGCCACCTTCTTCCATCGTAAGATCACCAACCTACACGACAGCTTCGGACACCAGACCCAGCCAACCACCACAGAACCTACAACCCCAGCCATCACCCTCAACGCCTGGACTCACATCAACACGGAAGAGACCAAAGCCACCATGAACTCCATCCACTCCGGTGCCCCCTCGGACCCCTGCCCACACTTCATCTTCAACAAAGCCGACGACATCATCGCCCCGCATCTCCACACCATCATCAACAGCTCGTTTTCTTCTGCCACCTTCCCCGAGAGCTGGAAGCACGCTGAAGTCAACGCCCTACTGAAGAAACCTACGGCGGACCCAAGCGACCTGAAGAACTTCCGCCCCATCTCGCTCCTCCCCTTCCCTGCCAAAGTCATAGAGAAGACCGTCAACAAGCAACTTACCAACTTCCTTGAAGACAACAACCTACTCGACCCCTCTCAGTCCGGATTCCGAGCCAATCACAGCACAGAAACCGCCCTCATCTCAGTCACAGACGACATCAGAACTCTGATGGACAACAGAGAAACAGTCGCCCTCATCCTCCTCGACCTCTCGGCTGCCTTCGACACCGTCTGCCACCGAACTCTAATATCCCGCCTCCGCTCCACCGGGATCCAAGGACAGGCCCTGGACTGGATCACCTCCTTCCTCTCCAACCGCTCCCAAAGAGTCTACCTCCCAACTTTCCGCTCAGACCACACCGAGATCATCTGCAGCATCCCACAAGGCTCCTCGCTCAGCCCGACTCTCTTCAATGTCTACATGAGCCCCCTCGCCGACATCGTATGCAGACACAGCATCATCATCACCTCCTACGCCGACGACACTCAGCTGATACTTTCCCTCACCAAGGACCCCACCAGCGCCAAGACCAACCTGCAAGATGGAATGAAAGACGTCGCAGATTGGATGAAACTCAGCCGTCTGAAACTGAACTCAGACAAAACGGAAGTCCTCATCCTCGGAAACACCCCGACCGCCTGGGACGACTCCTGGTGGCCCACGGCCCTTGGCACCGCACCATCCCCCTCAGACCACACACGCAACCTCGGTTTCATCCTGGACCCACTTCTCACCATGACCAAACAAGTCAACGCCGTATCATCCTCCTGCTTCCTCACCCTCCGCATGCTCCGAAAGATCTTCTGTTGGATCCCCGCCGACACCAGAAAGACCGTGACCCACACCCTCGTCACGGGCCGCCTGGACTACGGCAACACCCTATACGCAGGAACCACCGCTAAACTCCAGAAACATCTGCAACGAATTCAAAACACCTCCGCCCGCCTCATCCTCGACATACCACGCAACAGCCACATCTCCGCCCACCTGAGACACCTGCACTGGCTTTCCATCAACAAAAGGATCACCTTCCGACTCCTCACCCACGCACACAAAGCCCTCCACAACAAGGGACCCGAATACCTCAACCGCCGCCTCAGTTTCTTCACACCCACCCGTCAACTTCGCTCTGCCAACCTCGCTCTCGCCGCCGTCCCTCGCATTCTTCTCCTACCTGGCGGCCAAGACATGGAATTACCTCCCCACCAACCTCAGGACCACCCAGGACCACTCCGCATTCCGGAGGCAACTCAAGACCTGGCTCTTCGAGCAGCAGTAACCCCATCCCCCTAGCGCCTTGAGACCTGCACGGGTGAGTAGCGCGCTTTATAAATGTTTATGATTTGATTTGATTTGATTCCTGCTGAGCCCATAAGAAGCCGAAGAGTGGCTCTCCCTGCCATTCCCCCTTCCAACGAGCGGGAGGAGGCCCATACCCTCCTGGACTGGGAAGATGTCTGCCTCCACTGGGGAGTGTATGATGAACTAGCATGATGTTATACAGTTATATGAGCATAGTAAAACTGTTTTTAGGTCAACAAAAACTTCACAATATAGAGACTTAAGCCCTCATTACGAGACTGACGGTCTTAAGATCGTCAGACTTGTGGTGGCGATCGGGCCACCACGGTCGTGGCGGTCCGATTGCCACATTAGGACTGTGGCAGAGCCGCCATGGTCTGACCTCTGACACTGCCAGGTTGCTGCCAGTCGACAGCCTGGTAGTCTTGGCGGTTGTAATCCACCAGGGTGGCGCTGCATGCAGTGCTGCCCTGGAGATTAAGACTCCCCAATCCGCTAGCCTTTTCATGGCGTTTGGACCGCCATGAAAGGCTGGCAGAATGGGGGCATCGGGAGCACCCTGAGGGCCCCAGCAGTGCCCATGCACTTGCCACGGGCAGTGCAGAGGCCTCCATGGACAGCCCCGTTGCGCTTTCCACTGCCCGAATTACGGGCAGTTGAAAGTGCAGCAGGTGCTGCTGCACCCGCTGCACCACCACATTGCCACCGGCTCGATTACGAGCTGGCGTCAAGGTTAAGGCCCTGTTTCCCGCTGGGCTGGTGGGTGGAAACAATGTTTCCGCCCACCGTCCCAGCGGGAAACTTGTGACAGGGCCGGCGGTGTTCTGGCCACACTGGCGGTCAGATTGCGGTATGAGTTTGGAGGGCGGCGGAACTCCTAATGAGGGCCTTAGTCTACATAAATCATCGATAAATGTTGATTTGTTTTGGCTAGCTCAAAGTACCACATCTAAACCCCTGATCTGACCAGTGTGATAGATGTTATTGGTAACCTCAAACATGACCACTCTGATTCCCAAGGAATTTGTGAAAACAGATCTAACCCTTTAGTTTGTAGTACAGTCTCCAATTAGTAGACAATATGTTAAATATTACCAGCTAAAACAGAAATCTAAAATGAAGACTAAGCATGGGCCCTACAACAATGGGAAGCTGGAAGTCATCATAAAGGACATCAATTCCCCCATCAATGTGGAGAGCCTGAAGGTGAATGCTGCACCCAGGATGGGGCCTGCGCACCCAGGGGTCTATGCCCATGTCCTGAGCCTCAATGCCCTACTCCAAACACACCAGAGCTCAGTGCGTAGTTGCCACTGAGTGTTGTGTAGAATGGTTAGCCTAGGGAAGAGAGGGCCTGTTGCAGCATTCTATCTTCTTCCAGGCTGAGGTGAGGCAGCCATCATAGATTTGGGAGCATCCTAATTTAACTAATTCATTCTAATTAAGAGAGTCATCAGGCTAGCTGGGGAAGTAAAGAGCTGGGCCTGATTTGAGAGAAAGAGAAAGAAACTTCCCTGCCTGTGCCATTATGATCATGGATAAAATAAGGAAATAAAAAGAACACTAGAAGATGAAAACAACTTTTTATTTCTCAATCACAACCCCCAAACAAAGAAGCACAAATCAAAACTTTCCTCTACAAGGTCAAGCCCAATTGGAAACAAGCAAACAACTGTTTCAAAAGAAATGTTAATCTCAACCAACCCATCAAAAGAGACCTTTAACCTCACGTTCTCCTACAATATGTATTGCCCTGAATCACACTCAAACTGATCATTCTAAATCTGAAAGTAACTACCCAGATAATGCAAATTTGCATCCTCATATTGTTCCAGGCCATTGAGTCACCTTCCCTTCTTACTTTCACCTCACAATCCCACAATCTATCAACAATGCCAACTAAGCTGGAGAAAGCATGAGTTAACTCATATAAGATTATATACCCACATAGTTTCTCCAAAACAGCCATAAAAAAGTACAAAAAAGGTCTTTGCAGGCATCTCCAGACACCCTGTTTACTGTTCTATACAACAGTGGCAGCATGGGAAGCTCAAAACTGACCTCATTTTCTTCTCCTGTAACATTTCATTCTGGATTGACGTCTTTTACAGTACACTAAGGCCCATATTTATACTTTTTTAGCGCCGCATTTGCGTAATTGTTTTACGCAAAAGCGGCACAAACTTACAAAATACAATTGTATTTTGTAAATTTGTGCTGCTTTTGCATCAAAAAGCGGCACAAAAGTTGCGCTAAAAAAGTATAAATTCGGGCCTAAATGTCATGTAACATCCCACATGGCTGCAAGCTCAAAATTGTTCCTTCCCCGGATTCAATGGCTCTATCTTCATCTCCATATAAAATAATGGTAATATTATGATTCACTCAAATGACTCCTGCCTCTCATCAGTCAACCACCTATTTCCGCCTCCTCTCAATGTCTTACCTAAGGCCATCCTGCTTCTCTTCACTCTCCTCATAACACATCGAGCGACATCAGAAACATTAATCAATCTCAAATCTAAACACTGCACTCAACCCTTATAGCTCATCCACCCCCTATTTTATCCAACAGGGTACTTCTTGGCAGTCTACGTCTACAAGTCTCTACTGTTATCCCACGCCAAGCGTCATCTCCGAGACTGCCCTCCCAACGGGGACTTTCAGCCCCCAAACCCATCTATTCACCCATCCTGTACACACACAGTCCTACCCTTCCCATGACCTCATTCTTTCTCATTCTCACAAAACTCCCGCATTCCCACCTCACACAATCCCCCACACACTACGAGAGCCCTATGGTACAATCCACATAGCATCTTGATTCTTTCTTACATGGCCGACCAAACCTTCCTCTCACAATACTCACAAAATCATGCTCTTACTCTTTTCCCCAACCACTACCACTCCTTCACACGCATTCGTCTAACCTCACCTGACACTGGTGAGCCCTTTTGCTACACACACACTCTCCCAACCACTCTGACTTCAGCTCCTTTGTCCCCTCTCAGTACTACCTCATTGCCTATACACTATCCATTCACACCAACTGCCACTCACCACCACCTCTATCACATTACGGAGCATCCTTCCTTCATGATGAAATCCATCTGCGACCTCTCTACTCCCCATGGCATCTCACAACCTGAACCCTTCCAAACTCAAATTCATCATTTCCTCTGTGAATCCTGCACTGACTGTACAAACCTGGATGGATACACTCAACATCCTTAACAGAAAACCCATCATCCAGTAGTATGTGGTAACACCTGTCTTTTATGGGGAATCTGCCGCTACATTCCTGAGCAAGAACTGAAATTCTTGTTCAATCACTGGTTCTCACCAGAATCGATTATTGTAACTCTCTTCTGACAGGTCTCCACAAGGCCCACATAGGCCCACATAGGCTCCCTGAAATCAGTTCTGTACTCAGCAGCTCGATTCACCTTTGGGGCAAAAAGAGACAACCATATCTCACCTATGCTTGTCACTCTTTGCTGGGTCCCCAATGAAGCCAGTGTGATATCTAAGACCGCCTGTATCACTCTCAAGGCCTTACACACATTCACTCCTTGCTACCTAGTGAATAAACCAAAGCTATCAGGAGACACTAGACAATCATGGAACAAGAAAACTATGTTGTTAAAGCCCTCAAACTTTAGAAAGGAAAGACTCATGGCACAATCTTTCTCAAGTAGCCTAACCAGAATATGGAACTCCCCACCCTAAGGACATCATTTAGGGGTAGACAGGTGTTCTAGCTGTGACCCTTGACTTGCCCCTTGAGGCCCCTAACATTGCCTTTGCTACCCCTGGCTTTGGTGGCAAAGGCAGTGTCAGGTACACAATACTTAGGCTGGTTTGGCTGTGCTTCTTGCTGCACTGGTTGAAAAACAAAAACGCACACACACATTTGTACATAGTAACATTGTATTAGTGTGTACATGCTATGTGGTGTTTGTGGCACCAGTGTGGAATCTGGTCTCTTACCCATGTGACCTGCCTTTCGGTCAATGCCTTCAATACCCCATCCCAGTGGAGAGTACCCACTCCATAAAACACAGCGCAGTAGGATCCAGGGCACAAGTCCTAAGAAAAGAAGTTGGGGGACTAACCAACTTAGACAGTGTACAAGTGACATCATGGCGTGTGATATCACAGCATGTGACATAATGGTGTGTGACATTGCAAGAGGCATCCCAGAAGTTTACATCACAGGAAGTGGCATTACAACCCATAAATTCACAGGAAGTGACATCACAAAAGTGACACCTGATCTTAAGACCTCACACGGATGTTTAACAGGTCTATAAGGAGTACATTTGAGCAAATTACCACATTTAACAATTGGGATTTTGCATTGGGGTTGTGCCAAAGAAGTGACATAACTCCAACACAAAATCTGGGACTCAATTTCAACATTTCATTTTTAAAATCTCTCTGTCACAAAGGAACTCAAACAAGAAGAAACTTGGAAATAAATCTGTTCTGCTTTATTGTTTGCAAAGACTGCATTTAAAAAAATCTTATGGGCTAAGGAACCTGCTACAGAGATCTTCATATGACTCATAAACCTCATGGAATAATACTAATGGTAAGATAACTCTAGTGGTTAACACATTTGCTGGAGAGATGTGTGTCATGTCTAATCCCAGTTTTGAATCATAGTAGCATGGAGGGTTAACATGTCTCCTGCAAAGAACAAACTTCATGACAGATTTTTGTTTTATGTAGATAGGTAAGTGGGATACTGCTTTTAACACAGAGATGCTATTGTTACTTGCAGTTCATAAACAGTAATCTTTCTAATATATCACAGTGAGCTATGAAGGAGATGTGACTCCCTCACCTTATAACCATCACTACCCTATGTAACACGTCCTATACACAGATTTACACTTATATGATTTATTGTCAAAGTATATTGTGCATATGAGATATAAACACTCTGTACCCCTGCATTGGGGTAAGTAGCGCTATTAAAGAAAACACAATAGTGATATTTAAATTGCTATTTGTAAATACAGGTACAGACTAGCACATCTGACATTCTTACTTTGCATGCATTTCTCTAATATCCAGGGACTGACCAGAGTCAAAATCCTTAAGTACCTGTGAAGTGACGACATGCCTTTGTTTCCCTGCCATTGCATTTACAGATAGGTTGAGGCTCCTGCTAGCTCCAGCGAGAACATAAGGGGGACTGAGGGCCACTTTACTACGGCCTTTTATTTCCCCAGCTTGAATTTCAAGTTAAAAAGCCCCTTCACTGCCCTGGCACGTTCCTGTTCAGAAGAAAGCAGACAAGGTGCAGGCACTGCTGAATGTGTTGCGGTGTTTAAACATTACACCCTGACAAGTTCAGCATATTACAGTGCAGCATAACTACTTGACAGGGTGGACGGCGTCCACCTTGTGAACATAGTGGGTGGGCGCCGTGTACCAGCCTGTACCCCTGGCTTGTGCCCTGGTAGGATCCTCGTGTTTTTACATCTAATCTGCAGCATAAGAACATCCAGGCACTGTGGGCGAACGCCAGAGAGGGAGAGAGAGAAGCTCATCAGAAGGCTCTTGCTCTCACCAAGGTAAGTGGCAGCAAGGTGGTACGCTGCAAACAGTGTAGAGACATGCCCCCAAAAATCAACCCGGGCAAGTTGAGTAGTCAACATGAATTCTTGAGTTAGTGAGCAGCAGGGCCGGACTGGTCGTAACAGGCATTGGGCATTTTTCCAGGAGGCTGGAAGGGTTAAGGTCTGTTTTACACAGTGGGGGCTAGTTTTTATACTGAGGGGGGCGGTTTTGCAGTGGTGCTACAATATCGCCCCCCCAGGAACAAAAGCAGCCAGCCAGGTTTCCAGCCTCCCGGGCCAGGCAATGCTTGACCCCCCCCCCCCCCCTCCGACTCTCCCACTCCGGTGTCCCCCATTCAAACCCACCCACCGTCCTTAAGTCACCCCCCACCACCCATGGGGCAGGTCTGAGAAAATAACCAGGGCTGCTTTGGGTTCCCAGTCCGGCCCTGGTATGCACACTATACTTAATGACACTTCACTGTGTTGCTACGAGTGTGACCTCACGCTCAGACTGCAGTAAAGACCTATTTTAATACTGAAGCTGTCTTCTTCGCATCATATCGGTGTTTGTATAGCGTCAAAGAGTAAAGACCTGAAGGCTTTAGGGCGCTGCAGAAATTTAGAGGCAATTATCACTTACAGATTTCTGTAGAGCCCTGCTGTCTTGGGGTCTTTGGCGCAGTTGAAACACTGATATGATGGAACGAAGAGGGAGGGCTGGATAAAAATAGGCCTTTACCTCAGCCTCAGGCCAGTGTTATTGTCACCAGCAACTTACATTTTTTCTCCATACACTGCATAAATTACAAAATGAGAGCGACTCTGGGTACTCCGCAGTGAGGTGTCAACTAAGAGAAGCGCACCAACCAAATAACCCACTTCCGGTCTGATATAGTGGTTCCTAATACCAGCAGCTGCTTCTCTCGCGCTCCTCCATCCATATTTTTTATACTAACAGTGATTTTCATAATATTATTAAGTAACGTTTAAGTAAAGTTCTCAATATTGAAACAGGCAGAGAAATCGAAGCAGAGGCAGATACAATTGGGGTGACAGACAGGGAAATAGATGTTAGCGAGTGTGAGATTTGTATGGGAGTGTTAGAGACAGGAAAATTGTCAATGGCACCCTAAACACGCATAAGAAAGAGATTCGTTGTATCTAAAAATATACAAAATATACAAAAATATGGTAACTGGGTTGTATGATGGAACAACGCATGCACCCACCACGCATACCTGAACGATGCGGTCGGAACAACGACTGTGTTGTTACCATGAATACCTTTACCACGCATGCCTTTACAATGATTTTTCATTGTGATGGCATGCCTAGTAAAGGCATGTGTGGAACAGCATGTGTGGTTGTAGCATGCCACCCCCCCCTAAAAACACAACTTTCTCAACCCGCCCCACCGCCCTACAAAATACTACCCGACCCCCCCACCCACACTCTAAAAGTACAAAAGTATCCCAACAACCCCCACCAACCCTAAGCCCTATAAACTTCCCCAACCTCCACCCGCCCTAAAACACACCTCCCCCCACCCACCCACCCTAAAATCAAAACTACTCCGACCCCCATCCCACCCCTAAAAAAAAAAATACTGCAACCCCCCTCACCCCACCCCTGGAAACAAAACTACCCTGGCTCCTGAAAACAAAGCTAAACCATCCTCCCCCTACCCTACCCCTCCCAATGCCCACAAACAAAACCACCCCAACTCCCCCACCCCAGCCCTGGAAACAAAACTACCCTGGCCCCTGAAAACAAAACTAAACCAACTCCGCCCATCCCGCCCCTAAAAACAAAACTACCCTAACCCCCCCACTGCCCGCAAACAAAACCACCCCAACTCCCCCACCCGCCCCTAAAAAGAAAGCTACCCCGATACCCCCACCCACCCTGAGCCCTAAAACCTTCCCGACCCCCCACCTGCCCTAAAAACAACTGACCCCCACCCCGAAAAATAACACTAGCCCGCCCCTAACAAAATTACCCCGCCTCCCCACTCCGCCCCCAAAAACAAAATTACCCCAACCCCCACCCCTTAAAACAAAATTACCCCGACCCCCCACCCCATCCCTAAATGCAAAACTATCTCGACCCCCACCTCTCAAACAACTACCCCAATACCCCCCACCCTGAACCCTAATACCTACCCGACCCCACCCCCAAAAATAAAACTATCCCACCTCCACCCGCCCCTAAAAACAAAATTACCCCGACCCCCACCCCTAAAAACCAAACTACCCTGACCACTCTACTCCACCCCTAAAAACAAAATTACCCCGACCCCCCACCACCTCACCTTAAAAAGAAAATACGCCAACCTCACCGCACCCCTAAAAATTACCCCCTACCCTGCCCCAGCCCCACTTACTTGACCGCGTCCTCTCCTGATGCACTCTCCCTTTTTTTCTGCCTTAACCACGCATATGGATTGCTCAGCACATGCGTGGTTAAAGCAGAGAAATAGGGAGTTGTTGTTAACGCAAGCGTGGTTCCGCTTGCGTTAACAACGTCATCGTTGTTCTGGAGTCGTTGTTCCGGATTTTTCCCAGTAGAAGTACATAAGGACAAATTTAAGTAAATTGAGGGGAGTGAATGAGAGGTGTAAGACATCCCACTGAAAAAGAAACTCTTACAGGCAGGTAAAAAAAGCTTTATTAACGAGATAGAAGGCATAGACACAAACAGAATGGGCAGACAGGGATAATTTGGCATAGGCCAGAGAACCTGTGGTACAAAAATAGGACACTGAAATGTTGTTTGCACAAGGCAGCAGGAATATTGACATAAGGAGGGACGACAGGGAGCATCTACCCTCCTCACTCTCCATTGTACACTGACCACTACTCTATGAGCACACATAAATTGCTCAATACAGACTGCTCAACATAAGTTCTGCACTTCACTGTGCTCAGGATGCTTTATCCACTGATCACTGTTTAGTATATACTGCTTATTGCACACTGCAGGTTGGCGTGCACTAGTCACTATTCAATGTATTGTGTGCACTGACTAGTAAGTAAATAAGTAATTCTTTATTGCAGATTAATAAAAATCAACACAATTGTAAACCACGATAATTAAAAAATCACAGATTGTTATCAAAAACTACAAAAATGCTGGGGCCTGATTCGCACTTCGGCTCTGTTCCCCTTTGAACCAATTAAGCAATCAGTTATAAAAATAATTTGGGACAACACGAGCTAAAAACAATTTAAAGTGCATTATCGTAAGTAAAATTCATAGTTATATATACAGTCATGGTTTACAATAGTGTCTGATATACCCTCACACTAAAGTGCAAGATAAAACTGCCGGCAAGATGCATGCTGGGTCACGTAGTGGCAAATGGTGAGTCATAGTGTCCATGTAAAGCATGGACTTATATTATGTTAAGCTCACTATTTACATTAGGAGCCACTTTCTAGCTTGCATTTAAACTTATATTACCATGCATCTATCAATGATCATTAAACTGCCTTATAAAACATGTGATCAAAGGTTAAACATAAGATAACAATTTATATTAATAGCAGCTTTAACCAGACACTAAAGTGCAAATATAGTACAGGAGGCCTAGATTTATGTTAAGCTCACTGTTAGCATTAAAAAAGCCACTAACTAGCTTGCAGTCAGACCTCTGTTGTCATCCATTTATCAATAACCACTGAAATACCCTATAAAACATCAAATTCAAAATTAGACATGAATTGACAATTTGCAATAATAACGACTGTGGCCAAGTGCTGAAGTGTGAAATTAGTGCAGGGGCTGGTTTTTGTGATCGATCACCAATCAGCTTACTGTGTTCGGCCCCGCTCACAACAAACTCTTTTTGGGCTCACAAAAGCAGGGCCAGTTCTCTAAGAGGTATCACAGAAAGCCAAAAGTTAAGATTCCTGGGCTTGGACTATTTGCGTTAGAAGCAGCTTACTTGCTTGCACTGAGAATTTTGTTGCCCGGCAAGCGAGCTAAATATTATGCCCATTTAAAAGTGCCAAGACCGCGCGGCGACAAGAACTAATCAGAAGCATCCTCAGTGCAGGAGATATTAGCTGCTGTCTCAGACAGGAGACCATCGGGCAGATGCACAGAAAGTGGAGTACTCTTTCTTCTAATAGACCGCATAGGCAGCAATAAGGGTCTGGCCTGGTGTGCTTCTAGGCTGGAACTTGGTCCTTTGATGGAAACGTGCCCCGCAAAATAGAAGAGGGGAATGTTGAATGGGCACTGAAATATGGTTAACAAAATATGGTTGTGGGCTCCAGGAGCTATAGAACTGTAGAAATATCCATCAATGTCTTTTTCAGGCCAATTCATCTTTGTCTGATGTCCAAGAGTACAGTTTAGAGTCCTTCTTTGTGATTTTGTTTAAAACACTGTAAAATCGAGTTGTGAATCCCATGAGCTGGCCAAATTTAAGGTGGAGATTGCTTGTTGGATTACAGTTGGCCATGAGTTTTTTTGCTTGGGCAGAGACTCCATTTCCAGCCCGCACTGAGCAGCCAATGAATCTGTCGATGCCGATCTAAGCCGCCTGCTCAATTTTGGGATTGCTCGCAGCCTAACCTGGGCTAGAACAAAGAGCTGAATTCCAATCTCACCTGTGCGTGTGATATGTGTTGGGGAAGATGGAAGATGCGTTCAAACAAAATGGATGCATCACGCCCTTTCAATAATTCAGATCCAAAGGTGAATGAGGAAAGACATTTGGCCTGGATACCCTGGAGTGAATAGTCCTATGATGTACATCCAAACTTTTTTTGTAGTAGACCGAATGCAAATCGTACATTCTGGGCCAATGCTCTCCTGTGGAGTAAATGTTCCTTGATAATCTTGCATCAACAACTCCCAGATACTTATAGGTATCAACCAGCTCCAAATGATTTCCAGCCACTTTCCATCTATATTTGTTATGGTGAACACATGAATTGGCTGAAAAGCAGATTACTTTTGTTTTATTACAATTAAGTTCCAAGCCCAGAGCTTCAATGTATTCGGCCACCTTAGAAATTAAACGTTGGAGGCCAATAATAGCTTAAACATTACATCCTGATGAGTTCTGCCTATTACAGTGTGGCACAACTACTTGACAGGCTGGATGGCGTCCACCCTGCTTAATAGCACAATGTCATCTGCATATTGTGGGCATTGCACTGGTTCCCCTGCTAGATTAGGTGGATCGCTTATAGCTTCTGGCAAACATGTGACTAAGTCCGCCGTGTAGATGTTAAATAAAATTGGCGCAATAACTTACCCCTGCCTAAGGCCAGTGTTTGTTGCGATCTTCTGGGTGGTTCTGCCGCCCTTGCCAATTTTAACCTGTACCCAGGTATCTAAGTACAGATTAATCACGACCTCCAATAATTTAGGTGGAACTCCACCACTGGCCATCTTTGACCATAGGAGATGTCTCGGGACCCAGTCAAATGCAGCTTTCAGATCAACAAAGCAGGCATAAAGATTAGAATGCTTGTTTATAGCTTTTTTGGCGCGCAAATTAACTGCAATAAGATTGAACATTGTGTTCGTTCCCGCCATAAAGCCCGTCTGCATTTTTGGGATGATCTTTTCTGTTGCAGTCCAGGCTTCCAGGTCCATTAATAAATTGGAAGCAAAAACCTTAGCCTCAACATCAATAAGGGCAATTAGTCTATGAGTAGTAGAGTCAGACCCTGTGCCAGATTTGAAAATGGCACAGGGTCTGTCCAAGATGTCCAGATGTAGTTGGTGGAAAAGCCTGGTTAAACAAGGGAGTAAAATAATTGGCTCAAAATTGTTGGACATGTTTGAACAGGGCATTGGGGAGGCCATTCGGCCCAGGAGCCCCATCTGATCTCAATTTCTTAAGGTTCAACTGTACTTGTGATTCTTTCAGTCATATGCCTTCTGTGATGGTCGATGAGGGAATTGCTGTGGGAGAGCTACCGACATTTATGGGGGCTATTGATTTCATATTTACTGAAGGGTGTCCCAAGTGTGCAACAGTGATGTGGTCTATCCAGTCAGCTTCAGAAATACCTGCATTTGGTGATGGAATATGCAATTTGTGAGTCAGTTATTATCAGCCCAAAAGGACTTACTAATTTTCATTCTGAAGGAAGTTTAACCATAAGCTTGCCAAATATGTTTGTATTGCTGTCCAGATGGCTTTCCTGTAAACTAACCGTAAATTTGCAATTTGCTTCCTTGTGGTTTGGCTGTATATCAGTTCTGTTTTCCGGAGCTTTCTGATCTTGCTATTTAGTTCTCTTTTTCAGAGTGTGATGTTGAATACCAGGCTGCTCCTTTCCTTTGTTTGTGGTGGCGTTGGGTGGTGTTTGTTGAAAAATTCACTAAAAGCGTGGATGTCAAGTACTTCCAAGACTGAAACAAAGATGACCCTTGTGTGGACCTCTGTTGGCGAATGAAGGTTGATATGAAGTGCATAGTAGACTCCACCCCAATTCCTTTCCAAACTTGGTGCCTCAGATTATAAGCACTCGATAACGTGGACAAGTCATTTGCTTGAGGGGCTCTAGGCAGACAAGGAAGTAGCTCCATGTGCTGGGGAAAATTATCGCTCTCTACTCTGGCTGTTATACTATAATGAATGACAATAGGAAACAGCTCTGAATCAACAAATATATAGTCCAAGATTGAACTAGTTGACATCCTGGTGAAAGCAGATGGTTGATCTGCAAGATGCGTCCATTGAGCGAATATAGACCTATGTTCGCTAAGGCTGTGGCACATGCTTTCGCACATTGGTCGACTCTAGTGAAGGTTGTAAAAACTGGTGTGATTTTTTGAGAGAGGTCCATTAAGGAATTTTGAGTTAGTTGGGTGTCAGTTTGCATTAAGTGCATGTTGAAGTCCCCTGACAGCACCAAATGAACTTGAGTAAAAGTATACTATAGATTTAAGGATTGCTGTTATGGCTTCTGACTTCACCACTTTGATCTACTTGTTTGGGGGAATATGTACTTTGTAAACTAAAAGACTAACACCACTGTCTACAGTTGGAAATGGTGAAGCTGAAAGTTTGCCACATTGTGCCCATGTTATGCCCAGGTCGATTTGTCCTTTGTGCCACTGAAGATAAGATCTGATGTAAATGGACAGACTGCCAGAGGTTCTGCCTGCCTTTGATGTTTTTGTCACCTCAGTGATATTCCTCAAAAGTAGGTGATTGGAGTCGGCCTTTTCATCCAGGTTTCCTGCAAAATCAGGATGTCAAAGTTCTGAAGACAGCAGTAACAATCCTCACCCACTTTGTTACTAGGGCCGTTCACAATCCAGGAGCTCAGGGTTAAAAGATGACGTCCATGGCTACCGTCCCTGCAGTTTTACACCCACACTGGGCAGAGCCCGATGCTGTATTTAGTTAAGCTTGCCTTATATAGTTTGGGGCTGCTGGATCAGTGATTTGTTGGATGATTAAATTATGCACCCGGTAGCATGATGGCTTTGTGGGACCAATTGCTCCCTGTAACACCCCAATTACAGATGTACCACCCTTAATTGTTTGACTCTGTTGTGGAAGAAGAGGGTTAGGATAAGATTCTGCAGGTGGCCTTCTTAATTCAATGCCCCATTTTAGAAAACTCCCCCTATTTTGCCATACTTCTGTGGCAGTTCTTGTGTTACACCACGTGACAACTGTTATCGCACTACCAAAGGGAGATGGGCTAGGTTTAAACTGTACGTGTTCAATGTGCTCTGAGTACAAGAATGTGAGGTTCTCTAGTGACCGGGCTAATTTTAGGATGGCTGCCCTGTTTAAAATATCATGCAATCATCTGCTCCTGTAATGTGGGATCATTTCAAGTATCAATGAGTCTTCTGCTAAGACCACTTCAAATCGTGAAAGAGCCTTGTGCCTGGACAGAGTGACAAGCCCAGATCCTTCCTCTGCACATTGCCAGAATTCTCTTGGTCCTGCAATATGCACCAGCTGCTAATTTTGTTCAGCTGATTCCATCACAACTTGTTGATCTGATGAGACTCCTGATGGTGGTGAAATCAAGTGAGGTGGAGTTATTGGCCTTGGCAAAGATGAACGGTTGTGGTGGATGGGATTCTTTTATCCTTGCATCCATGGATTAAGCTGCTGGCCTTGCTTCTCTTCTCTAGGGCCCATTGTGGAAGCTTTAAAGGATTAGCTAGGGATCTAGCGTTTGGGGGAGAGACTTGGCTTGAGGAATCTCTGATGGTCATTGCACGGATGATTTTATCCTGTTGACCCTTAGGGATAATTCTGGAACCTTGATCACCATTGTACGGCCTCTTGCCACCAGGAAGCGTGGAATACACCTTATCCGGTGTACTGGCAGTAGCAAATGAGTGTTTGATTTTGATCAAAGCGAGGAAGTGTCCTTATTTCATAGCTGGAGTGACCAGACTCGTTGGTTTGAGGTGGTTGGTGGAGCGTTCTTTGTGTTGAAATAATGGATAAACAGGGAGTGACCCCTGCTGGGGTTTCACTCTCTTTGGAGTTGGTGGGCTCTCTGATCCAGATATTATTATGCTGTTCATTGTGCACAATAAGTTTCTTACTGTGCTCTGCTGATTGCTTATTGCACTACTTTCAGTATACACTGCATGTTGTGCATCACACACAGGCCAATGCACACAGATAAATGCACAGCAGGCAGTACCTACAGCTCACTGTACATTGTTTATTGCGTATTTGCTTATACCACATGGCACCCTGAATGGTAGTATGCTAAGTGCTTTATCACTTCTTTGGTCCCTCTAGGGCTTTAGGGACGGAGTGCACATTCTATCTTCTTCAGCAGTCATGACATGCTCAACCCCTTATACCTGCTCACCCACCCAACTCCTGCCATCCATGTACTGTTTGGCAATACTGTGAGATGCTTGCCACACAATGCTGAGTCTGCTAACATGTCTGTGTATGTACGTCTACTTCATAGTTTGAGCCATTGGTTGCAGGTGGGGCCCACTAGCACTCATGTTTTGATACTTGCACTTATTTCCCATCATTAGGCCTTGAGCTAGGACAAGCAAGAGAAAGAAGAAAGAAAAAGGGGGAAGAAGGAGGAAGAGAAAGACAGAAAATCAGAGACAGCGGGAGAAAGCAGGGATGAGAAAGTAGTTTCAAGGGTGAAATAAAGTGGCAGGGAGTGTATGGTGGTGGGTAAAAGCAGAATGAGGTGGAATCAGGGTGGCTCCTCCACTAGGGCGCAGGAGCGTCGCCCCTGCCAGCAGCAGGAGCTGCAAAACTTTAATAGTAAAAACATAATAAACCTTGTTTATTATGTTTTTACTATTAAGGTGGGTGGGGCCATGGGCGTGACGGGAACGGAGGAGGAGCACCCCTCCTCAATGCGCATGTATGTTTGGCCGGCCGTCTCCAGCCGGCCAAACATACATGCACAGTAGGATTTTTCTAACCCGGCACTACGTTGCTGGGTTGGAGAGACCAGTCAGATGCTCCCAGTCTGCCTGGGAGTGCCCTGGCTGGGCGCTCTCAGCCAATCCTAATGCTGCTCTGAGCAGTGTCAGGACTGACTGCAGGGCAGGCTAGGAGCCTGTGCCTGCAGCGAGAAGGAGGAGAACAGAGTAGATGGAGCGATGCAGCGTGGGAAAAAGGTACTTTTTTTGGTCCCCCCACCTGCCTCGGGCCATGTTGCCCCGTTGCTTTTCACTCCTGCAAGCCCCACCTGGCTGGAATAAATACTAGACAACCTCATTTTTGGCTACCTTGATGCATGCCTGCATGCCAACATCTCAAAACAAGAAAACTGGAAATAGTGGAAGAAAATATTTTCTGCATTGATTAACACTGAAACATAGACAATTTCAGGCAGAAGACAGTTAAAATAAAGCCATTTTTAAAATTATATTTATTGTTTACCAACAAGTAACAAGATACCATGCAGTAAGTGACATAGCAAAACAACCAGAGCCCATAGTGAGCCATACATTCCCATTTACTCAATTTCACATCTATCCACACTGCCCCTTCCTCTCCATCCCATTGTCATGCACATAGAAAATAAAGACATTTCTGGCTTTACAGTCTGGGAGCCGCCTTCCTGAATCGGGTCTGCTGGCATATATGTTGATGTTTGGCAGCACTGGCGGCAGGCTTCAAAGAAAATCTTTATTTTTCTCTGACTTTCCAGCATTCACGGATCTTACCACATACAGTATGGCCAGTGCTTTATTTGTAAAAGAATGCGTGCCGGTGACCATAGTCCAGCTCCGGTAGTGCTACTAAAAATCGTCGCTCCCTATAAAATTACTAATGATAAAACTAAAAAAGAAAAAATGGCTCATGCTCTATAGTGTTGAATAGGCCTCTAAATTCCACTACCAGGCACGGGTGCCCTTTTATCTCACTCTTGTCCAACCCTTCTGCCCATTGTTCAGTCTATCTCTTCCTCCTTATTTCCATTTGTGTATTTTTACCTTTCTTATCACAGTGAATATCTGATGAGGAAAAATATTTGCTATTCCCCAAAAGGAGTGCCGGGGCCCCACTGGCTCAAAATAACTACTGAATATGACCCTCACATTCAATATGGCCTGGCTTTTATTTTGTGACCTGAGGTCCTTTGGTCATTGACCTTAAAAACATTGAGATGGGACAGAGCCACATTCTCCCCTCTTCAGTCAGATTCCCAGTGCAGGTCCCTAAGCATGGATAGCATGGATATCTTGATAATGAAGGGAAATAGAGCAGACATTTTAATGTGCTCCCTTTTCAAATTGCCTTCCCACAGAAGTGCACTGAGGGTTTTGTTAGAGTGTTGGACAGTGAGTAACACCACAGCAGAGTGAGTGTTGTCATAGTAAAACAGAGTTAATGCGGTGGTTGTGGATACTACCAAAAGCACTTATTTTTTTAACAAACTAAACAGAGGCCAAGCCAGTGTTGCCAATTGCCTGCAGCAGTTGTGAAATAGGGCTGTGCCAGTGGTGAAATTGGTGGCATCCTCCTGTAAGATATTGGATATTGTCACTTATGTTTCGATTAATTTATTCACACAAATTAAGCACTGCAAGAACAGAAGGTAAAGAATGCTGTGACGAGCCCTGTCTACTTCCAGCAGCTCCCACTGAGACATTACGCTTTCTGTGTGGTAAAACGGATGCATTCATCAGTGCAGCACTCTTTAATGCATCATAAAATGAAACAATTGGAAAAATACAGATTTTTAAAACTTGTTGCATGCTTCATTATTGGAAAACATGAAAAACAAGATTCTGTAAAGCCAATTGCGCTGGCCTTGAGAGGAAATGAGATGTTTATATTTTTATGAATAACACTAAACAAATACAAGAGTAACCCAAAATGTCCACGTGAACCTGGATATAATTGTCACAAAACACATATCCATGTGAGACTCATTTTCAATCAATTTAAAAATTATAGCAGAAAAATCTTGCTACTGGCTAACTCATACACAAAATTCTTAAATGAACATGAAAATCATCTGTCTAGAATCTTTAAAAAAACACTCCACTGAATCCAGTCCCAACACATGTGAAAAACGGGTTTTTAATGCTTTGGAAGCTGCTTCAGCATATAATGGTGAATCATTTTTATAACCACTACTTTAGGAAAATAATCAAAGGGTGATAGTTGAAACAAGTGATCCCCAAGTGGGAAAAGAAACATCACACCATAAAGCAATAAAGAAATTGCTTATAGTTCTGTGATCTTTGGTGTATCTCACAAAGACAGCCTCCTACTAAGTTATGAAGTATGCTTGTCACTACATTGATTGATAATTCAAAACATAATGGAAGAGGTTTGTCTGATTAACGTGTCAACGGCGTTTCAACCCTCTTGCTGAATTCTAGGGTCATCAGGACAAAAAATTACCAGGAGAATGGTGAAAGGTTGGAATTATTAAAGCCTGAGCTGGATGCTGAATATTGGTATCACTGTCTGACCCAGAATGGTGTGTTTGTCCCCTTAATATAAGAGCTGGGTAGACTGGCAGCATCTTCCCACAGTGGGGAACACTGTATTTTCTTAATTCTGAAGTCTGGATACATTATTGCTCATCTGTGACACAAAATATACAAAGAAATCAAGTGTTGTCAAAGTCAATAGCATTGAGCTTGACACACTGGTGAGATGTTTACGTTTCATTTTTTTATTTTTTATTATTGCACAGCTATACCACAAAAATACAAAGAAAAACGCATCTGACCTAAATATGTTACCTTTGGCTCGTAATAATAATTTTAAATGGAAAAAAAATAATTGTATACATTTTGAATATAATAGGCATAGAAACCAATTGTTTTGTTTGAAGGAGTGTCATAGGAAAATATCACACTTATTGGCACAAAGAAAGAAACTAGCACAACTACTGTACCCTGGAGACTTTGTTTAAACACACCGGATTGAATAAAAAATAAAAAGCATAAAGAATGGAAAGAAAAAAAACATTGCAAAAGTAAAATATTGTCCCACAAGTCCCATTACATCAGGAAAAATCTTGACACTCACAACATAACTCAAACCAAGGATAAAGTGGGCTGACCCATTGCACTATGCTGCATGCTGCAGTAGGTGGAAGCAAAATGTAATTACTACTGAGCAGGCAACTGAATGCAGAGAGCTGACCCAAAACCGATCCATGTTTGTTTATTTTTATGTTTTTGTGTATAATTTTTTTCATTAAATGAGGGTGGAGAAACAGCTAAATCTGTTTCTCAGCAACAGTTAATTATGCATTTGAAAAATACATTCAACTACGCTTCTCAAGTGTGATAGTTCCTTATAAGTGTGCATAAATCACAACTTGTTAATAATGATAACAAATAAATCAAGCCAATAATATAGTTTATATTCAATATGTGACTCACATGTATTAATACCTGTGGCCATGAGCACTGCTGTTTTTTTCAATTTATTTTTTGTATGACTATTGCTAGTGAATTATCAATATAATTTTTTGTTGAGTTACACATTAAGATTCAGTGACATCAATTACTGTAATTTTATCGGAAACAAGGTAATGTGGCATCACTTCCTGGGACTGAAGACCAAAGGTCATATGATGTCACTTCCTGTGATGGCATTAATGTCAAATGCTGTGTGATGTCACTTCCACTACTCCTGGCATTTTTGAGAATCGACATCCATGCCTACCCTAGAAATTGCGCACCACAATTTCATTGCAGATCTTCAAAATGGCGCTGAAAACCCTTCTCCTACACAGACATTTTCACCAGTTGTCACCTTAGTCGACCTCCCCTATGACAATGTTCCCTTCCTGAGACTGGGAAAAACGGCAGTACCTCTTTCTCACTTGATCTAACCTTGCTGCTAATAGTACATCACCTACCACCTCTAATAATTGTAAGTACATTCCTGCGCAATTGTATCTACCCGGCACTTTACATTTTTTGCAAAGAACGCACGTAGCGGATGTTGTAAAGTTGTATCTCTTGTAATGAAACCTGTTTCATCATAACGTGCTGTAACACCTTTTGGTAGAGTCTGCACTATGTAAAAATGCATAAATAAATAAATAAATGTGATGCATCCTTGTCCTGGTGCTGCTTCATGAAAACACTGCAAGAGCTTAACAGCTGTAGACCTGAACTGCCCTCAATAGCGCCTAATTTGAGCCGGTGGTTGGAGGTGTGGCCAATAGGCATTCATTTCATGTTCTTAAACTATAACACCAATCAAGGGAGGGGGGGAAAGGAGGAGGAAAAGAAAGACGGAAAAAACAGTGGCAAAGAAAAAAGGCGGGATGACAAAGAACTTGAAAGAGTGAACTAAACGGGGGTGGGGAAGAATCTGGTGGTGAATCAAAACATAACACTGTGCCCGCATGGAGGAATTAAGACAAAAATTAAGGGAACATGAAAGATTCATAGGATGATAGTTATAAATGGGACCAGAAAGTACTAGGAAAAGGACACATAAGGTAGTGGACCATCCCAGTTCGGAAAAATCTGGAAAGCTAAAGAATAGTGGACATTGAGATATTTCAAATTGTTATTTCTAAACGCGTTTGGGTAAATGTGTTTTACTCCTGTGTCGGTTAACATTACCGAGAAGGCTGCCCCTTGCTCCGTTGGTGCTTCTGTTCCAGCCCTGCGCAGACAGCGGGGCGCCTCGTGCTACGAGACCGGCAGGCTGCTAATTATCATGCAGTGGGAGGCTTAATTAACCCCGCCAGGCATCCCTAATGACCCAGCTCTATCACCGGCAGGTGTCTAAGCAGGGCGCCTGTGTCATCAACACCTGCAAGCACCTCTGTCATTAAATCACGAAGAACGACAACATGTATTTAATTAAAAACAACTGAAATTTTGAAAGCAACCATGCCCATACACTCTGTGTCTAATGAAAGAAAACACTCCATCGACCTAAACCGTTATGTTGATGTTTCAAAT
This sequence comes from Pleurodeles waltl, assembly GCF_031143425.1. Classification (NCBI taxonomy): domain Eukaryota; kingdom Metazoa; phylum Chordata; class Amphibia; order Caudata; family Salamandridae; genus Pleurodeles; species Pleurodeles waltl. The sequence goes on from NC_090445.1 coordinate 603,108,268, forward strand.
ATTACCTTCCTATATATTCTTTTTGCAAGTTTTCAATTGCGAGACAGCTGTAGGTCCCTATATGGCGACTCACCTTCCTTCATTCTGCATCTTCCCGCTCAGCCTATTTGTGCTTCTGTGGGATACTTCCTTGGGTGGTTCAAAGCATGGTTGGCCCTTTGTCATCTGAAGGTCCTTTCCCTAACAGGCCTCTGGGAGTTAGGAGGGTCTATGGCAGTAGGGGGCTGCTTGCGTTGGGGAGGCTGGAGGGGCTGGAGCAGCTCATGTCTGCCACCCCTGCACGATCAGTCTTCACTTCTACACTTGCCGTAATAGGAGAGCAGGTGGGTCAGTGCAGTGCAGGAGGTGAAGAAAAGCCAGGCGAAGGACCTGGATTCCCATGGCTGACGCTGTAAGCCAGGGAGTGCGGGTAACAGCCTGGTTGGGGGTTTGAGGCCCAGACAGCTGCTTAGTGCTCAGGTCACCTTTCCAACTTGTTGAAATAGACCAGCCCTGCATAAACTTCAGGGAAGGATGGACCTTGAGTCCATCGGAGTTGCTACATGTCACTAATTTACAAACTTGACCAGCATCTGAGTGCAGCGGGGTAGACCCCCCGATTTCCAATATAGAAAGAGGAGGACTAGGTACTAGACCTTGACAGGCTCCTCTTGCTGGAAGGCCCTTGTAACATCACAGAGTAGGGTCGCATTAGAGTGTGAGTTGATTATTGTTTCTCCTTCAGTGCTACGGACGTGTTAGCAGGAATCCAGGGGCTCTGGCTGGGTTGACAGATGTATGTCACACCCTTGGATGGACTTCACATCACTTCACTATTGACCTGGGTGAACCTCATCCTAAAGAGTGTGTTGAACTGTTGTATAACAATTATGACCTTTTATAATTACAGCGCCTAGTTTGTCTGTATTGCCGTTCCCACCTTTTTTGTCTGCCATTTTCAAATGTACAGCAAGTGGTTCAACAGGAGGGGCATTACGTGGTTGTCACGCTGACCTTACAAACATCCTCTCCATCAAGCCTTCCTAGCCTCTCGCTTATCTACAAATGGAAGCCACTTCCGTCCTACTCAATATACAGACTTGAGATCTGCAGCCCGCTTGCAATCCTCACGGGCATCTTTGCATGTCGGCAGCTCTAGCTTTCTGTACATCAGTGCACACCTGCAGTAGAGCTAATCAGGCAATTGCACTGCATGCTGTTGCTTCCTGTTTACCTTCTATCTTACAGATAAAGGTAATTCACCTATTTCCAATAGTATTTTCCCCATGTGGATTGCTTACTATGTATGGGCATAGTGCAATGCCATTCTTACTCTGCAAAGAGCGCCACTGTGTCTTATTTACTGTTACTGGGCATTGTGCATGCCATCCATATTGTGCAAAGGACAAGACTGTGCCTTATCTGCCTAATGAAGTTGTTTTGGATGGTCCCAGCGGGCCCCAATGCAACTGAGCAGCTGAGGGAGGCAGAATCACCTCCATTCATCCATGCATTCCAGTGGGGAACCAGGTACAAAGTTCCTTAAAGGCATTTACATTGGGACTTTTCTGTCTAGGCTTAATCCAGGTGGCGTACCTGGCAGTAGAGTGGACGACCCAAGGGAGGGCTGGTAGCAGGAAACTCACGATCATACCCACCATATACAGGTAATATTCACCACCTGCTGCATATATGTCTATCGAACCAGAAAGCAGGTCACAGCTTGAAGAATTGTGTGGTGTGTTGTGAGTGATACCTGATAATGACCATTGATGCTAGAATGGTGAAGTCTATATGACAACCATGTTAAAGGCAAGTATGAACTCTTTGCCTTATTACTGTCATATGAAAGAAGGTGAAGGTAACGTTAGGCCTGTGCCCCCTTCATGAATGAATCAACATTACTCTCCAGGAATCCGCCAATTTCACACAGCCTCACATTCAAATGCACATTTCATTGGTAAGTAAAGAACCTCAACTTGCACACACACAAGCATCAAAATATTGACTCACACCAAAATAATATTTACCATCACAAATAATACACAGTCAAAGAGTGCCACAGTCATACATCAACAATATGTTATCACCAGCAGAAAAAAGGGTCACACTTAAATAATAAAGAAACTTGATGAAAAAAAGACTGACATGAATAGAGTTACTACCATTTGTTAACAGTAGACACTGAAAGAAGCAGTGTGACACACAATCGAAATAAACTTGAGCAATCAGTGTCACATATCAGAAGTGAACGAAAAATATATAGTGAGACCCAAACAAAGGATATTGAATCATAAAAAGTTAGTACTGCACACGAGCTGAGCACATCAAAACACACAGGGGCACATACAACATTAACTTAGTTTGTTGAGTGTTTATTGATGTAAAGGGAAACCCCATGCATAGCTGTCCATTTTGGGGGTCTCAAAAAGGGGTGAGTTACCTGAGTTCTCTTGGAGAGTTTACTTTGTGTTTGTAAAAATGTTTGCCTCTAGACAAGCTTGATGTGGTCTCTGCCCTCAGCTGAAGACAATGAAAGTATTTACCTTGATTCATGCTTGAGTCTCCTTTGTCAATTTAAACCTTTCTCCAGGATGCACATCTTCAGCAGGGTACGGATGAATGGCGTAGCAAAGAAGGCCAGCACGAGGTTGGAAAAGTATATTGACCCGTCCCTCTTCCGCACTGAACTGAGGGAGGTTATGCTGAGGTGAAGCTGGAAATGCTATGTCCTTTTGGATACTCTTTAAACGTTATCTCTTTTCTCCAGAGGAGTCCCAAATTTTACAAAAAAAATGCTATAACACCGATAACTTCATGAAAAATCTTAATAGCGGGGTCCTTAGATTCCAGTTCCTTGTTTCCAGTATACACCAGGCTCCCTGCAACTCAAGAACAGCCCCACAGCTAGACGTACAGCTTAACCGGTCCTTAGAATATGTCTGCAGAACCAACTGCTTCCTCTCTCCAGAGGACCCTCTGCACTCTTCAGCCACTGCGGGGAAGTTCCTTTAGCCATGTGCTATAATCATTGGAGACAATGTCTGATGGAATAAACGGACAGTGCAGGCCTGTCCCTACTATGATAACTTGAAGATCACAGGCCTGACTCTAACCAGCTAACTTACAAGGAACTGGCGCATCGGCTCCGATGCACCAGTTTCCTTGTGCCGCTCTGCGCCCCTCTAACGACACCATGGTAGCGCTGTATTTACCATACAGCAGACCATGACGCTCATTAGCACAACTGCACAAACATTTTGGCGCAGCTGTGGTGCTTTGCTAGACTAGAGCAGTGCTCAGGGATGCCGCAAGAATAGCGCAGAGAAATCTTGTAGATTTTACTGCACCATTTTTTTGGGACTCCATACGGGGGAACGCCTCCCTTGCATACATTATACCTGGCACAGGTATAATGTGGTACAAGAATTTACAAAGTGACCAATAGTACCATTGTGCCACTTTGTAAATACGGTATAGGGTGAGGGCCTGTTTAGCGCCACCATAGCGTAAAAAAATGACAGTACATCAGCGCTAAGTGGAGCAAGGGGCTTGTAAATATGCCCAAAGCATTTCATTTTTCCACGGCGAATAAAATAAACATCACAGATCTGAGTACTGATCACTTTTGTTAACATCTGGTGCAAGTTATGTATTATTATATAACGCAACACAGCTGCATACCTAATCAAATAATAGAAAATGCATAAGACATTTAGGCCCATATTTATACTTTCTTAGTGCCGCATTTGCGTCATTGTCTGACTCAAAAGCAGCACAAACTGTCAAAATATAATTGTAGTTTGTAAGTTTGCGCCACTATTGTGTCAAAAAACGACGCAAATTCGGCGCTAAAATGTTTTTATTTTGTTAGTATTGTTCTGCATCGGCTAAACCAGCAATTCCATATTATCATCCAATGTGCTGTGTCATGAAATACTCGGTTATGATTGTTGCCCTGGCAGAAAAACTAGACATCATAGGTGCCTAATGAAAGTCCAGAAGATAACTACTCCCCAGATTGAATACCCTATTTTCTTGTGAAGAGGTCCTTTAAGTGGGGCTGTGTGTAACTAAGTTCTGACACACCAAGGTCCCATTTTAACTGACCTGTGGCTGTGCTTCTGGTGTCATAGTTTGAGCATAAAAAGTGGGTGCTATGATGGGCCCTACTACTGCTTGTAAGGCTGGTGCCCTCCATTGAGAACTAGGGTGTTCAGGTTCAATCCTGGCAGGAAAGCGAAGGTCACTCTGAATAAGGTCATTTTAAATGCCCTTTTGAAGTCCGAAAATACCCTCTCGGTGGGATTTAGGTTTCTAGAAATGTGTAAACTGTGTTCTGACAGATTTTCCGAAGGCCTTCTTTGAAATGTGTCTTGAAATGGATTTGATGTTCAGCCTATGGCTGTCTTATTCAAGAATCTATCCAGGGAGTAAGGTGGCCTAGTTTTCACAGATAATCAGGACCTTTCGACCCAGGGCTCGGTTCTTGAGCACTCTGGGGACAAATGGGATTCTGCACGTCACGCACATTTGGAATTACTGCGAGTCCCACGCGTTCACTTCCGGCACAGACCACACATGCATTTTGAAAATTACTACTTAGAAGAACAGAACCCTGTGGATTTCCAGTTGTTGCTCTGGTGCCATTTCTTAAAACTCTTGGTCAGAATCCACTGGATCTTATGCAACGCACACCTGCTCCAGGGGGTTTAATATGATCTTATGGGTAACTATGAGGTATTGCAGAAATACCTACCGCAGTAGGATTAGTGCTTCCACCTGGTGAGTATTCAGAGATTCATATTTATTTATTCATTTATATGTTTTTGAAGCGCCTCAAAATTGACACCTTAACGTGTTCGGAGGGGAACAGGGCATGAGGCAATTGATTAGCAATACTCAGAAGGAGTAGTGCTGGAGTCCATGAGAAGCCCTTTTGGTGGCTATATTTTGAGTGTCTTCTTGGATGGTAAATGCTTAGAAAGGGTCCCAAAAGACAGTGGTCAGTCTTGGGTGTTTGATCACGTTGCGTAGGCATAAAACAGTAAGTCGACTAGGAGCCAGTTATGGGTTCAAGCCTAAACCAGACAATAATCTTAAACATGGCATGCTTTAGTCCTTTCCTGGCCTTTGGGATGTCGTTTTTCATATTCAAGGGGGGAGGAAGTGTCTTTCTGAGAGTACCACCTTGAAAGCTCAGTTTGATCGGATAAATGACGTTTGCATTGGCAGATCATAATTGTCTTGTTGTTAATTGGTTTTCAAAAACCATAGCCAGATAGATTGGAGTGTGACTGTTGACAAATTCCTGGCTTTACAGAATCCTATGTCTATGAACTGAATGTTAGTTTTGAGATCTGAGTGCAGCCTCCCCAGCCCACAACAGCCTCCAGGTATGACCTGACAGGGAAGGGGGTCAAGGAAAGCACATGGCTGCTGCTGCTACACCAGGCGAGCTTAGGTGGGAATGGCCCCCCTGCAAGGCTCCTGAATACTCTCTTCCTCCCCACGCACACCATGGCCTGAAAGTGATGGCCCAGGGGGCTTCTGTGCCAGGCTGGTCACACTAGGCAGGGGGCTGAAATGAGAATGTCCTAAGGGCCAGAACAACACCTGCCCCGCAGCCTCAGTTTGGCAGCATGGCAGGGGAGTGACCATGACACTGGTGACAAATGATGTCTGGTGGGGGGCAAAAAGACAATAAGTCTCTGTGGACCAGTGTACAGAAGCCCTAAAAAAATGGCCCACAGGTGACCATGAGACACCGGCCCATCATCCAATGCCTGACTGACTGCTTGCCTTCCCAATCCGAACCTGCATCAGACCAGGTAAAAGGAAGTGGTGAAGTGGCCACGGGCCCTACCACTATATTCTCTGACTTTTTGTTTTTGAGGGAGAACAGTTTTGTTGCAGAAGGTGTTGGGCTTACGTCAGTCAATGACTACCTTGTGTCATTACCTGCATCTTCAATTAAATGCCGATCTCTGTATCTGCTTCATACAGATGTATGATATCATGTATGTCCAATAGGTGGCCAAATGGGGCCAAGTAAATATAGAAGTAACTAGAAGATAAGGCAGAGCTTTGGAAGACTCAGCACATATTGTAGTATATCACCCAGTTTGATATGATGAGTGTGTTGACTAGTACAGATGTGACCCTTTTAAGTATACTTCCACCATCCCAGCATAAGGCTCCAGGCGATCAAGGAGAATACCATGGTCAATGGATTTGGAAGATTATGAGAGAACAAGCATGGTAGAAGAGTATGATTGACCTTAATCCTGTTTGGTAAATATCTCTTCTCCAGTGTTCAATAATGTGGTTTCAGCACCTCAGGTGAGGAGGTGGGAACTTAGACAGGAAAGCGCCCAAATGGGAGGAGGGCTGTTACTATGATTGTCATGGTTTTAGTGATACATCAGAGACAGCAAGAAGCTTCTCTATTTTGGAAAAACTTCTAAGTTGCTATTTGTCATTTTTAAGAGAACAGTAATGATTGCATGCTTGAGTTTTTTGGAATCAGGCCCAAAGTCAGTAAAGCATTTTTAAGGTGTGTGATAACTGGAAAAAGGGTTGAAAGGTCAAGCAAGCAGATTTTGTGTTCCAGAACTGAAGAACATTCTTTGTAACCAAAAGGTCAAAATCCTGAGAGCAGTCCAAGGCTGTGAGTATGGTGCGCGTGCATCATGCCAGATACAGTCCTCATAACGCTTGTTCTTCTTGGAGACAGCTGACGTTTCTCCTCACCATAGGTCTTAGAACATTGTCCCATTGCCTTTATTCTAGAAGTGATTGAACCAGCATTCTAGCCGATGAAGTCCTAGGACATTGTGGTTTAAAGTCATGTTAAAATCATCCTAGCCCAAAGCCACAGTTCCCCTAATCACAGCCTGCGCTCTGGCGGGTCCAGTGAATGACCTTTTGGCTCCATGGATGTTACCCACCAATCGAACCCCACCAGCAATGGGACAGTTTGTAGAATGATTCAGAAAATTCTGGCCCTGTGTGGGATGTAGTATTTGGTACCAGCCCATTTCCATCAAAAACAGCATTTATGTGCAGACTCTCTACCACCTCTTGGAGTAACTAATTGGAGTAATAGACTGCTTGTCTATGTTACCCCTGGAGGGTCAAGTGTAAAAGGTCAGGGACATAGTTATCAACTTGCAAAACTTTGTATTTTGGGCTCTGTGCAACTAATGCCACAGATAATGACTGCACATGCACTCAGAGAAAAGGCCTCATGTTGTGGTCTTTCACTAATGCAACACCCTTCACAGATACTGCCCAGTAAACACTTACTGCACTAGGAGTCAAAGGAAAGGCTTCTGTCAAGATGAACATGTCCACGTGTCGGTTTAAGTTAGTTTATTGAAGTAAGCTATGTGTAATAGCACCACACTAGGAGAAGTTGACTCCAGCTAAACCCTAGTCCTGATAAGCTTTTCCACCTATTGAAATACATTGCACACCAGGATTTTACATTATCCCATAGACACCATCAACACAAACAGCAGACACTAAAGAGACAACAGACAAATCCAGACATAACGCACCCGCATTATGTTGTTCACAAAGTTCTGAAGCGATCAAGGGACGTTTCCACTTTTTTTGTTTAACATAGCATTATTTTTACATGTTTGAAGGATCCATGGACAGTGGTTTGCAGAAGTGAAACAATGCCCATTCCTGTGAGATCAAGGACTACAGTGTTGATGCAATCTTTAATAAATGATGTAGGACAAGAATTGGCAGGTAAGTTTTGATTTTGACTTGAACTTGGCAGGGACAGTTTCTACATTGGGACTCTGGGGTAGTGGCCCCTGGAAATACTTACATCTTTATCATAAAAAACATGAAATGCATCAATTTATTTATAGATAGGATTGTATTTCTAAATAAATCGATGCATTTTAGTCTGGGCTGCCTCACACAGACTGCCTGCCCTACCCTAGTCTGAACAAGGAGTCGGAAGCCAGGCAGTAAATCAACTCTCTGAAATGTGATGCACAATGGAGGGCTTACCTTTCTGAAGCCTTTCCATGCCATTAGAGTCTGTGGGGGTGTCCAATTTAGGCCAGTGACGTTGCAGTCACAGTTTCAGGCATTGCAGGCTGCATTCCTGCATGAGGCCAGATATCTGCCATTCACAGACCAAAATCCCATCCTTTCCCATTCGTCACAGGGTAGGTTTGGATGCAGGAGCCAAAAGTGAGATTTGGAACCTTGTCCTCAGTAATGGAAAGTGTTATAATGCTAAACCTGTAGAAGGTATATTGTGCTGAGACACCTGGTCACACTGACCTCACCCACTGTGACATCCTAGGCCATGGCCGTAGGTCGTCGTTCCCTTTCAAAGTGGAGCAGTTGTATTTGTTCCCCTTCGAAGTTGATCCAAAAGATGTGCAGAGCTTTTGCTCCCTGGCGAAGTTGATCCAAATACCGTGTCAAGCGCTAAAGGAGAAATCTGTGCTTATAGTGTCCTGATTTGTGGAATGGCACAAAAATGTCAAATTACATTAATACTATGAGTATATATGCCTAGTATACGGCGCTCACACTTGGTGCATATTGAGGTCCTGATTTATTTAGATTGATTGGCACAATGGTTCTAGGATGTTTTATCCCCACTCTGGATAATGTTTGATTTTAAAGACAGTGAGACACTATAGCATAATTGATGTTTGTGGTTGCATTAATCTAGGGATCTGGTATTACAACAGACATTGAAACTGGTCACTGTTGGGCCCTATATTTATGCCTTAGCATTATTGCCAAAATACTGATTGATTTTCGAACAATAAATGTTAAAAATGTTAAGTAAATGCATGTCAGCGGTTTAGTTCCTGTTTCTTTTTCACATCTTGTACGTAATCTTGCATTCCCTAAGACTGTTAGCTATTTCCATTATGATGTGTTTCTGAGGTTTTTACTTTTTTCAAGCATCGTATTACTCTTTAATAATGCACACTTTAAACTGAGATGTCCCGGGTGTTTATGACGGGCAGCGATTGATAGCTGTGGTGCTGAGGCTGAAGGAACTGCAAGTTACTCACAGTGCCAGTCAGTGGGTTGGTCTCTGCACACAGAGCAATAGTCACATATTCCAGTTGAAATTGAAATTCTGTATGAATGCCTTTGAAAGAGGTACACAGTTGTCAAAATACTGACAAGGTGAAAGTAAAAGAAAATAAATGCTTACATCTGAGAGTGTGCACTGCATTTTTGGGGAGGAAGTGAAGGAAAAGCAAGGATGTGCATTCAGGAGAGAATGAAAAGAAGGTGCCAAAGAGAAAAGAGATTATGTTTAGAACATACAGATAGACAATGTGTGGAGAGAAAAAAGACATACATGTCTAGCATAGAGTGCATATGGCTGAAGAACAATACTGCTTCTACAGGCCTCAATAATATTTCATTCACAGTCTTCAGAATTGAAACATTTTCAATATTAATTACAAGAAAATCATTGTTGTTATTCATTTATCTTAAACAGCTAACAACCGCTGACAAAGCCAATAGACGTGTCAGGTTTTAGGTGTATGTCCGTTCTATAATATATATAGATGCAATAACAGAAAGCTCAGAGAGAAACCAAAATACCAATCAGGTGGCACACTATGTGAATCACAGAAATGTATTTGACATGTCTAAGCCATGTCCCTTTTAGGGACCCGCACTTTTTTCATCCTACTTACAGCCATGTCTGCACATATTTCTATATGATTGATTGAGCCAGTAGCTGGGGGTGCTTTGCCTGGGTGCAAGCCTGGTTAGAGCAGTTTGTCAAAGTCAATGTTGCGTGCAATGCAGCACACTTGGCAAGCACAGACTTTAAAGGGCCTTAAGTTGTTGAGCTGCACAATTTGCACACTACAGTAACTGCTAAACATATTCATGACACCAGATATGGGAAGGTCGTAAATGTATTTAAATATTTAAAGACTACATATTCACAATTGCTTTATAAGCCTTCCTGCTTTTGTGCTAAATTCTTGATTAAAGTTTGCTTTAAAATGCACCATTTGCCTATCTTTTTTCAAATCTTTGTTTGGGTGAGAATCCCCCTGAAAACCATGGCGCATATTTATACATTCCTTAGCACCTGCTAGCGCCATTCCATAGCGGCAGCCGTGCGCCATATCTATGGATTGACACACGCTGGTGCTAAGGAATGTCTAGCTAAAAAAAAAAGAAGCTAGCGGGGAGAATGGCAGTAGGGACTAGTGGGTTAGAAATGACGCTAGGTTGGTTAGCGGCAATAAATATGCCGCTAACCAGCCTAGTGTCATTTTCTCACACTCTAGCACCCAACTATGACTCTTGTCTCAGCAAAGACAGGAGTCATGCTCACCACTCCAATGGCCAGTACAGGGGACCAGTGTCCCCTGGGCAAGGCCATAAGACCCAGTGCCATGCAGGGGGCCCCGTGTCAGGGGCCCCCACTGGCACACCAAAAAAAAAATGTAACATATTTACCCATACTTACCCACAGGATGGGATCCCCTATCCTGTGGTGTCCCTCTGGTGTGGGTGGGGGTGTTGCTGGGGGTTGGGTGGGCATCTGTGGGCCCATTCCATGGTGTTTGGCCATGGAAATGGGTCTACAGGTATTCTAATGCCTGGTCTGACCCAGGAGTTAAATTATGGTGCTAAGCAGGCGTAGCACCATTATTTAGATTTGCCTCCTCCATGCACGTTGTTTCTGCGCCACAGGGGTTTGCATCATGTTGTGGACGGGAATGCCTACCTTGCATCTAATTAGCGCAAGGTAGTTTGCCGCATACACAGCATGACGCTAACTCCAATATTTTGATGCTAGATGGGTCTAGCATCAAAATATAAATATGGAGTTAAGTCAGCGCCGTTTTAGCATCAAAATAAATGATGCTAAAATGGCGCAACCTAAGTATAAATATGCCCCCATGTCTGTCCTTTAAGTTTGCTCACTTCGCTGGCTACATAAATGTCATACCCAACTTTTATGCCCCACCACTTTGAAATTTACCAGCTGCCACTAGGACTCAGAGAACACTCTGAAGGTATATGGAAGTGAATGAGTTAAATGGTACCTGAAACGTTAACAGTTTGATTGATTCAAAGGCTAGTTAACCTGACATGGAGAGGATTTTTTGATCTTAGATGAAAAAACTAATTCAAAATCAATCAATGCAACGTTGGAACGTGGCTCATCAATCAATCTTCTATTTCAGTGGTTCTTAACTTGTGGTCTGAGGAACCCTTGGGGTCCATGAGGCCTACTCAAGGAATTGGCATCTGTTTTACAGAATTAATTAATATTAAAATTAATAGATTAAAATTAATTAAGTTTATAAAAATAAAGAAGCAAACTTGAACATGTGAAAGCTTTTTCTATATCTGATTATGGACCATGCAAAATATTTCATTATTTGAGCATTTGTTTGTGAAGACTTGTTTTCGTATTTTTGTGTATTGTTTTGAGGTCCGAATCATTGAAATTGCTTAGGTTGGGTGGTCCCTGGCTTCCAATAATGACCGAGCGCGAGTCCCTGGATTTCAGAAATTATTCAGTGAGGGTCCACAGAAGGTAAAAGTTTAAGAACCGTTGTTCTATGCCATAAAATTGGACCAAATGTTGAAGAGTTCTTGGGCTTTTCCCTTCTTTCAACTTTGTAGCGTAGAATACTGTTATAGGACTATGCTCTTACAGCGTTTTGGAGGAAACCATTTGCATTTTGCACTGATTCACATTCTTAAGGTTTTCCCAATAATTAAATGAGCATCTCGCAAACAACATCACAGCCAGTCACTCTGTACAATGTAAACTCATACATGCAAAAGTTCCCAACACACTAACCTTATACACTCAACCCTTAAGCCTCACAGGTTTACTACGCACACTTTGGCATGGTTGCTTATTGACACTAATTCTATTAAGTCTATTTCTAGCCCAATTGGCCCTGTTCCAGGTGACTCATGCCTTCATGCAGATTCTTCTCACCTTGCTCCCTAAAGGATAGCTGCGGTGTTATAATGTACACCAAGCCTGCTCCTTAGGCACCGCTCTACTCAGAGCTTCAGGAGTTGATCCTCCACAGTGCATCCGTCTATAGGCGCCACACTGCTCCTAGACATCCTTTCCCATCCTGGGCACCTGTCGAAGGTAAGGGCTCTAATGTTTATATCCTATTTCAATAATCTGTCATTTATGTGCCCGCTACTACTGCACCGAGAACTCATAGCACGCAACCTGCAATACTAGAATGTGATTGTTAAAAGCCAACTCCTTCGGAAATAGCACTGAATCAATCTTTCGCGCCATTTTGAAATATAGTTAAAGGGTCTTGTGGAGGCCATCTTAATTTTCTGTCTAGTGGTGTGCAACTCTTTGGTATGTAGTTTGTACTTTCAATTAAAAGTATACACTATGCAGCAAGTGGCTTCGAATAAAAGCATAACAATCGATAATATGAAAGCTTTGGTAATGGCAATGCGTCTCTACATATATATTGTCATTGTTGCCCTTTTCATATAGCCTTTCAAAGTGTCACAACCAGAGTATGTGTGTACTGCTTTAGTTCTGGAAAAAAGTGCAAATACATTTTTAAAAGTCTGGCTTTAACAAGCTAGTGCCATGTTTTTTAATATTTAAAGTAAAAGCACTGCCTAAACGCAGAAAACATATGCTTGCAATAAAAAACAAAGTAAATAAAAATAACTATTTCATATATTTTTAAGACAACTTTACATATGATTCCTTGCAGGCAGGTGTACTTTCAACAGGTAGAGGAACGCGTTTTATTTTAAATGCACTTTCAAAAATTATTCTTAATTGTGCAAAGAAGTAGTACTGATGGCTCTGAAATATTGCAACCTGACGACATAGGTGCATCCGTTCATAGTGCAAGAGAGGCAGGGGCAAAAGAGGGCTGACCCATAATACCCATGTTGTAGTGGGCAGGGACTAAAGGTGAAAGACAATTGAACAGAGCAATCAACCAATAAGGCTGACACAGCCCACTCCGGATGTATAGCTCTATGCATTTTATTTAGAATTTTTTAAATTACATATGGGTTACGAGACAGCGATAGTCTCTATATATAACTCTCAGTAGTCCAAACATGAAAAGGGTGCACATCACAGATGGCTTCGAAGGAGGCCATGATGAATAAAATTAGTAAAACAGGTTTGCGGGAAATTGTCTGTCTGTAGATATTTCTTTGTTTATGTACAGTATCTGAGACCTGCCAAGGGGCATGTTACTAGTATCAAAGTGATAGTGGTACATGTTCCTCAAAAAAATGCAGAAAAATAGCTGCATCGCTCATGCAGTAAAGTCTACATCTAGAGAACAACCATGAGTCCTCTTCATTGTCTCTTTTTCTGTCACTCCATTTCTCTATCAGTCCCAACCCCTCTCCCTCCTTCCCTCCTCTTGCTCTTTCCTCGTGCTCTCTGTGACAGAACCTTTGTGTCACATCTCTAGGAACTGTTGATATTTAGGACCACAAGTTTACTTTTTGGCAGGTTCGGCCTGCCAAATTTTATCTGAGGAACATTGTAGGTATGTGGTACCTGCTGTGAAACTTGTGATTCTGATCCCTGTGCAAATGTGTTTGTGGAGGGGTGAGGAAAAAGCCCTCTCGTAATGAAGGCCCCTGGCTTACCTCGGGTGAGGTGGTGTTATAAGGTTGCAGCCTACCAGACAGGGGAGTTTAAATCGCAGCCTACCAGACAGCAGAGCTGTCTGGTTTGCTAAAGTCATCTTGGGAACATTTAGAAAGTTGACATAGGAATGTATTCTGCCCGTTGCTTGCCATTGGCTTTGTGGTTTGCAACTCATATTTAGTGCACTCTATGACAATGCACTCTACGCCAATGCACTTTAGTCTGTAACACTCAACTCTATGCCCCTGCACTCTATGCCAGTCCTCTGTACAGCACTCTAATCTGCATTGCACCACTACACTCTATGCCACTAAACTCTATACCACTTTATGTCATTACACTCTATGCCACTCTATGCAACTGCACTCTACCCTGCACCAATCGACTCTATGCCACTCCACTCTACTCTGCAAAATCTACTCTACCTTACTGAACTCTAAATCACTCTACTCCACTCTGTACCACCCCTCTCAATGCCACTGCACTCTAAGCCACTCTACTCTCAAACACTGCACTCTACACAGTAGAGTGCACTCTCCACAACTGCACTATATGCCATTGCACTGTATGCCACTACACTATATTCTTCATCACCATACATCACTGCTCTCTTTGCCACCTTACTCCACTCTTCTCCACTGCACTCTGACCTTCTACTCTGCAACACTGCACTTTCTGCCACTGAACTATATGCCACTCTACTCTGCACTACTCCACTCTGTACCAATGCACTGTATGGCAATATCCTCTACTCTGCATCACTCTATGCTACTCTACTCTGCACCACTTTACACCACTGCACTCTATGCCATTCAAGTCTACTCTGCACTCTATGCCACTTGACTCTACTCTTAGCCATTCTGTTCTGTGCCACTGTAATCTGCACCACTCCACTCTGCGCCACTCCACTCTACGATGACGTATTGTACGCCGCTGAATTCAATGCCACTGCACTCAATGCCACTGCACTCTATACCACTATTTTCTGCAACACTCTATACCAATGCACTCTACACAAGTCCACTCTAATGTGTGCCATGTCAGTGTATGCCACTCTATGTGACTCCACACACTGCCACTCCAATACACAACACTCTTTGCCACTCCAGTCTACTCTACAGTTCGCCATTCCACTCTACAACACTCCACACCACTAACTTTTAGGCATGCTGAACAGCAGCCATGCTGGTGTACAACATGACTAAAACACATTGGCAAAGCCAATAGCCCTTGCACAGGGAAGACCTATTGGCTTTGCCAGTGATTGTTTATCTTACTAGAGACAAAGTAACTTTCTTTTTCGATTTTTTTTTGTCTAGCGCCAACATACTAGCTTTTAGAAATAAGTAATCTGTGCCATTTAGGCAGCGTGCCAGAGTGTGGCCTCAGGCTTGCCGTCAATAGTGAAATTTTACGTGCACATCCATGCGCTTTGTCAGCTTTAACATGGTGGTCCATTCTACTCTGAGCATTGCACCATCTACCCCAACATGAGGTACTGATGCCACTCCACAACTGCCACCTCAAGTCCCCACAGTATAAAATGGTGCAAATACCATAGTGGCCAAGTTTCTGCCGGTCTTTGTTTTGTCTACTTAGTGCATCAAGCATTATGGAACTTGTAGTTTCAATTCTACTGTAATAGATAATGATGCAGAAGTCCAGGAACCTTCTCAACCTTCTGGTTTCTAGTTGTGTCTAGAATAATTTAACATGTACCATAGCAGCACTGCCAAAGCCGGTGGTTCTGCTCACCTCTTTAAAAGGCAGCAAACAAAATCCAGCGTTGCACTCTTCTGAAAATTACAGCCCCCACAGAATTGTCAGATGCTCCATGGTGGGATCTCCGCATTTTTGCAGTATTGGCCTTTCCTATTCCAGCTACTGTTTCTGGTTATTTAGCCTGGTTGGTTCACTTGACTGAAGCACAACATAATAAGATCCAGGCCCACTCATCTGTTACTCTGCGCATTTTTAAAGGGAAATGTCTCTGAAGTGTGGTTTGTACCCCGATCACTGAGGGAGTCACATATGCAGTGCTTTGCTTACAAGCACAGCCCTTTCAAATTTCTCATACACATACAAAACCCTACACAACACATGACCAGAATACCTGAACAATGGCACACACTTTCACCAACCTACCAGACACCCATGCTCTGCCTCACTCTCACTCGCACACATGCCCCACATCCTCACAAGCAAAACTGGAGGTTGCTTATTCTCCTACATCACACCCAAGAAATGGAATGACCTCCTCAACACATCAGAGCCTCTTCCTCACTTACTGAGGTCTTCAAGAAGCTGAAACCTGGCTCTTCATTTAAACACCTCGACACCTACACACCTTACCCAAGTGCCTGGATAACCATTTGGGTGGTTAGTGTGCTATACAAATCAACATAACATAACATTACAACTTACAATGTCTGCATTTATTGCACCCAAACTATGCATTTGAGTGAGTCTCACCCTACTCTATCCCCTTTATACCTTCCGGAACGCTCGAGTTCAGCCCCCGTGTAGAACTAGCTGAATTAGCCATCGTAAGGAACCAGACACACTTTTGAAAAGGTACACAAACCATCAACTTCTAGCAGTCTCGACGCAACCTCAACACTGTTTCTGTGTGTGCCACCCACACTCTTCACAAACAAGATGCCATGTTCCTCCGAATACACTGCCTGAGCATATAGCCAGCTCCCTGCCCATGCTTAAAGATGGAAGGGTTTGTGCCAGTTTAATCTGCAGAGGAGGAGGTTGGCCGGTGTAAATGGTGGGCATTCTAAACATGCAAACCCTTTCTTGGAATTCAGGTAAGATATCTAATGCCAATAGGCTAAGTGATCCTTCTCTGTCTCCGTAGGCCAGCAGGGTTAGAATCAAGCTGTGCACCGCAGATCTTCGCAGATGATGACTTGTCCAAAGTTGTCGCTATCTTCTCTGATGTAACAGGTAAAAATGCATTCCTTTTTTCAATTGATGCTTTATACATAGTGTTGTATGCGTCCACCTCAGCCACCCTGTAGGTTCCTTATTACTCCTGCGCATGCTTGCTCCATGTTGCTCAAGCAACATGGAGTATGACGAGGGGTGGGTATTAGGTGGGGGAAAAAGCACACAAGAATGAGAAGATGAGAGCTGGAACAGCATGCACTCTCATGGAGTGCTTAGGTAAAATTAAACAAGTAGTTCCTTAAAAGTGAGCACTGGAAGGATAGGAGGTAACTTATCAGAGAGATGGTACAAACACTATGCTCCAGGAGGGTGACAAACAGAAGTTGGACAAGCAGAGACATGGAAATCCATTGAATAAGAAGAAAGGAAATGAAAGTAACAGCATAGCCAACCAATGGTAAGCAATGAGCGAGCAGTAGGCCCCTGTAAGTTCTTGGAAAGTCCACAGTAGCTCTTTTGAAACCTGACAGATTGCACAGTTTGATATGCTCAACTTAAAAGGGGCTGACATGGTGCAAGATGAACTATTCTAATAGGACATGCCTTTCAATGCCATGTCACTTTGCGGTTTTCTGTCCTAAAGAGAGTTGCTGACTGTAGTGCCAGTTTGGCTGCACCTTCTGAAACAAAGCACTTCAGAGAGGTTTGTGGACAGAGCATCCACATTTACCTCTATCCTCTATAGAATTTATAGTCATTTCCAGGAAGTGGATATTCAACACACAAAGGTATCCTGGGGCGGAAAAGTATAGGTGCACAGGAAAAGTGATGCCGCACTCGGTGCAGCGCCACTTTCCATAAATCTGCCCCTTAGTGCTTGACTTGAAACCCATTTTGGAGGCAGTGGTCTGTCAGGAGACAAGAAACACTTTACACTTTATGTTAGTATGCAGAGGACATATTCCTGGAAATAGCATGCAAACAATTCATATGCATTTCTAATGTTTTACGCCTGTTATGTTGTACCATTGTACACCGTCTTTTCCATGTTTGCAAAGACAGTCTCGATGCTGGTCAAATGTGTCTGTATGAAAAACTTGTTTTGTATCTGACCCAAGTGACCCTCCCCATAATCCCCATTTACCCAAACCCTAGCTTTAAACAAGGATAAGCAATGCAAGGGGCCAGGATATGTATCCACTCTATAGTATAACACAGGTCAGAGCTGAGTAGAAGGCATGTGTCTTGCAGGACAGTACAATAGATTCTACACTGTATTTTGATTCTGTTCCAGAACATCATATATTAGTGAGAGACAGCACAAGAGCAGCAGCAAACGTCCTTCAATCTGAGAAACGCTGCAGACCCTACCAGCTCTTGCCACCCTGGTGGGAACTCTTGGAGGGCAGATCCCAGACTGCCTCAATCCACAGGTGACATCTCCTCCAGAGTGCCTGGGTCCTGGCGCTTCACCGAGCCACCTGATTTATAACATTTGACAGAATTAAAATGTACATGCCTGTGTTTTAATAAAATAAAGTGTCCCTTCTTACCTACTTTCTTCTTCATTGTTTGGTCTCCTTACTTTTCAGATATGGCTGTGAGTCTCAAGACTTGAAGTGAGGACTTTTCTGCAGCTGCTGGCTTCTGTTGCTGGCTGCCATGCTGGAAGCTTTCTTCCTGGCAGCTATGTATGCAACAGAGGCGTACATATAATCGTAAAGAATCTGGCATCACTTGAGATCCCTCAGAGCCTGTGATCACGCAAGGGACACCAAGGAGCTTCAATGCCAGTGTGTCCTCGGGCACTTAGCTTTCACTGTCTTTAACATGAGGGTACTGTGTCTAGGCGCAGTACGCCGCCGCATGTAGAGCATGAGGTCTCTGTTGACCCACTGTGTCTAGGCGCAGTACACCGCCGCATGTAGAGCATGAGGTCTCTGTTGACCCACTGTGTCTAGGCGCAGTACACCGCCGCATGTAGAGCATGAGGTCTCTGTTGACCCGCCTGTGCATTGCCTGTGTAGCAGGATTAACATCCAGTCTTTTCTCACACAAATGCAATGAATTGACGGTGTCGCGCATTGACGACATTTCCCAGAATACATCCTCGGTTTTAAGGTGATTTCTCAGAAGCATTAAGCCTGACCCTCTGAAAGCCAATGCACAGCTGTCCACTAATGCCACAAGACACATTTTTCACACTATTTTTCAACAACTGGTTGTTGGCCAGGTCTTGCGACACATCAGGAACTGGGGTCAATTCATGCTTGAGACATTCTCAAACAATTGGGTTTGACTGAGCTCATCCCAGGCAATCCATCCCTGACATTTACCCCACGTTCAACAGATGGCTTGCCATCACATTGGTATGAGAGAGGGATTTTATCTGCTGACACACCTCAATTCTGCATCCCTCTAGTGGGGGACGTCAAATGTCAGAACACCCTCCCCGGTTGCGATGCAGGAAGCATCTCTGTTTGGAAACAGGCAACAAATCTTTCTTACTCATGCAGAAGGCAATTATGCATACTAATGCCCGGTCCAGTACTCATCAGAATGCTGGATGTTTCTGGTTTCTCTACACATTTTAAAAGACCATTTCCTGCCTTCCACTAATCACTAGTGAGTAATTGACTGTGGCATGAAAGTCTTAGTGAAAAAAGGTGGGAGAAGCTAAAATCCAGTCAGAAGTGAAGACCTCATATTGTTAGCTAGACTATGTGCTCAGCTATCCCTGGGGACAGAACGGATACAAAGCGCGCTGCAGGGTTGGGTCGCCTTGAGACCTTGATCGTGATTGAAGGATGACATTTTGATCCTGCTTTCTGAAAGTCTGAATCGCCCACCAATGTTCAGCTGATGAGGATTAACAACTCACCATCTTTAAAAAAACTCTGAGTGTTTCTATAGGTTGGTGGCCTCCGATATCAGTATGAAAGGACAACAGGATGCACTAAAAACCCATAACAGTTCTATAGGGCGGTAAATAAATAATGAGAACATAATATAACAAGTTGCGAAAGTTGTTCAAAACATACTTCCATAAATCTATTGGGAGGAATCAATGCGTTTTATGGCCCTACATAGAAACACATATTTTCTCTTATACCACATTTGTCTGGACTCAAGCTTGCTACACTATAGAAAATATAATGACATACAACAATGTAATTATTATTATCACAAATTAAAGTCTCCCAAATTCCCAAAGCAATTCAGTTCCTTAATTTTAGTAGACTGGTAAAATGTTTGGTCTCCCAAAATGTATCATATGATGAAAATATAGACATCCCTAGAAAGAATCATTCTGAAGAAGATTCTGGCTTGAGATGAAATCATATTGCCAAATGCACAGTACATCTAATGGCATGAATGGGAAATACACTTCCAAAACATTTTCTCACAACAGTGAGTTTACCCATTATGCTACAACTTGAAACCAGTGGCAGTCTTTTCAGCATCAAACTATAATAGGCCAGTGTCAAATACGTCTGGCACAGCCATGGACATGACTTGTGTCTTCTGAAACCACGCATACGTTGCTAATGCTTGACTGTGGTCGCTTGTATCTTGTTTGGGCTACTGGAAATGTGACCTTTTGTGATGCTCCAGTGGCACTGTGCACTGCGCTGTATTTACAAGATGGTATTTACACGGTGGCATTAAGCCACCTTTTGTGGCTTAAAGCGACCTTGTAAATATGACCCTTTCACACTCAGCACTTTGCGTGGAAAGGACATGCAATAGGTGTTGCTGTGGGTGTTGCATAGCAACACCCATTGCATTTTGACGCTGCCCCAGATTTACAAAGAATCGTACATCTGTGGCAGTGCCAAACTCTAACGCCACCCCAAGGGTGGCGTTAGCATAGCGCAAGGAGGAGAAATGCCTTCATTTCTCCTCGTTTTTGTCTCTTTCTATGTGTGCTGCACTCTTCAGCAAATTTAGCACCAGCACAAGGGGAAACACTGGTGTGTGCCGTATTGTTGTTAATATGGCGCATCCCTGCATTTTGAAAATGATGGAGTGCGGTGCTGCCGAATTTGGTGCAGCATCGCGCTCCATCATTTTCTTGTACATCTGGGCCTGCTCATCATTGTCCTGTGCTGACTCTGACCTCCCAACACTGTCCACAGTGCTGCATTTAGCATTGTCTGAATTGCTACAGGGCACAGAAGAGTGGGATGATTGTGGAGTGTGGTAGCTGCTGTCCTGCACAGCTCAGCACCAGTGTCTGGTACATGTCCTTTTTGACTGTTGACCAGTGTAAGAAACCATGTACGTTTTTATTGCGCTCACACGTGCCCAAAGGTTATGTGACAAATACAAATATTTGAAACAAACTAATGATTTTACTGTAAAACATTTTAAAAAAGAAATCATGATTGTGCTCTAGGAGCCTCCATTTATGGTCCAGTAGATACAACACCTACTCTGACTTTTTAGGGGCGAGCGCAAAGCACTCCATCCCTCTTCTAATCTCTCTTTAGGGGATTTTGACGATGCCCATGTTACGTCAGTCATTTTCATTGGTTCGTGGGCTTGTCTTTTAAAATCCACTTGTTTTCATTAGTGAAAGGCATGCATACGACATGCCTTTTCCGGTATTTAGCCCTTCTCGAGAGCACCGGTAAGTTACTGGAAGTATACGAGGCTCCATATTTTCAGTATGGTTTCTGGACTACTTTTTCTCTTTATTTTACAGCGCGATTGCGCTTGTTATTTTTTTTCATTTAATGTGGCAAGAAAAGTCCGGTTAGGAGTTTACAACGCTAATAGCTCTAACTGGACGTAATGCGAGACCCGTTGCATTGCAAATGCATGTTTCTGTTAGTGGTTTGATTCTGTCGGATTCCATGCCTACATTGTATATTGTGAAATGAAAAGCGTGGCTTGGTTTCCACTGATTTTCAGGCCTGCCTAGTACATGGTAGCTTGTAATTGGGCATCTTACAGACTTCTGTAGTGCACTTTTGCACACTTGCTCACACAGACATAACAATTTAAAATCATATGTGAATACATTTACGATTTGTCCCACGCTTTCTTTTTCTGCTCGTTACATCTGAAATACTGTAAGTAGAGGGCACAACAAGCCATTTGCCTCTCATAACTAATGCAGGTAGAAGAAAGTCTTGCCACAAACGATGTGTACAGATGGGAAAGGAAGACGCCTAATGCGCTTTTTTGGCAACATCGCCATTTTAAAAAAAAATCCTTGATGCAATCCTCTTGCTACAATCTCTTGCCTACCCTAATTTTGTAATATTTTTCATAAGCGTTGGTTTGGGGGGGCTTCGTTTACGGTAGCTTCAGTGGGATAAATAAATTTTTCAATCCTGCAGCTGAACAAATGTGGTTTTATTTCAGTGTGTTCCTTTTAATGCACTTTTTAGGTCTGGTGCATTATTTATGTGCAGGCCTTCTTTTGCCAGGAACTTGGGCTATTTTGCGAAGAAAGAAGCAGGTGCAGGGGGCACCTCTTTTGGGTAGCATCTTTCAGCACACCACAACACTTGTAAGAAGCATTTGTAATTTAAAGGGTCTCACGTTTGCTCAAATTAGAGCTTCTAGCATTGTAAATTCCTACCTGGACTTTTCTTGCCACATAAATTGAAAATGAAAAGTAAAACGGTTGACAGAAGCAAGTCACTTTAAAGCGCCACAGCCGCCATGAGCGTGAGTGCCAGAGTTATTGGCTCCCTGCGTGAATGTCTAGAAAGGATTGTGTCTGGGAGGAAAGGCAAACCAAAACCAGAGGAGGGTACATCATCCATTTTAGGACATCCTCATTCCTCATACCTCATCCCTGCTTCTCATCCATCATCCCTACTTCTCATCCATCATCCCTGCTTCTCTTCTATCATCCCTACTTCTCATCCATCATCCCTTCTTCTCATCCATCATATATCATCCCTACTTGCCATCCATCATCCCTACTTCTCATCCATCATCCGTCATTCCTACTTCTCATCCATCATCTCTACTTCCCTTCCATTATCCCTACTTCTCATCCTTGCGTCTCATCCCTACTTCTCATCCATCATACATCATCCCTACTTCTCCTCCATCATCCCTGCTTCTCATCCATAATACATAATCTCTTCTTCTCATCCATCATCCCTGCTTCTCTTCCATCATCCCTACTTCTCATCCATCACCCCTACTTCTCATCCATCATACATCATTCCTACTTCTCATCCATCATCCCTACTTCTTATCCATCATCCCTTCTTCTCTTCCATGATGATGATGATGTATGATGGATGAGAAGCAGGGATTATGGATAAGAAGTAGGGATGATGTATGGTGGATGAGAAGTAAGGATGAAGGATGAGAAGCAGGGATGATAGATGAGAAGTAGGGATGATGGATGATGGATGAGAAGCAGGGATGATGGATGAGAAGCAGGGATGATGGAAGAGAAGCAGGGATGATGGATGAGAAGTAGGGATGATGGATGAGAAGCAGGGATGATGGAAGAGAAGCAGGGATGATGGATGAGAAGTAGGGATGACGTATGATGGATGAGAAGCAGAGATGATGGCTGAGAGGCAGGGATGAGAAACAGGGATGAGAAGTAGGGATGATGTATGAGAAGCAGGGATGAGACGCAGGGATGAGAAGTAGGGATGATGGAAGAGAAGTAGTGATGATGTATGATGGATGAGAAGCAGGGATGATGGAAGAGAAGCAGGGATGATGGATGAGATGTAGGGATGATGTATGATGGATGAGAAGTTGGTATGATGGATGAGAAGTAGGGATGATGGATGAGAAGTAGGGATGATGTATGATGGTTGAGAAGTAGGGCTGATGGAAGAAAAATAGGGATGATATATGATGGATGGGAAGTAGGGATGATGGATGAGCAGCAGGGATGAGAAGTAGGGATGAGGAGTAAGGAATGAGGATGTCCTAAAATGGATGTAGTAGGAGGGCCCACCACACGCTGTAACAGGAGGACGTGTGACAAATTGTGATGGCCAACAAAAATTTTAATTTAGTGAAATCATCTGGGAGGGAACTCAGCACATAAAGGAGGGACATTTCACAAAATCCACCAATAAAAATGAAGCATTTAAGACAAGCACAACAAAAAATGAGTAACAAGAATTGGTGTGGTTAAAAGCCCACAGAGAGATTACAAGAATCCGGAGAGCTTGCGCGCTCGACCCTAAATACAGAGTTCACCCTAAAGCCTGGGGGCATGCTAGGATTACTATGACTGGCTCTCTTCCATGCCACATGCAGCACCCACGTCTGTGCATATCTAATATTTAATAACAAGGATTAGACCAGCTGCCTGGTGGCCAGCGCGCGCCTAAATCACCTGATCATTTACCGACTTTAAACCAAAGGATATGCCTCCGTGCACCCATTGAAAGTATTTTACCTGCCTACTGTTTCTGAGGCCATCTACCTTTGATCACTTAACGGTTGTCAATGCCGCAGCAACGCCTTCCTCTCCTACAGTTAAACAAGAAAGGCTTTCACTCTTCTGCTTTTCAGTCTTGTCTATTTGCACCAGTGGAGGCTGATGCTATTGACTGCTTCCCAGCCTCACCCAGGCTGTGTGGTGCTCATGTCGCCCCGGCTCAGTTGCCACGGTGAAACTTACGGGGCACATTTAACATGATGGCACCTAATGTAGCAAGGGGCATATTGTGTGTGCCTCGTCTGTCATCTCCTATAGAGACATACCTAAGATGAACTAAATGCCCTGTACAGTAACATAACATAACATGTATTTGTAAAGCACACATTCACCCATAGGCATGTTGACACTAAATAACAGATGTTTATTGTTACCCACCTCAATGGTACTCATTTTATCAACCTCAGAACTGTGTCAATGTCCCAGTTGCACTTTTAGGGCCAGATTTATGATTAGGTCAGCCAACGCAGAAAGGCAGCTTGCTGCGTTGTATTACTTGACAGGGAGAAGGCAAGAATGCTCCATATTTACAAAGATAGGGTGCATTCCTGTCCTCTCCTTGCGCTGGTGCACACAGTGCAGCCCAGCGCCAACGCAGGCACTCTTGCATGGTGGTGCAAGGCTTCTTCTTTCTAAGTGTGCTGCAGAATTCGGCACATTTAGAAAGAGGCAACAACAAAGAGAAATACAAATATTTCTCCTTGATGCAACTCTATCAGGAAGGTTTACAATTATGACACATTCCTATTCTATAAGTGTTGATAAATATGGGAATGTGTCAAAATGCATGGGTGGATGCATGGGAACACCCTACTCTTGTAAGGCCTTCCCGACGGAATTTTAAGCAGGGCAGCAACTTGCGCTACAGTGCGTTACACCAGATTTCCCAAGCCATGCAGGGTGAATCTCATTGTAGGTTTTGCATCACCCTGCGTTGCCTTGCGTGGTGCAATGGAGATGCAAAACCTTGATAGATTTAAGCCTTAGTGTCTCCCTGCACGGATCCAGCAGCACCTACTGGGAAAACCCTGATCCAGGCTGGCTACCCTGGGAATGGTAGTGGTGTTCTTGAGAAGGAGAGGGGGTCGACTACGGTGCATAGTGTGGGCTTTTACCAAAAAGTCTTGTACAGGATTCCAGGCTTCAGTGAACTGTAAGAGGAAAAAAAAAAATTGAAAGTTGGTGGTGCTTCTGTTTGCGTTGCATAGAGCTTCCATCCGTTGTGCGAGTGCTGACGCAAACACAGTAAATCTGGGCCTTAGTGTGATGAACTGAGTTGTAAAATGTAGATTTAATTTAAGTAACAAACAAAGTTAAAGGGTGATAAAGGTAAGTTTTTTAAAAAAAAAAATACATAAGGTGATTAATAAAATGTATTGTAAATTGAATCAGTCCCTTGATTAATTTCTTTACAGTTTTTTTTTAATTAATATTATTATTTCATATTAATGTGCTTGTACAGTATTGTAGATCAGAAGGGGACAAGGCAGAGAATAATTCTGAGCCAGAGCCAACTCAGGGGTCCAACTTGGCTCTAAAAGCCAAAGCAAGAGCTGAGCCAGCAAAAAAAAATAATCAGTTTAATCTCCCGCCTATTTTCAATCTCCCGCATTTCCAACCTGACTTTCTCTTTCTCCTCATTTTCAGCTCTTGTTATCTCTCCACCTGCCTCGCTCTACCTCCTCTCTTCGCCTCCACTCATTCTCCGTCTTCTTTTGTCTCCTAACTTGCACCCTCTCTTACTCCTTCCCCCCTTCTCTCTCTTTCTCGCTCGTTTTCTTTAATGTTTGCTCCTATGACTCACAGTCTCTTACCTTCTGTCTTTATCCCTTCCTGACCTTGTTTTTCCTTCCCTCTTTCTCGCTTCCCCCTCAATTTATCTCTCCCTCTCTCCCTACTCGGATATCAGCTCCCTCTCATGAATATCTGCTCACTCCGATTTTCGTCCAAGTGATGCTGTTGCAATACAATGCATTAGTGCAGCCAAGGGATCTCTGAGACACCTCAATACCCCGCTGCACAGGCAGGCAGTCCTGGTGTGGGCGGAAGAGGCCAGCTCTCTTGCAGCTCTCACACTGCCTTCCAAGGAATCACGTTAATTTCGTTTGTGTTTGTGTCCAGGGTCAGTCTGATAAAATTGACTTCCAAAAACTAACAAGCGTTTGTCCTAATCCAGTTGAGATGTATTTCATCTAAAATGTTGAAACCGAAATACATCCCACCCTAGTTAGGAAAGAAAGTTTCACTTGGCAAATTCAAAATATTCTGTTTTGACCTGCTGTCTCATGTAAGAGGTTGAGGTGCTATTTCAAGTCATGTTTGTTGTTTGCATAGCGCCTACAGTCACTGCTCGTATTCTGCCTCGCAGTGCTATGTTTTTTCGCAAAACTGTTGGAGGTAGGGCTTTTTTCATAGCTACCGCTGTTCAATGGAACACTCTGTGAATCCACCTTCATGCTAAATCAAACCTTTACAGGTTTCTGAAGTTGTTAGAACCTGGATGCTTCCTGATAGTGCCTCGCAATGTCTTCTTGTCAGTTTTTTCTCTCAGTGGCATAGTGCCAGCGTTTTGCAGATTTCCTCTGCACCAAGATACCCAGTTTGGGTGACTGTCACGTTTAAAAAATCCCAATACATACAAACATACATGGAATTTTTGAAAAACATGTAAAGATGGAAAAGTTATTTCTAAAAGGAAAAAGCAACACTAATGCACATTTATCAATAAGCGGCTATATAGAGCGTTAAGAACAAAACTGTATTCAACTTTTGCGAGCTGTAAATAATGCCATGTAAAAAGCCCCTCTAAAAGTGATGAATTTATTCTCATCTCGGTTGAACGATGAAGGGTTGAGTTATGTAGGGAAAATCTCAAGTGTTCTAAAACATATATCCGTACTGGGAAAAACTTCATGAACATTAGAGTTCAGATTCCTAATATTCTGTGTATCTCAGGTATGGGTGGTCATGATGCCCTTGTTCAACAGATTGTACAATTTCAACCATCTTGTTTCAATTGCATTAGTTTTATATCAGTGTATACATGTAAAACAACACTCTGCACGTAATTAATGATGCACAAAAATGTAAATGCATAAAACACTTTAACACACTGCTATGAGAGGCAACAGATGCCACTACTCTTAATATGTTACATTATTTCCAGGACTTATCGATCACATATAATTCAGAGCTTTAGAGTTTACATCCGTTGTTTCTTTTCTCTTAGAAACACTATCAACAGTTTGCTTTTTATCCTCTCGGAAGATTATGGAACCGTCTGCCATGGTAACAGTCATCTCAAGGATGCATAACTCTACTGTTAACTCCACTCATCACATCAGCTGGAGTTACAGCTTCGTTGGCCTGTCTGTAATGCAGATCAAATACATTTTTGCCTCATTCTCCGGGATTATCCTCCTTGTCGGAAGTGTTGGCAATGTTCTAATGCTCTTGGTACTAATCGACGCACAGCGGAGCAGCTCAGGGGCCATCGCCACCATGACCAGCACTCTCATGATCAACCTCACCATCTCGGACATGCTTTTCCTCTTCTACAATGTCACCATCCTGCTGGTCAGCTTTGTCTTCGAAGACTGGCAAATGGGCTTTGCCATCTGCGTGAGCAGCCAAAGCATGTCCATGTGGACCATGTTCTGCAGCTTCTACACCATGGTGGCTATTTCCATTCTTCGGTACATCGCTGCGGTCCACCCGACCTGTGGGTTTTCTGTCAGTAGAGCCCACAGACTGGTCATCTGTTTGGCCACCTGGCTCATGGGCTTTGCTGTTTCGATCCCCAACTGGATACACCAGGTAGTCGTTCAGGTCGAGGAGGCCAACTACTGCATGCTACTGATGACCAGTCAGCAGACTTTTTTGTATTTTGTTCTTTTTGGAGGAATTGCCTTTCTTCCTTTCG
This sequence comes from Pleurodeles waltl, assembly GCF_031143425.1. Lineage (NCBI taxonomy): Eukaryota > Metazoa > Chordata > Amphibia > Caudata > Salamandridae > Pleurodeles > Pleurodeles waltl. Next base: position 603,136,165 of record NC_090445.1, read on the forward strand.
TTCTCCTCTTGCTTGTATGCTACTTTCGGATTGTCCAGTCTCTGTGGTTTAGCCGTTCGATGGTAGCCCGGTCCTCTGCTCATATTCAGCACAACCAGAAGGCCACCGTCATCATCCTGATTGTCCTGGTAGTCTTTGTCATCATGTGGATTCCATGCTCTGTGGTCATTTTCCTCTCAGCAGCCCAGAGTCTGCCTCAGACTCCGGGCGCCTTCATTGCCAACAACCTGTCCTCCGTGTTGGCCTACTCCAACTGCTCGGTGAGCCCCATCATCTGTTTCTCCCTCTCCGAACAGTTCCAGGCTGGCCTGAGGAAGCTCTTCCAGAGAGGGGCGGGTGAGGGGCCCGGGTAACTCACGTGCAGGGCTGAGACTGGTATGATTACTGGAACTTTCTTCTCAGAAGAGTTAGGTCACAGCTGAAACTAGCAGGTAACTAAAATGTGGTTAAAGCAGGCTAGCCTCCCAAAGTTAGACAAAAACTAAGGAAATGTTTAACTTAATCATAAATTGACGGTCGGCAGGTTCAAAGACAAATCTGTGGAGGGCTGCAATAGGGATTGATGCAGTGCTTTACAGCCGCAACTTCAGATTTGGAATAGAGAGTGACCGATTTATAATATTCTTTTTTTGTAATTTTTTCAAAACGCGTGCAACTTTTTCTACAAACGCTAGGTAGCGCAATTATGTTGGTTTTAGGATATGTCTGATACTGCTTAAAGAGCAAAAGTTCGAAAGCTCTACGTGAGGAAGAAATTATGCGCACTGTGTCCTGATCGTGACCATATATGTCAGTCCACCCTGCCAGAAGTATTAGCATCCTAACTGAAGAAAGCACGTAACAACGACGTAGTTACCTTGCAACTAAGAGCAGTGAGAGCTGATTGACGGAAGGTGTAAATATCACTATAAAATGCTAACAAGAACAACAAAACTTGCAGTTTACTGCACTGTATATGTCATGCGCATGTATGTGGTTGCTAAGAGACACTTTAAATGGACCCCAAAACTACAAAAGGAGATGCATTCGCTACATTTCTGGTCTATTTGCAGAAAAGGTTAGAAAACTGTTTTGCTCCTGCACCGCGAGAGTTCTTGATGCTTCCTGGTTCCTTGCATTATTGGCCCACTTTCCAAGTCACGAACAGGGCCAGCTTTAGCGCCGGCGGCACCGCTGTGACAATCTTTGTTGGCGCCTTACTCCCCCACTGACCTCCTTCCCCACACATTCCATCACTACCACCCTCCACCCGCGCCCCTCATCTCTCCTTAGCCCCCTCTCTCACATACATTGGATTTGTTTAATAGTGCTTCTCATGCCAGTGTAGGACGTCAGAGCACTTTACATCAGACACATCATACGGAGACAATGAATCATTCGTGGGTAAATCGGTCTGTAGGAAATGTTACTTAAGACAAAGGGGACTGACTACAAGCTGTAGAAATCACGGCACCCACACTGGTAGGCAGCATATTTTAAGAGTGCTTGGTCTGGAGAAGCACAAACTCAGGATTCAAAAAGTACCAGAGTGGTTGGGGATGGCTTTACGAATGAGAACGCATTTATACACTAACGGACACTTTTTAGCAACATTAGGTTAATGAAAGACTGGTGAAAAAACATAACTTTCCAACCTATAGCATTTGGTTTGCATGCAGCTCTTTGTTGACAGGTCACCGTGCTATAGTAGGATTATGAACTGTAACTTACAAAGGATCGTTATGAGAAAAGTAGTAACCTACTGAGCTATGTACATCAAATTCAGTTCTGTGATCTGCATGGTACATGTTCTTTGCAGCAGGCACGTTAACCCTATGCGCTACATTATGATGAGTCAAAACTGCCACTGGAAAAAACTCACATCTCTCTTCAGCAGGAACATTCTTCACCAAAGGTATTTTGACATTTTTATTATTGACTGAAGATACCTGGACTCACAAGGAACTCTGCAGCAAGAGCTTTTAAATCTATAATTTATTTCTGGAAACACAGTTCCCCCTTGCCCACTTACCCCCTGAACTCAGCTTTAGGTGCAGGTGCCGGTCTCACGATCTAGAGCCGGTCCTGGTCAGGAACATTTTCTCTGTAACAATGGCACTGCAGTGTGGTGTTCTTAGGATTGTGTGTTACGAACAAGCTGCTTCAGTGATGGCTTTGTATCTCATGGGCCTCCTTCATCTTCTTGCAGCCATTGAAAGAGGGCCAAGGAACCAGACAAGGAGAGCATCATTCCCCACAGGTTGGAAGCATGAGAACACACAGTATTGAGTAAGAGCCAGTAGAAGCAGGCCAGACTGAATTAGTCTTCGCGCTCATAGGGGAAGGATGACAGAGTTAACAATCAATGGCAAAGTCAACTTGCTGACCTGTTGATGTAATCAATGTTTTTGCCAAAGCTGTGCACCACTGGAGAAAAGCAAAATGCTTTTGAAAAAAAAAAAAAAAAAAAAAGGGATGATGTAGCTGCTGCTGGCTGTTGTGCCATTCCGTTGGGGAGCACAGACATGATGATACATGTGCGTACCAGTAGAATCAGGCAAGTGGCCATTCCGCTGGGGAGCACAGACGTGAAGATACATGTGCATAGCAGCAGAATGAGGCAAGTGGCATTTTCTTTTTTTTTTTTTATCTGATGATCCAAGATGGCAGATGCCACTTGCATCAGTAAATTAAAAAAAATGTTTTTTTTTTATTAGCACAAGAGCACAAAATAAAAATAAAGGACCACGGGGCACAGGAAAAGCAGCAAATGAGGGAGAAAGCAACACCTAGGGTAGGGGTGGAGAGGAGAAATGCACAAAAGAGATAATAGCATGACATGCAGGGAGATGGGGGAGTCTGGTGGAAAAAGTACATGAGGGAGAGAGCGACATTGGTGGCAGTGGAATTGGCATAGGAAACGCACACAAAAGAGGGAGAAGAACATGCAAGGGAGACAGAAACACAGATCCTGGGGGCAGGTATTTGGCAGCAGAGAAGCACACGGAGAAGGATAGGATAGAGCTGGAAAAAAATCACTCTCATGGAGGGCTTAACCAAAAAGGAGAAAAGTAGTTCCTTAAGTGAGCAGTGGAAGTATACAAGTCAGCCAATCAGGGAAATGGTAACAAAGCTATGCTCTGTTGAGACAGAAACACAAGATGAGGAAGGTAAGACACTGACTAAGAAGCAAGCAAATCAGACTGACAATAAGAACAAACAATAGTAAGCAATGTGTGGGCTGTAATATAACTTTTGGGAACCCACAATAGGTTTTCCACAACCAGACAGCTTGTGGTGAAGAGGATGATAGTTTGTACAGAGGTGTGCCTTTGCTTGGGGATACTAAGAGCCAGATTTACTAAAAAGTGGCACAGCACAGCACAGTGCTGCGCCACAATTTGCAGTGCTGTGCCACTTTAGAAACACATGGATGTGCCGTATTTACTAAAATACGGTACACCCCTGTGTTTCCTCCTGCACCAATGCTAAATTTAGCTGCCAGGGCCAACGTATGCACCCTTGCTCTATAGTGCGTTGTCTGCATTGCAGGCTTTAATTGTTTATGTGCAGAAAGGGACACCATCCCGAACATTACCAATCTACAATGGCGATTTGGCACTTTTATGTGTGCTGCACGATGCAGCACACACAGAAGTAGCAAATCATCATTCTTTTAATGATTGTTTATGTGTATGAATTTACGCCTTCCTGCACATAGACATTCATTCATGGCCTTTTGCTCTTTCTGTGTGTGCTGCAGAATGCAGCACAGATGGAAAAGGCAAAAACAAGGAGAAATAAATGTATTACTCCTCGTTGTGCCAAGTTAACACCACCCATGGGGTGGCATTAGTTTTTAGTGCTGCCACAGATCTGATTCGTAGTCAGGCTGTGTATATGTCAGAGAGACAAGCTGAGGACAGAGGACTAAAATTGTGGTTTTTTTAACTTAACAGATCTCAGGAATGTTGGTACCGAGGGTGGCTCCCATGATGATCACCATGTGTACTGAATGGGGGGACGAGCCTGTGGCTTCTGTCATTAAAAGGTTTAGGGGCACATTGACTAGCAACACACACTGCTGTTACATCACTTTGTGTGAAGCAATGGCAGCGTAAACATTAAAATCATGTCTATGAGACTATGCAAAGACACTTTGCGTAGCTTTGAATGGCCTCATAGATATGGAGTAAGGCAAGGCAGCGCAAATCGCTGTGTTGCCTTACTTTGCTCAAGGGAAGCATTCCCTGGGTGTTGCAGTGAGTGTTCCCAAACAAAACTCATGGATCTTGATGCATCACCAGATTTACAAAGACCTTGTAAACTTGGGGAAACGCCAACATCGTATGCCTCCCCAGGGGAACGCAACAAGGAGAAATATCTTTAGTTTTCATCATTTTTTCATCTTTCTATGTGTGCAGCAGTCTGCCGCACACATAGAAAGTGGAAATGCCTACCAGGATTGTTTTTATGCAGGCAGGTGGCCGTTCCTGCAGAAACACAATTCTGCCTACAACACAGACACCCTTGCACCATTGCACCCATGGTGCAAGGGTGCCTGTGTTGGCGCTAGTCTACCAAAAAAGCACCAGCACAATGGGAAAGGACAAGAATGCACTGTATGCCATAGATACGGCGCATATCTGCCCTTTCCCTTTGATGCAGGGCAGTGGAGCAAGGTGACTTGCTGCACTGCCCTGCACCAAAAGCCCATAAATATGGGGCATAGTTTATAAATAGCATGGATTGTGACTTAGAAAAGCTGTGAGTCGTTTACACAGTGGCAGCACAGACAAAATTCAGCCAGATATATGTCATGAGATGAAGCACAAGACGAGAGGTATGATTTAAAGTGTAATCAGTGGTACCTTTTTAGTTCACATTGTGCATACAATACATTATTTAGTACTGGTGGTTACCAAAGTGATGAAATCATGGTTGAAAGTCTTGTTCTTGTTGCTTAAAGTATGACTCTAGTGTAGTTCTACAAGGTTTGCTCTTCCTACCCACGGGTGACACGGATTAATTTGATTCAAGGCACCAACACTGAATTTGAAAGACAGATGGTTGTAGCCCACAGAACCCCACCCAACACATTGTTGAAGGTGAATAATTGCTTTTGGTTGACTAACAATCGATAAGCCGGGATCTAGGGCACCATGGTATCAAAACAAACCTATTTTACTCTCTGCAATATCACACACAAAAATGGTACTTAGAAGAATAGACAAGTTTAACTAAAAGTATTTATTGCAATAGGATGAACCTGTTTCCCAGCACATGTAAAACAACCACACAGAAATATCATAAAAACACTGAACAACAAGAATAAAAGGAACATTTCTAACATATTTAAAATGTCATGTAATATCTAAGACCCTAAAACCTACTGATACGCGGTACATTAGGAAAGCATGAAAAGTAGAAGTTGCGAGCTAGACTTTCTTACGGAGAAGCAACACGCCGCATACCTTGTTGACAGCCAAAGCTGTGGTTATCAGAGAGGCATGAAGGCTCTGTTCTCTGTGAAGGAAAACACATACCACAGCAGCATCCTTTCTGTGAGACTCAGCTTGCTATCTGCATCAGGTGTGATGCAGCATCTTCTTGGTGCACAGGCAGTGGACAAGACCATCTCCAACAGTATCTTGTGTGATAATCCGGGAGACTGAACTATCCTGGCAAGTGGACCACGGGCAGTCCTTGTATATTAATTCTTATGAGAAATTGGAATTTCTGATATGAGTTTAGGAATGTCCGACATAGACTATGTGCATCAAGGTGTGCGTCCCAGACTTATCCTTATGAACATATAAGGTAAATCACTGTCAATTCAGACTATACTATTTTGGCTAAATGTCTGTTTTTGCTCGAATTCGACCTTGATATTGTGATAACTAGACACCTATCCTAGACTTGATGTCACATTAGGTGCGATATCTCTGTCGTTGTCTGAATGACTTGATGCTTTCACAGTTCTTGGAATGATGTGGTCAGACAACATCTGCGTCAATGGTAGACATGACAATGATTCTTCATAAATTGAGAAAAATGGCGACTTCCAGTACTTAAAAGTGAGCAAATGGCAACTCCAATTACGTAAGATGGAGTTAGAGTCTACTTAAAATGGAGTCTAACCTTAGGGGCTTTATGTCACTTTGTGGCCATACATAATGCCAGGGTCTTAAGCACAGCAAGTAATTTATAGGACTAGTAAGCGAGGTGTCACCAGCAGAAGGACGTCATAGTACTATGACTAAAAAGTTCTCATTATCGCTAGTACATGGGGCAACAAGTCCTCTAGTACAAATTGAGATGTGGTGACAAAACATTATATAGCTCAAATAGGTTTCAGTAGGGGGGGGGGGGCAAGCATAAGGTGACAAAAGCAATGGAGGAAAGGAGCGATATGTATAGGATAAAGTATCCCCTGTCATTCATTATAAGGATATTGCAAGTTACCAAGGAGGAATATATCCATATAGAGGAACGAGGCCGAAGGACGAATTCAATTAGAAAGCTTTGGAATTCCGATGTGACTTTCAATATCCTTATCATGTACGGCAGGGCATTCCTTATCCCACTATAATACATGGTCACACCATAACCTTTCCCACAAACCACTTAAAACTTGGTGTGTATCTCTTTCATATGAAAGAGAGAGCATGTTTTCAAACATGGAGAATAAAAATAGAACCTCAAATTAAAAATTAAAACACATCAAAAATCTGTTAGGTATTTGTTGCAAAAAGATACTAGAAAGAGTTTACTACAAGTTGTTATTTAAAAAAAAAAAAGCTGCAGTAGTTCAGTATGTGTAGAAATATGCAAAAAGATTCTAACTTTTCTATAACTATTTAAAGAATGAAAAAAAATAAGCATGTTCTTTCTGCCAGTCACATGAAGCTAGAAAAATAGAGCAGTAGAAAGAAAAGCAACATTTAATTTTAGTTGCTTGAAACAACTGTTCTGTGACCTGACCTGCCTTTCAGCTCGGCTGCTGGCCCTGGCAGCAGGCATGTGATGTCAGAACTCAACTGCAATAACTTATTACAGTAAGGTTCTGATGTCTTTTCTGTATAAACCGCAACTGGGTGCCTCACATCTCCCGGATTATATAAGAGGTAACACTGTATATTACACAGATATCACAAGTCACTGAGGAGTTTCATAACCATATAAAGCAACAAGGCCGACGCTCTTCACCAAGAGAGTAACAGATGTCAGTCAATCCTTGTAAGAAAACATTCACAAAACGTGAGTTCTGACCACGACTGCTAAAAAGAAAGCCAAGTGCATGAACTTCTTGGCAAGTCTAGAAACAATTTAATTGATGTTGCGAAACAAGTGTTTAATGTTTAATCCAGGACTGAACCGAAGCAGCTTGTTCCTCTCAATCAAAGGAGAAACAGGAAGGTTTAGTAAACAAATTTACATTGCATTGGAAGGGTTTGAAATTTAGGACAAAATAGGCTGAGTTGTATTATTACAATAAAATCTCCACTCACAACTGGCGCTCTCACTGCACCCAGAGTTAAAACACTGTCTTACCAGCTGGTGAACTATGTTCATTCTTTAACATATTTTTTCCCTTTTGTCTGCCTCTGCCACCCGCCACTCCAGCTGCGCGCTTCTCTGACCCCAGAGAGACCGCTCATTCTCTGCCGAGTACGTGGACGGCAGGAGGTCGAGAGAGAGTTGGGGCACGCAGAGGTAGCGGGGTAGAGAAAAAAGTATACAAGCATGAGGGGAGAGGCTGAGGTAAGGAGGAGCAGCGTAGACAGGTAAGAGCTGTAGGAGGAGGTAGAGCAGAGGCGGAAGAGGGCCATGGCGGCAGAGGGGTGGAGAGGGCGCACATACGTGAAATTACACAGCAGCAACCTAACTTCAACCTAACTTCCAATAAACAGCGCTTTCTAGGAGGGGGTATATAGTTTAAACCACAATGGGAGAGGGGTCGGCGGCGGAGGGCGGGTCACCACAAAGGATAGATGATGGGAGGATTCTAGAGCGCACGGGGGAGGGGGTGTCAATGGAGCGGCAGGACGTGGGAGGGGTCCTGGGTGGGTAATGTAGAGGTATGGGAGGCACTCTTTAAAGACACCCCCTACCATGAGGTTGGACAGTGAAGAGGTGTTAACTTGAAGAGAAGGTTCTAGAGCTCCCTTGTGAAGTGAGGGGAGCGCCTGGGGATTCTCAGAGGGAAGGGTATACCGGAGGGGGGAGAGCGTTACTGAAGAGATAGAGAGGCACTAGCTGACAGTGGACGTCAGAGGGGCGGACCTCGAACTGAAATCAGTAGTAGGCCGTCACAGTGGAGGCTTGTCAGTCATGGAAAACAAAGACACACTTCAGATACGGACTGTCGCTGCCCTGAGGCCCGACAGGTCTCTGCTTTGGCAGTCCTAGTCTGCCTGTTTTCTGTCAGGTTAGCCTCTAGTAGACAGCCTGCCTGGCAAGTCTCTCCCGAGAGTGTGGAAACATGTGAAACAAGCTCTGCCACAAGACACAATGAGGTAGGGTCTTTGCCAGTAAAAGACATGGAAAGTATGACACAGCAAAGACACGTCAATGGGAAGTTACAGGTGTCTTTCAACTCAGGTGCGGAATCACGTGCATTGATGTGCATCAAACAATGCACGGTTATTTTGCAGGTGGGCGGAAGGCGGCAAGGGAGGATACTGCTATGACCCCCGCCATTTCCGCGCCTCCTGTGCCCTCTTTTTCAACCTGCAGGCTGATGTACTAGGCACCAACACATAAGCAGCATCGGGCTCACCCGTGGGTGGATGCCAGCACTTGTCCTCTCTCTATAAAGTCTGCTTACAAGTGTCACGTCGGTAAGTCATAACAACAAAACATATTTCAACTGTGCATGCCTATGACAGCTTTGACATCTTCTAGGTTGAGTGATATGGATATCTACATTTTTAGTTTGTGGTAAAAACGTCAAAAGACACCCTGGGACAAAATGGGTCGCCCTTAGTGTCTTTTGCAAAAAAATGTTTGCGGCTTAGCTAACATGTCCAAGACAACATCTACCCCAATAACTCACCTCCACTTTCAATGAGAGCATTGCTGTAGATTGTTAGTGCACTCACTTCCCTTCCACCACTACCAACGTGAGATTCCTGCACGCTGATCCAGGCAAGTGATGTTTTCTATCTATATCGCATATCTAGCTGTATTGTGCAACTAACATGTTATGTAGATGTAGAACACGTCTCAGCCGAACGTCCTACCAACTCTTACAAGAATGTATTGTCAAACATATAAAAAGGACCTGTATTATTCATCTTTGTGCCAAGATTTTAATAAATACCACCTTGACAGGTTCTGAGATTGCAACAGACATCCGATTTGAAAAGGGTTAAATGAGTTGAGCATCCCTCCCTTCTGATCTTGCAGCACACCAAAAAGGCTTAAAAACCCCAAAAATGAGCTCCACCAGCAGAAATCCCTCAGGGCAACACAGAGTAGGAAGCAAAGTTTGTCTAAAGCATTACTGATATGCCTGTTTATACTAACCAAGATTTCAATGGATTCAGTTAATCGAACATCATTATTATTATTTTGGGCGTTCTGGGGAAAAGGGAGCTAAAATAAAGTCAAGGGAGTTGGAAAATGCCTAAATGTCTCAGTACATAACGGGCCACGATAATAGCAATCCTGTCTGCAGCTAAGCAAGGGAAGCAGTCTCATGCCTCTACAGGAAAGCTGTTTTAAGACCCATCCTTTAAACGAAATGCAAAAACTCTATAGCAAACAAAAAAAAATGGAATTGCTCTGATCCGAGTTGTTGTTGTGAGGCCATTGATTAGAATCTGTATTAGGAAGCTGAACTCACTTGTGGTGATTAGAACTGCTCCCATCACGCAAATCAATAGTACCCATTTTAACTATAGAAAGACAAAATCAAATTGTCTCTGACGTCAAATCTGTGACCTGCATCTGCCTCTGCAGATGGTGCATTAATCCTCAAAGCTATCTTACTATCATTGGAACTTAGCACCCGCTGTTGACACTCAATCTTTTGCAGCAGCTATCATATCCAACTGAGTTATATTGGGATTGAAACTTGTGATTGGTAATGTATAACAGTGTTCTCAGGTTGTCCATGTCAGCCCATCTATTCCATGGTACTATTATTGACGCAGTCGTACGGTGCTTTTGTAATCTGGGCATTCTTCCTTGATGGTTTTGGGATGTTCTCATCGACTTGAGCCATGATGGTCTGGTGTGATTGAGTTCAATTCACAAGAGGTTTCTTCGCTTTGCAATGCCTAAATGCCTGCATTTGGAGTAGGTTTATAGACTTTTGGTTAACTCACCCAATATTAAAAGAAAAGCAGAAGCAGTTGCAATTCTCAAGCATAGAGCTGGACTTTTTTTGTGAATTCTTAATTAACATGCAGTACCATTTCCAGAATGCAAATGTACATCGATGTACCTGGTGTAAATTAAAAGTACCTTCAAGGTACTTTATGTTAGGTTTAGAGATACTACTGTCCTGGTGAAGGCCCTCTTAACTGTTTTATGTAGGCTGAAACACATCCATGACAATAACCACAATGTAACTTTGTTTATAAGAGTTCACATATGCCCACTATCTTCAGTTACAATATAGGGAAGGTTTCGAAACAGATTGTTCAATAACTGTGTTTCACTTTAACTTTATGTACAGGAGGGGTCTTCAAACTGGGGGGTGGGCCCCCCTAAGGGGTCCTCAAGTGATCCCACCCTCCCCCCCCCCCCAAGTTGTGGCCAAAACAAGCATTATGCAGATAAATGTGCTTGTATTGAGCAGAAAACAATTTATTGCATTTTTAAAAAGGTAACATAACTCAACTTCAATGTTTAAATAAGCCTAGACATGTTTGAACATTGCCGTCTTAATAAAATAATTGTGAAAAATTCCGATGGGGGGGGGCGCAATTATTTTTATTTTTTCACTGGTGACGCGTGGCATTACAAAGTTTGAAAACCAATGAAGTACAGTTATATGTGACTGACTCACTTGGCCTTTCAGAGGCAGCTGTGACCAGGACACTTCTAAACCTCCCCCTGAGACCATCCAGCCCTGAGATCAGCACTTAGTTGGTGCTTCCTATACTATTACTTTACAGGCAGAGGGACGGAGGCGCCTCATAGCTTCCGGCTGGCCCGCGCCTCCATCATCTTTCATGTTGCAAGTCAGGTAGTGCCTTTGCCTCGCCTGCCCACAGCAGATGGGCTTGAAAGGGCCTTTGAACCACACAGTAATGACAACACACACGACTTCCCATTACAGGTGCATAAAACGTGACAGCTTTTATTCGACAGTGGGGTTTTCTTCCACTATACACAAAGGATACAGAACCAACAGCAGACGGTACAAACAATATGCGCTACGCAATAAGTTACTATCATACCTGACAGTCATACCCAACAGACAACCCTCGCCATCCCTGATTTAGTTAAATTAATTAGTTGTAATGCAGAGTGGAAACAGGAGAAAGGTACCTTTCTACGCAGCAGAAAGGGGATCAGTTTGGAAAGAAACTTGTTTTTATTTGAAAAAACACAAAAACACTGTGTATGGTACAGAACACCTGTGTGTTTTCGTACTTTTGAAACGACGATTAAAAAGGACTTTCACTGACTGCGATGCATATTTTTATAGTGTATCAAGGTACTCCCAAAAACCGTTCAAACTGGGAATATAAGCGGTCTTTGACAGCTGAAGGTGGATAACACTGGAATGTTCAGAACTCCATTCAAGACAGTAAGTGGCAGAGTGCCAGTAACAGCTGCTATAGACCTTCTGCATCAACATTCCAATGTTAGTCTTTCGGTTTCTCTCGGTTTTATTTTAGCACATCCTGGCGCTAGTGGCATTGATGAGCGATAAATTTATAGCATTCAGGCCTCGGACTATGCCAGTTGTTAATGTCCCTCTCCCTAGTTATAGGCCCTAGTCTGCAGCCCTGCCCTTTAACTTTGGGCAGGGTCTTTAACAACTGACAGACTCAGCAGCAGGTTATAAATGCTGAATTAGAACACTTTGGCCCATATTTATACTTTTTTAGCGCCGCATTTGCGCTGCTTTTTGAAGCCAAAGCAGTGCAAACTTACCAAATACAATTATATTTTGTAATTTTGCGCCGCATTTGTGTAAAAAATTGACGCAAATGTGGCGCAAAAAAATATATAAATACAGGACTTTGAGAGCTGCACTGTAGACAATGGTGTGAAGAGTGCCAATAACAGCTGGTATAGACCTTCTGCATTGACGTTCCAATGTTAGCCTTTCGGTTTCCTTTAGAACATCCTGGCACTAGTGGCAGTGATGAAATAAACTTATAACCTTTATTCCTCTGAATACGCCAGTTGTTAAAGTCGCTGTACCTAGTTATAGGCCCTCGCCTGTAGCCCTCCCCTATAACTTCGAGCAGGGTCTTCAATGACTGACGTAGGCCCAGCAGCAGGTTATAAACATTCTATGAGAACACTGGAATGTTGAGAGCTGCACTGTAGACAGTGGAGCGCACAGTGCCAATAATTGCCGGTATTTAGCTTTTGCTCCAACATTTCAGTGTTTATCTTTCTGTTTAATTTACAACATTGAACGCTTCATGAGTGAAATGTTCTTAAATTATTATAGCACTTCACACTCAGGCAACTCAGTCGTTAAAGGCTCCCGCCCTTGTAATAGGCCCTCAAATCCGTCTCAGGACTATAAATGGTGAAGTGCCTTTAACAACAGGAATAGTAACAGGGCATATAATGCTGCAGAATAATCGTTTTTTTCACTGTGATGGGTGTGCCATGACAGGTCTAGCTGTTGTTTAAATATCAATTACAGGTTTCATTTTCATTACTATCACAAAATTATTAAATGCAGAAGAGAATAGAACATTTACTACTGTGAATAATGCAGATGCACTACAGAAAGAAGGAACCTGTCAGAGAAGCAGTCTACATGCATCAATAAAAATGCATTCAGTTTTATAGAAATCAACATTTTCCCATGAAATCAAACAAATAAACTCAGCCAGAATCGACGTGGGGATCTAGGGAGCCTACACATTGAAAGTAGCACCTGGAGTTCTTGCATGCTGGTGCATGCATAGGATTTATTACTGCAACACGAACTAATCTACACTGCGAGGTCACCAAATAACCCTCTTGATTTAATGTATGCACTAAATCGGAGAGAATGAAGGTCCCCAAAACATACAGCACTCAACCACGAATTTATAAAATGAGTTGGTATAAAAATATCCCATACAAAAAAATCAAGTTTGTTTGCAAAAACTAATATTTCTCTATTTCACCCATATAAAAAGTACTAAAATAGAGGCTTTACAATACTGTGTTTTGATGTGAACAGAGAAGGGTCCCCTTGTTAGAAAATCCTATATTACAGGAGTATTAGATATTACGAGGACATTTCATACTAAGAGACAGAACACAAAACCCTCGAGGGCATGACTTCTTTCATAACTGGTTCAAAGTAACAGAGGGCAGAGCCAGTGTCTCTTTAAAAAGAGTGATCACCAATTTCTTCATATACTCACACCAGCATGCATCTCTGCTGTAGAGCGGACATACCGAGTTTTTGGCAATTGTGCAATATGCTTTACGTTGTGGTAAAAGGGCAATAACAACAGATAAATTGTGAGAGTTACCCTATTAGAGATGGGCTAAAGGGGTCCCAGCCAACCAATGCAGGTCTGTCTCTAATGGAAGAGAATACTTTTGTACCCTTTAAAAAAGTTTATATTTCAATAATATTTTTATGTTCTTTGATTTCTTCACTGTGCTCAGAAAATAGTTATAATCCTTGCTCATACCTTGCCTGGTTTACTGCAATTTCTGATACGGACACCTCCCGAATGGATTTGTCTTATTACTCCAGAAAGGTAAATGGTCACCATCTGCTGTTCTATTTAATATGACTCGACCCGCAGCCTAAAATATTCCTTACATTGGCTCCCATTAAAAGAAAGGGCAACTGTTAAACCATTATGCCTAGTGCGGATAGCATTCCATTGGACGTTCACTGACCTACCTCACAAAATGTTGACTCCTCCCTACCAACCAGGAGACTCGGTTTGGGTTGGTTTGGTGCCAGAGACTGGCAAGCCCTCATTGGCCTGGTCTTTCAGCATTCTTGTCATCCCCTGTGTCATATTAATAGGCAGGGGGCCTTGACATGCCCCACCCTGATTGGACAGACTACTGGCTCTCCATTAACATGCTCTTATAAAGGGTGTTCGGCTGCTCACGTGGCCTATATGTACCCGGATTTAAAGCACTCAAATGCCAGCACATGGTGGTTAGCGGTGCTTCACAAAAACTACTAATAAAATGAAGTCAAATATCACACCCATGCTTAGCGTCACCTTCAAATGTCTTTCCGGTGCAGTTTGAGCAAAGTGTGACGTCACCAGCTTCAATCTTTTGGATCTCGTTAACATTTTTGCCATGAAATGGCTGATATGTGCAGCAGCCCTAAAGTGAAAACAGCTGTTAACCATCGTCTACAGGCACATGAGAGCAATGGTTCTGCAATTCTGAGATGTAGGCACATGGGCAAAAATGAGCATCTCATAATAGTCCTGGGACGGGGCTCTAATCTGGTTTATATCACCCAAAAAAATATTATCTGAGCACCCAAGAAAGAGTTTTGTAATTAGTAAATAAGCCTGCTAATTCGTAGTAGTAAAGCATTCTGTTCCTACAGACAGACCTTCACTGGTTAATCAGAGACCACATTTCATCCTGGAAGAAAAAAGGGGGAACACTGCTAAGCAAACGTTCTGAATGTCCAACCAAATATATAGATACATATTTAAAACAACTGGCAACCCTCTTCCATATCCCCTTCTACACACGGTAGGAATGTTCACCTATTTCTCACAAGTTCCAAGATGCCCCATAGGCGGTATGACTATTTAACTCTTTCACTCATGAAACCGAGAAAAAGGGAGTGGGACATTATACAATCAGAAATTATAAATGTGGCTCCTAAGTAACGGACGACAGCAGGTTATGACAATAAATACGATTTGAAAAATGTTTAGAAATCTAGTTACATTAATATGAAAAAGTTAGTTTCATTTGTTTTTAAAGTGACAACATGTCACAACTAATCCCGATCTCCAGGACGTCAACTGGGTTTTACAAACCCTCTGGAACGTAAGCACTGCTTAAAGTTCCACATAATCCCATGTTAATTTGTGGTAGGTTCACAGTCACTGGCCTTGTCAGGCAAACAACACACCATAACTCCATGTCATGACCGGCACGAGGAAAAGGGCCCAGCTGGCATGTACTTTTTCGCCTAAGAAAATCGTCTTGGGCATCAGAGACCTGCTTGAAGGCCCACGTGATCGGCTGCTCGACGTACGTGTCAGATTGATCCCAAATTTCACTTTATATTGCAATGTCAGTGTCACTGCAGTGGCACCCAAAGGATCTTGTGACAGCTGTGCTGGAAGCCACGAGCAGTAGAGGTCCAGACTCGTTTTCTCCTTTCTGGGCAAATCCATTCTTCGCCACCGGGTGCTCATGTACACGATGCGGCCCACGGTAAGGAAGGGAAATGGACGCGCCTTCAGCGCATCTCTACACTTGGCTAACAATCTGGGCCTCGTCAGGGTCGTACCACTGCAGCGGCGCTCCCTCTGCGGTCCGGCGCAGCACGTGCCTCTGAGTGACCTGCCCGGAAAGAAAGAACATGCATTCGTCATCATATTGTAGCTACTTCTTTATATTCACAGGATTCTGAAACTCCAAGAGGTCAAAAAAAAAGTTTTAAATAAACTGGCGACTTCTGTCCCCACCCGGTAGGGTTTTTTAAGGTTAGTGCACTGGGGAGGTTGCAAGACCTCACCTGCCCAGCCACAGGCTTCTGATGGCGTCTCTGAGTGACTAACAGCACAGCTGCTCAAAGTCATGGCCCCGTGTTAGTCCGGGACCTTGCAGCTTAAGTTTCAGAGGATAAACAATGGGGAATGACTCCACGTGGTCCGGCCCAGTCGGGTTGGGAGCTGCGAACATCTCAGGAATTAAGGAACAGGCCCCAGCTCGCCTCGCGTGCGCTGCTTTGCTCGAGCCTCAGGTAAATCCCTCGCAGGTGTGTGCAGGCACGAAGGACAGACGAGAGAGGATGGGGGGGGGGGTGAGATGGAGCAAGAGATAAAGAGCAAGGAGGGGGGAGAGGAAGTGAGGGAGCCAGAGGTGGAGAGGAAGAGACAGAAACGGAGGAAGAGAATGACAGGGGTACAGGTGGGATCTGAGGGTGGGTGTGAGAGAAGGGAAGAAAAGGAGACGCAAGAAAATGAAAGGACAAAACCGAAAGAAACATTAAGAGAGGCTGGGGAATGCAGAGAAAGGCAGACTGATGAAGAGCAACAAAACTGGAGATAAGAGACAGGATGTGAGAAAGAGGTGAGGGATGCAGACGTACAAACAGATAAAAGAGGATAGAAGGGGAGCAGCAAAAAGCAACAGAAAAGAAAAATAATAAGAAAAAAAGGACGAGACGGGACAAAGAAAGAGACAAAGACCAATGAAGAAAAAGGCAACGGAGAGAAACAAAGTACGAGATGGAAACAGAGGGTGTGAGAAAGAGAAGGAGATGGTAAACGGGAAAAATCAAGTAAAATAACACAAAATATATCAAGAGAGAGAAATCCAATGACAAAGAAATATAGGCAGAGACCGGTACATAGCATGAAAAACAGCTAAAGGGCAGAAACAGAAAGGAAAAGAGAAGGACGACAAAAAGTTGGAAAGCTGAAGAAGGAATGGAAAATGAGAAAGAAGGAGAGACACAGGTAGGGCTTCAAGTAGAGAGCAAAAGTGTAGCTAGAGGCTCGAGAAAGAGGGACTAGAGCTACAGAGAATGAGTGTTAGAAAGGGATCTACTGGGAATACGATCCCTGGCAAGCCACCAGATCTGACCTTTGCAACCAACTGACTACAGCTTTGGGCTTTTTCCGATGCTGAGCGCTATTATTAAAAAAAAATAAAGAAAAGAGTGATGAGGTGGCCTCTCCTGGTGGTTTCGTCATTTCACTAGTGTGTGCACACATAATGACCCCTGTGTGCATGTTTCAGTTAGCATGGTATTGTTAACAGAATCTGCCCTTAGAAGCTACGACCAAATGATCGAGGCCACCAAATGAGCCACTCTGGTAGGCAACATTGATGGCAGCGCAAACAGAAGCAAAGAAATCTTCGCCATTGTGAAAGGTGTCACCTCACCATTGGTGCCTATAATTCGAACACTCCCTCACAGGACCTCTGGAACAGTCTATCTCAATTCTTCGGCAAAAAAATCACTGCCTTTTACAGCAACTTCAGCCCACAACTGGACCCAAAAGACCTTGCCAAACACATCCTGATCTTATCTAAAAAAAAAACTAATGCTAACCACATGGCCTGTCATCACCTCAAAATAAACTGCTGCCACCATGAGTCCATCCACTCAGAGGTCCCATCAGACAGCAGCTCCCGTCACACCTACTCCAGAGGACTGCAACCCATCAGGACCATGCTCACACACATTCTGAATGCCTCCACCTCCTCAGAGACCTTTCCAGATGCTTCGAAACACGCAACAGTCCTCCCATTAATGAAGAAACCTTCTGCTTACCCTTCAACAGTGGCCAACTACAGATCAATCGGACCAATCTACCTGCTACCATTCCTGGTGAAGGTCGTAAAGAAAAGAAAATCATCAAAAGACACCTCACCAAATAACTCTACAACCACCAACTCGTCGACACCACAGAGTCTGGTTTGAGACACAACCACAGCAAGGAAATTGGCTTAATCACTGCAATGGATCATACCTCCAATGCTCTGCACACAGGAGACATGGCAGCACTCATCCTCCTGGCCCTCTCCGCAGCATTTGACACAGTCTCCCACCGCATCCTCATCCGAAGCCTACATGAAATTAGAATCCAAGAACATACTCTGATGGATGCGCAGCTTCTTGACAGGAATGACCCAGTCAGTCAGTCTGGCACCATAGCCTTCGGTCGCCCATGACCTAATCTACGGAATTATGTAGGGATCCTCCCTGACCCGAGCCTCTTTATCACATACAGAATCTCTCTTACCAGCATTGTCTACATTCACAATATCAACATCCAGTCCAAGCCAACGACACGCAACTCATTCTCTCCCTCATGGACAAGACGCCAGTACCCCGATCAAGTTCAATGCCGGCATGACTGAAATTGCCCGCTGAAATAAGACCAGCTGTATAAAGCTGAACACCAACAACCAAAATTGTGATCTTAAGGAAGAACATATCCCTGTGGGACTCCATCTGGTGGCCAACATAGCTAGTAATGATATCCACCCCATCACCCACACCAAGAACCTCGGGATCATCATCAACAACAAACTCAACATGACCACCCAAGTCAACGCCTTCACTGCCACATGCTTCCATACCCTGAAGATACTGAGGAAGATTTTCAAATGGCTCATAATCAGCACCTGGAGAACTGACACACGTGCCCTGGTCACAAGCAAGCTGAACTACAGGAACACTCTCTGTGCTGGGATCACGAAAAAACTCACCAGAGGGATGCAGACCATTCAGAACTCGGTGGCCAGAATCACTCTCAACAACCCCAGCTGCACTCACATCACACCACACCTTAAAGAGTTCCACTAGCTCCCCATTCACACTATTCAAATTCAACACTTACACGTTCAAAGCATCTCATAACACTTGTCCAACATACCTTAATAATCACATCTGCTTTCACAAACCTTCCAGGCACCCCCACTCATCCGGAGTACTGCTTGCACAAATCTCACGCATACATTACACCAGATCAGCTGCCGAGCCATCTCCTACATCACGCCTAAAGCATGAACAACCTGCCACTACACATAAGAGCCTCCTCCTCATTTCTTGAATTCCGCAAGAAGCTGAAGACCTGGCTTTTCAAGTACTCTCACCAGGCCCTAGGTGTGCCTAGACTCACACCTGCTCAGTGCCAGGATATCCTCAAGGGTGACAGTGCGTTCGACAAGTCTTTATAAAATAAAATGACATTACAGAATGATATGGGCTGTATTTGCTTTTTTATTTACGAGTCCAAGATGGTTGACACCACTTGGATCGGAAAATATTTATTTTTATTGCAAAAGCAAAAAAAAAAAAAAAAAAAACATAGGGGTGGGGGACAATTAAATAGGGAAAGTGGGTCATTGGGTGTAGTAGGAGGAGAAAAAACATTGTATGAGGGTGAAATCAACACTGGTAGTAGAAGCACAGAAGCATGGAAAGAAGAAAACAAAGGTCAGAGTGTGAGAGAACAAAGAACAAGAGTAAAAGAAAGCACACAAAAGTGAAAGCAACAAAGGGAGCTGGGGAGAGCCCCACTAGTGCGAGAACAACACAGATTGAGAGAGGAGTTGGATGAGGAGATTAGTGAGGATTGCAGAGCACAGTGATGTGGGCATTTGCAGAGAGCACATGGGGTGCAGAAAAAGGGCCCTGGGAAACACATGCATTCTATGAAGTGCTTCACCAAAAACGAAATAACCCTAAAAGTGAGAAATGGGTGGATAGACATTAGCCAGTTAGAGATGTTACACAGGCTATGCTTCAGGGGAGGGACAAACTCAAGATGGACAATCAAGGACAAACAAAGGTATGGAATGAGAGTGAGAGTAAAACCAACTAGTATTAAGCACTGGGCGGCTGAACGCCCCTGTAAATTACTGTGAAGCCCAAGATAGGTCTTTTGAAATCAGACAGTTTCCACTGTGTGATAGGCTCGGCCTAAAAAGGGAGAGAGAGAATTGAGTTGCTAGAGGGTAATGAAAAGATGGTGAGGATGAGAAATGGGCTCTGAATAGAATGTGAGAGACTAGAGGATGAAGGAAAGATGGTGAGAATGAGAATTTACCTCAGAATAGAAGGTGAGAGGGCACTAAAACAGCTGAGAGAAAGAACTGCAGGTGGCACCAAGCAAGGCTGACGTTTCATGCTTTTGATCTAGAACACGCCATGTGACAGAGCCATGGAGAAAGCCTGCATCTTTAGGGGTAGATTTGTAAGCAGTGGGGTGTTCGGGTGAAGAACTTGTCAACTAGGGACACGGATTCAGATGCTGAGTTGTTCCTTGAAAATAACCAATGTCATTGGTTCGCAGCGACTAGGGTGTGACTTACCTACATTAGTTAACACACCTTCCTGGGGAAAGCTTCCCTTGCAACAACAAATGCAAGAGGGTTCAAACGGGCAAAAGGTAGCTCCTACCTCTAAATAAGACATGAATGTATACCTTAATTACTTATCTATGATTCCACAACAGGGGACACTAAGAATAATTGGACAAAAAGACTGACCTTTAAATTAGCTTTCCCTGCCGGGTGCAGCCATGCTTGCATGCATATGAAGTATCACCATACACTACTCTTGGGAGGACTTCCAACATTGCCACAGGATTAAGCTAAAATAGGCAGACTTACCGGAAGACGCTGTGTCATGGAGCGTCCCAAGGCTGTGCCTTTCCCTGCTGGGTTCCGAATTCGGATTGCTCCTTGTCGGTCCAGAGAATGAGGCCGTCCAGAGCTGCGCAGTCGGGTGCGCTCATGCCAGTTCTGCAGTTCCTCACACACAACAACTTTAGCTAGTGCCCGACCTGAACATTCCTTAATGGACGGCGTCCGTACAATCCTGCTTTTAGAGGGGATAACCTTCTGTGCCCTAGGTTGTGCCATTTCCTCCTCATATAGGTGAGGTACTGACTTAGCCACCGTTAGCTGTGGTCGAGTGCGGCTGCTGTCTCTTCTGGATGTTGGTGTTGGCCGGCTTTCCAAAAACTCCACAGCAGCATAATAACCAGGTGGAATCAGTTTTTGAGGGCGTTGGTAGAAGCTGGGGCCATCTAACTCACCAAAGGGAGAGTTCAGGAAGACTGGGGATTGTTGCCGGGGTGACAGGTGTTTGACAGCCCTAGGAGGTGTCATGTCAGGGCTGGTGCCACCAGTCGATGTAGCGTGTGAAATACTGGAGATGTCGGAGTTACTATCTTCGGAGCTGGAGTTATAGATATGATTGGAATGCTGGTGGCTAATTTTAGCATGGGGGAAGCAGTAATCAGGCACAGTGACGGTGAATTCGGTGAGACGTCTTCGTGGAACCATACTTCGTCCTCTGGATTCGGATGGATCACGAGTTCCTTGAACCCTGTGCAAGCAAATAAAAAACAAAAGTTCAAAGTTTCTGCCAGAATTTTTCTTTATTGAAATAATTTTCTTATACCTGGATATTCTGTGCACCTCATAGCAGAACAAGGATAACATTTTTTTTACGAAGAAGCCCCAAATTAGGACATTTTCTACAATACACTGACTGAGAAACAACAGGTGTAACCACAACCTGACATGTTCACTTGGTGCTGAGCTTATAAATGATAACCCAAACAGGCTAGTGTTCACATTTTGCTTGAAAATAGACAATGAGGTGGAATATCTTAAATTCAAAGCTGGGAATTCAAGACATTTGAGGCTTAAAAAAAAGGGGAAGATGTCCTTTAGTGTTAGTGGTAAATTTAGGAACCTCATGAAGACTGGTTTCCTCTGAATAGTGCAGCCTATCGGGGACAGGAAAATATGTTCACCATGAAAGACTAGGGCCTAGTTTATGCAAAGAATTGCAGTCTAAGTACATCACACCAAGATACCCATATGTTTCTATTCAGAATGAGCCCCATGTAAGAACACTGCCTGCAGCTTGTACCAGGTAGTGATAAAGTTCCTACTTTTGAAGAAACTCAGAGTTAGGAAATACCCAATGCGTCAGAAGGTTCCATCCTCAGGCCCCAAGTTCAACCATCCTCATACTCATATCAGTATACCAATAAGGCTCCTCATTTTCCTAAAGGGTGAACCTTACCTCATCGATTGTGACTGTCCCCTTCGCACTTGCATCTCTGGTGTGGACGGGGCACTGGAGGAACCCTGGATACCTTGTACAGCAATGTTAACAATAGGAAGGAACTGGTATGGTGGAGTGTCCCCTCGCGGTAGATCCGGGCGGCTCAAAATTGGTGTTACTGCTGGACTGCTGCAGGGAGCAAGAAAATGTCAAACAAAGTTGCAGAGTATGAAAACAACAGAAGTGACACGTGCATCTCCGTTGTCATTTTTCATGTCCAAAATGGTACCTCTAGAAGGTCCATGGATAAGTCCCTTGTTGACCCACATTCATGTTGTGTTTTGTATAATTCACATAGCAAAGGTGGCAGCAGGGCAAGCTTCCTATGAACTTCAGAAACAAGTACAACAGAGGAGATCACAGGGCAAGCTTTACTCAGACACAGAGGGGTTAGCTGTAGACACACAAGCATGCACACATACACACTAGAATGTACTAGTGTAAGAAACAGGTAGGCTCATACACCTCGCACAGCCCTGTGGATGTTACACAGCAGGTTTCCTTTTCACAACCTAGAAATTATGCTTTGGCATCCAAGTTAAAGTGAGTGGTGGTACACTATGGGCTAATTATATCTAGAGTGTGTGAAAAGATCTCAGCACTAGAGGAAATGAGTCACTTATACATATGTGCATGCATCTCTGGTTATATAAACTTTATTGTGAAAGATCATTCTTACGTCTTTTCAATCATTCACATCTTTGACGGGATAAGATATTTCTAGACAAGTGCTTGTACCTTGAGGTTTTGTCTTAAAGGTACACATAATGTGTCAATGCCACTGGTATGGGTATTTGTGGGATGTCTAAGAACATGTTTAAGTCCAATGCAATGCCCTTACCTTGGTTGGCTTCCGGGGCTCATGGACAGTTTTCGTGGTTTCTGGTACGGCTGGTCCAAGCTAGATTCCCGCCAGGGGCTGTTCTGGATGGGGGAGCGCTCTGTTGCCACGCCCTCAGGATACACATGCTGCAGCCCTTCCAGGGACTTTGGGGGTTGTGGTCGGACAGAGCGTGACACAGGGATGGGAGACAATGGAATATTATAGATCTGCTTTGTCTCTGGGAGATTTACACAAGGGGCAGATTTTGGTCTCTTCCCTACATCTGCAGAAAAGGAAACAAACAAAGCCGTCAATTTCCTGTCCAGTGACTCATGACGTACAAAGCACTCTATATCTGCTCAACCCTAGGATGTGCCTCCAAAGGACAGTTACCATATTAGGTATGGGGAACTCTACTGGGCCAGTTGTTTGCCCAAACAATTTTGACTAATGAAAGTCAAGATGACTTGATGGTGTTGAAGCATGGGACATTTTGAAACCTGGGTGTTTTTCTGGGTTTCATCTTGGTGTTATTTTTATTTCCATGGAGGTGATATCTCCCTAAAGAGGATGAGTATAGAAATTAACAATAACTGTTCTGGCCTCTTGTACTTGGTGCAGATGTGTAAAACATACATTTATGAAATAACCAATTTCTGAGAATTGGCAACAACTGACGAGGTGCTCATAGCCATGTACTTGCATATTGTGTAGATTTGATAAGAAGCCTAAAAGAATTGAAAAAACTCGGGATGAAAAAAGGGAGGCTCTGATATCAGCCTAGGGGAGGCCAGCAATGCGGACCTAGCCCAGCTTTAAGTAATCTGTTGAAAGGGAGAGAAGTAAGACACGGTTGAGGCTTTCAGGGGATAGAAGAGGTGGGCACGGGCCGGGATAGGCCGCCTCGACGTGTCCCACTTCAGCTGGACTTTTATATATTTCATAGCTCTGTGCACACCAAAAAATAACACTTGTCATGAGGGAAAGAGAACATTGAATGACAATAACAGTGTAGTCAATTAAATCTAAAACCACTCCTGACTGCTTTTCGGTTGGCCTCTCTTTCGAAATGACTGCCTGACCCTGGACGTTAGATGATTTCTTAAGCCCCCTCTTTGACTGGCTTTTAGCTTTCACCCCCAATGGCTCGAGCATCCAAGTGGTACTTTCACCACTCGGCTCCACTGGCTCCAATGCCATGCCTCTTGCTGGGATCCTCAGAGCCACTGATTGGCTCAATCCTATGTGCCTAATACTCCAGACTAACGATCCAGAGCGTGGGTTGGTTTCACAAACCTGTAGTCGAAAGGTCAAGCCTATTTGCCAGTTACATCTGTTTATAGCCAGAGAACGCCACATTACTGGTTGCCCTTGGTCAGTTTTAGCCTTCAACAAACAATATTGCAGCTGAAAACATCAAGTGGTTGGGCTAGTTCTGTGCCCAGAATTTCTACAGTTACCTATAAAGTAACAGGTAAAATGGTAATTTCTTACCTTCGTCCAGTATCGCTGAATCAGAAAGGGAGCTCTCGTCAGAAGCGCTGAGGTCTAAATAAACACAGGAAAAAGAAAAGCAAGATTTAGGAATTAAGAAGATGCTTTCTCTAGCAATCCACAACACCCCATATGCTCCTCGTGCAAGAAACCATATTATTTCAAAAGAGACCCATATATAGCCACAACACTACATAATTCATTCACTCTTGAACCCCAGCTTTTCAGCACAGGGGTCATTTGCTGTTACAGTACTGGGAACAAGACAAAAGTGAGTCAATCTACGGTGTGCAGACCGGAACGGTGGGTTTCCAGGAGCGGAGTCCTTAGCTGTTCTAGTACTCGGACACTAGCTTGCAGTGCCTCATTTAATATCACTATGTGAAACTTGTGGGCAACTCTGAACTTTCAGCACTGAGGCCCTACAAACAGCATCCCACTTCTGACCTAAGGCAGCACCAACCTTTTCCAGTAGCTGGACCCACACGCTACTTTGACAATGCATTTCAGTCCTGACCTGTATAAATCTTACTGTTCTAGCAGAAGGTCTCCTTATAGCCCTTCTCATTACATAACAGGCCATACTGTCTCAGAATGTTCCATAGGTTTGATTTCCATACTGTAAATACATTAGAGCAGCAACTCTTTACAAGGCGGAAAATTCCAAAGAAGGCTAATGACTAGCATGATGCTGCATTCCGCAGACTCTGCATGTTGGCGCAGGTCTATGTCTCCTCCTAGGTGTGCCAGCACCAACCTGCATCATGGGGGGAGGCTGCAGAGGTGGATTTTCACAGCACACACTTATGTAAAATGGCTTTGTGGTTGGGCATCACCACCGCTCATATGTACACACCTCCAAGACACGGATCTTCAGCAGGTCGACATTAGGTGGGCTTCACCTAACAGAATGACTCCGGGTGAGAAACAGCAACAGATACAGAGGGCTAGCTGTCTGCGGTGCTTGTGGCTGAGTGATAGATTTATCAGCTGTGGATCCCACAGACCTGTTCATCAGATACAGTTTCCATCATGCCCCACCATGCAGGGGCCACTGATCTACAGCCATCCCGTTGGACAGTCCCAAGTAATCCGGGGATCAGACCAGATCAAGGTATTCTGTTGATCTCAGACAGGCTACGATACTGATATAAGAAAGAGACAGATCTGAATAGAGCTTTAGTTGCTTCTACACACTTAAATGAAATCCAGGGGTTTAACACAACAGGTCCTCTTGGAATGAAGCCCTGCAAATGAAGGGAAACCAGCCCTCAAGAATGCGCTTATTCCCAAGTTTATTATTAAAATGATGAAAAAAAAAAACATAGGCTAAAAACCCCTGTTCCTCCAGCTTAGAATGCCAGAAAAGTTGTTCCTCTCCATAGAAATAGCCAATCATCTTCCAGTCAGATCGTCCAAGACATACACCTCTACCGATAGAATTTAGCACCTGCCTAGTGCAGCCTGCAACTCCTACCAGGTGCACTTGTTTAAAAAATGCAGAAAGCCTTGCTCTATCAAACATCCTACCCTGCAGATCTGTGGATTCCAGCCGCCTCTTCTCACCTGACCCTCTTCTGACAGAAATGCACTACAAGCCAGAGTCCAGTTAGCTTGGTAAACTTCATGGCTATTGGAATCCCAGAGTCACAACAAGTAACGTTTGCAGAAGGGATCTGCCGGTTCTCTGTACATTTTGGAAATATATATTTCACACAGATCTTGGAATGATTGCAGCAGACTGTGGACATTTCAAATTTCCCCTCACATTTCTGCCCTTTCTATGCAATGTGAAAGCCTGAAAAGCTTCAAAGATGAATGAGGGATCAATAGGGCCCAGGGCGCTGGGTGATAGCAACAGTTAAACTAAGGGCCAGGAACACGACTGGCACTGACTGATGAGCTGTTTTATAGCCATGGAAGCTCATGTGCGCTGCATGATTGGATTTTCAGGGAAGCAACCAGCATGGAGCTGTTTCACAGTAGAGGCTCTCTCTTATCCAGTGGGACCGAATGTGTCAAGCAAATGTTTGTTGTTAGGGGCACAAACACACAAAAGCGGCATGAGGCAAGGTATGGGAAGGTGTTGAAATACTTGCCTCAATACACAGGGAAGTCGGCATTAGCGGTGTCCATGGGACAGAGATCTTGACATCTAAGCACACAAATGGAACTGGGAAGAAAAGTGCAGAGTGCGCAACAGACACTGCATATTTCACCCAGCTAGCTGACTGCACATTCAGGTATGTGAAAACACGCATAATGAGTGCAGGTTGATGTACTTATATTCATTATTTTGAGGTGTAAGCTGGCACCATCTATTCTGTAGCCTTTATATGTTTTCAGAGCAACTGGGTTTAAATCTGAATTTATCTCTAATATTATATAGTCTGTTTCTCTCACCATTGTTGTCAAGGGGGTACGGCATTCAAGACACAAGCAGCTCCTTCATCTCAAGGCTGCTGGCATAAGGGTGAAGAGGATTCTTGCTGTCCATTAGCCTACACCACTGAACTATAGCACGTATATAGATATGCTTGGTCCCAACCAGTGTGCTCCCTTAAGGATTACAAGTCAAACTACACAGTGATCATACTCTTCTCACATTATCCTATGTCCATTTATGATATCATACACCACAATAACCTACACAGGAAACGAATTGCAGAAGTTGCTCAAATGGCAGTAATATCTTGCAAACTGGTTGGAGTCTTCAATGTGAGGCAACCAGGATTTCAATCAGGCACAGAAAACAAACTGAGAACTCTACTGTAGTCTCAAGGGTACCCTAGGAATGGGGGCTCTTCTACTCTAAAACTCAGCAGATGATACTACAGGTAAGACTAGCATTCTGTAGAATTCTGCAGAAATGCTGCTTTGGAATATGGCTTGTGGCATTAATGAGAATTACTCCTATATGTTATAAGATTTCCGATCGAGGTTTTGAATAAATATCCAGAACAAAAAAGATGGCATTTCCAGAGGCCTGACAACGTCCATGTGCCCACTGGCCAACAGAAATTACTGTAACAATGCCTCTTCCAAATAGGGGTACATCACAAGCTTAACTGTTTGAGCAGCCAATGAACAAATGGTCACTTTGTGAGACCACAGTTGGATATGCCTGTTGAAGGGTCAAAATTGTGGCTTTATAATCGCCACAGACGACTCACCTTCTATTAGTGGGGCACTTGTCCTTGACAGCAGTTTCTGTCCAGCGGATCGGCGCTGCTCATTCACTCGGTTCTCCAGCTCCTTCAACTTCTTCTCCTCTCGCACAAGCTCTTGCTTCCTGCGTTTCCGGATCTGCTTCCCAAGATGCTCCTCGCGGTATAGATGGCGGGCTGCCTCCACAATCTGCAGGTGTAGGGCTAAGTCTCTCTCCAGCCCACTGAGAGGGTCCTGAGGTAGGGAAGAATACAAAGATCTCAATATTGACCAAGAAATATATGAAAAAAAAGACTTGTTAGCAGAAGTGCATCAATAAGTAAGACAGAAGGACGAGGTGTGATAGCAAGACAGATGCAGATAGACTCTGGAGTTAACACAGGGGAGAGGCAAGATAGACAGGAGGTAGATAAAATATCAACAATTAATGTATGTTTATAGAAGAGTACTAAAAACTAAATAATAAAAATATTTTGAACTGAAAACTATCCTTTCACATTCGCCTGACATCCGTTTGTAAAGGTCCCATGGCACGCAGCACCAATGTCTGCTTCTGTGCCACATGCAGTTTGCTAAGCTGTGTGCCAAGCACCATGTATTTGGGATATTGTCTAAGTGAGCGCCACCGTGTGCTGCCCTGGTGTAGAGTACTTCCAAGGAAGTGCGTCCAGTGCCGGACAGCCAACACCCATCAATTTAATGGCATAATTTTCTTTAGGTTTTTTAGCTGAAGGCGACTCAAGCAAAGATTATGCCAGCATGGTCCCCGATTGGACCATGCACAAAACCTCTTTGCATCTCTTGGTCGGAGAACATGAAGTGGCATAAAGGAGTTGAACAGAAGAAATATCATGCAGGCCCACCAACTTCAGTGTTTTCCCATGTCCGTGGGAAGGAGAGCATTCATTTTGGTTGTATTGTTTTTAGGTCAATGGGCCAAGGGTGGAGATGGGCAGGTGAGAGGAAATGTGTTTGGCACAGTGACAATTGCTTGCAGGCAAGGGAGAGGACAGCAATAGATAGAAAAAAAAAAACTGAGTGAGAAGAGAATGGAGGGAGGGACAGGTAAAAAACGGCACAGCCTGTTCGACTAGTGAACATCCGCCTTGACCTGCCATGTCCTCCACAGTTCCAGATCTGGGGCGCACAGCTCAACAAAGCACCTCAATCGTGACTTGTAGCAACTCCTATTCCATCATAAGAAACAACACACATCTCAAACAATTTACCTCTGTCTTGACTGCACCTTCCCCGACTCTTTCAGTACTGGGACCAATTCATTAAAAAAAAAAAAACGTTTCTGTCCTCACTTGCAGCAACTACTGTTATTCCAACTTTGGCACGCACACACAACACATCTATTCAACAAATGGTTTCAGCTAGTTGTGTCTTAGAGAAAAAAAAAAAAAGCACACGCTGACCTGTTTATTAGTAGACCTGTGTCAGCTCAGTCGTGATCTGATGCACTGAAGCACCCAAGCACGGCCCCACAAATGGCTCTATCGGGGAACCTCTACGATAACCTACTGCACCAACTGTATTTCTACACTACAAATAATTTGCTAACCTAGTCCTTAACTAACACACAAAGCACACAGCAATTCTGTAAATGTTGAACAATGCTATTATATCCTTATTTTTTTCACCAAATTGCTACAGGTTTGTACGCTGTGACCCCATCTCCACTGAGACTGATTGCTCTATGTGGGTGATGGGAATTCAAACTGTCTTTCATGTGTACGTATAATTGGGAAGCTAGTGGAATACCCCGTCTGGAATCTGCCAATCTGGGCACCTCTGCAAGTGCGGGACTGAGTCTGCTCTCCTCAGCCTCTGCGGGAGTAGAGAGAGACCTCACTTTCACGCTACAGCATATAAGATCTAGCTTACAAGCTCTTACCTCTGTTCTGGAGATGACAGTCTTCTCGTCTAGTCGGAAAGTGGTGCCCACCCTTCGCCTGATTTGAGGGAGCTTTTCTCCAGGCTTCAGTGGAAATTCTGCTGGCAGCTTTCCTGTCAGCTCCTAAACGATACAACCATGTGAAAACATCATCAGCTAATGTCAGGGGCAGTGGGTTACTAAAGCACAATCTGGTAAAAGGCGTGGTCAGATCTGATCTCCATACCACCAGGTGGATCCATCAACATGTTCTTAGAAGTGGCGTCAAAAACATTTTCTCAAGTATATTAATTTCTGAAGCATTGAGCTATTGCGAAAGCAGGACATCACCACTCCTAATGGTGAAAAAGCACTCTTGTGTACTGAGTAGGAGAACACATTTTTATTTACTGGATGGAAATGTTAGAACTAGGAAGGACTTTGAAAGAGGTCTCCAACCTCAAAATGGGGTGGACACTGTTACTTCCTCTGGGCTCTCTTTTATGTGAGGTCCTGCTTACCTGCTGTGGTGGGCAGAAAAGGCACACATAGAGTTAGAGAGTTGGTTTTTGTGCCTCGTGGAACAGGAAGCATGATACTATGTGATAAGTAGCCTTTACCTAGTGTGAACAGGTGGATTCACTTACCAAGTGTACCATTTGTAGGGGGGATGTTGCCTTCTTATTCCCTGTGGGAAGTAATTGCTCTGATATTTCCTCTGATATGAAATCCTGATTAACGTTTGGCAGGGATAGGTGGCATTCTGTTCTGCTATAGAAACACTCTGAAGAACCCTCTTGGTAAAATCATTGTTGTGGACTGAGGATCTCTTTCAGAGAAACTCTTCCTTTGAGAAGTATTTCAGAGCACAGACCCCATACCGTGCCTGCCGGGTGCCCTCCAGGAAGTCCCAAGAATGCAATACTGTGGTCACTTACCGCTTCCCTCAGGCAAATGATCTTCAGCTCATGCAGGCAGGCCTCCAGCTTCTCCTCCAAAGCCTTCTGTTGCTTCTTGATAGCCTGAGTCAGGTCCTTCATTGGAGCAATTGGGCTATCAGAACCTGGAGAGGCAAAAGGTAGAACTCAGAAACAAAGCCTATCTTCTTCTGCTGGACAACACATCTCTCCTGCAGAGAAGCAAGACCATGTCACAAGGCCAGTGTGAAGCCCTACTCCTTCTGTCAGAGGGTACAGTTAAAAATTCATATTGGAAGATTCATATTATTTATGCAGCTTATAAAGTACAAGTCCAGTTTTGGAGTCAGAAGACTGTCAGCATTACAGTCCTCGTACTGGCACACCAATCAGACTGCAAGAAGCAAATATAGACCATACTTTTGTACCATTACCACTTGTCTGTTATTAACTTGTCCCCAGCCTCTCACACTTGTTTAATACTACTCTTCAATGCATACCTTATGGCTCATAGTGGCGCTGGAGGCCTTGGCACTACATGATGAAAGTCATTCATATTTTTGAGCCACAGGAACAATCTACATCTCATGAGATAACCTATTAAATGTAATAAACTCATCATGAGTATCAACAATCAGACAGGCTGGTAAAAATTGACATTTCTGAAAGAAATACCTGCAAGTGCAGTTGAAAAAAGTTTCCCACGTTTCTGGTTCAAAAATAGAAATGTGAACGTACCTTCATGTGTAAAATCACTGAGTAAGTACAGGGTGCCATTACCTTTCTGGGTACACCAAACTGTACCTGCCCCTTTACTGAAGAGCAAGCAGGTGACAATGGTTCCAGACTGCATGTGATGACCCAGTATGTCCGCGGCTGCCTGCAGTGCGTACTGCAGCTCAAGCACTCTTACACATATGACTGGCTTACTTCCTTCACTCACATATCCCAGTGCTCCTGCCTGTGCGCCACCAAACTGTCCCATGTGAATGGCTTAGACTACCAAGAGTTCTACTTCCTTCCTAACTTTGAAAATGCTTATCTTTAGTTCATGGACATTTGCAACACCCCTATTAAAAGGATCCGTCTATTACCTTGTGCCATACAGAAGTCTCACCTATATCCTGGTCAGTGGACACAGGGAACGTTCCACAAGTGTCATCTGCATAGTCTCTTCGCCATCACCGGGACAACAGCATGCTTGGTAAGATGAATGCCATTTGTAAGCTACTTAAGGGCCAGCCCATGATTTTACACAGAACAGAGGCCTCGAGTCATAAAATGACTTTCATGGCTTCGCAATGACCAAGGTGTTGATATGCCACCTTGTTTGATTCCTGTATCACAGTGGTCTTTTATTGCAGCAGTGTAGATATGCAGATGTTCTGCTAGATGAGAAATGTACTGACCCCTTACCAAACCTACATCCTATATCCTGTGAGTGATGTTCCTCACTCTGAACACTGTATCCATGGAGCGCTAGAATCCTGCATGCGCTACCCAAACGTGCCATCAACAGAAGAATTCCTAAGATGAAGATTTTCTGTTTGGCAGGATCCGATTGCATACTCTATGAAACAATGCACCAGTGTTAAGGGGCGGGCAAGCTTGTATATCCAGTTAAACTCTGTTTAACTCCCACTGTGAAAACAAATATATAACTAAGAAGTGTCTCGGTCTGCTGTACAGGAAGAGAAACCGAGAACGCCCACTGCTGCCGAATCTGAGCTTTCAGAGAACCTCAGGGTTGTGTAACTTGAGTTTCTGATGGAATCGGATTGTAAGCTCTTTTTAGAACTTCGAAAACATAGTAAGAATTTTAAAAATCGGGCGTGAGGGGGTACATGAGTCATAAAGAATTTAGCTAGAAGGGTTTTTGCTCCTAAATTTGGAAGCCCAGTTGGGCTGCTGTATCCTAATAGCAAATAATGTGTTTTTTGAGGCATGCACCACAAACTGAATCCCCTCTTGTTGCTGTGAACATCAGATCACTACTGTGACCTGTCATGTATAGAGGGCTTTAAGGCTTTACAAATCTATGTGTGATGCCACCAAGCCCAAGGCACCCAGGTTTAAAAAGAATCTTTGGGTGGACCATGAAAGAGAGCTGTAGACAGCCCAAAGCACAAGCCCTGGGCTGAAAGGGACACTGTAGAAATCTGTCCGTTCCTGACTCTCTAGGCATGCGTGGTCTCGGCCACAGAGCTGTCAAATATTGAGTTTCACATCTGTGGGCATGGCAGCGCTTTATTCCTAAGCTTATGTGTGGGAGTATGCTTCTTCCGCAAGAAACAATAACTCCCAAAACATTAGTCACAGAAGTTTAAAAGTTCACAACAAAACATAATCGAGCAAAGCTCTGTCCACGTCCGTCTCTCACATCGTAGCACTGTTGTCAAAATATTTTACCCAGCTGTCGAAATCATGAAATAGCTTTCATAGCGTCTCTACATCCATAGCTTTCAAATGACACCTTGTTGGATTCTTACACCAGAGTGGTCATCAGGTGAAAAATGTCCTCACTGGCTATCAAAGATGTGTGCTGCGAGCTTGACCACTCAATTCATATTTACACTAATGTCAGATCTGCCAATCAAAAGCTTGTTCCATTTACCTTATTTTTTATTACTTGTTAGAAATAATTTCTTAGCTAAAATGTCAAAATTTGGCAACCATTCTTTAGCCTCAGACAGGAAAGCACGTCAGGGGAGGGCAGGAAGTGCAGTGTTGAAAGTTGTTATAGCAGCAAGAGCTTATTTTTGGAAGATGACCCAAAGTCTCTCTAATTGGACTCCTAGAAGGCTTTGTGTATTAAACCAGATAGCTTCCACTGGATACTCAGATTAAAACTAGTATTTTGAGTATTAACCGAGTTTGCCTGAGACAATGATTTTAGAAAAGATTTGTTTTTAAGATTTTTTTAAAGAGATGATATAAGACAGGAATATCTTGGTGAAACAGTTATATGTCAGAAATCGTGCCGTGTGAGTTAATCACAGGGTCAAGGTGGACCTGGTCAATCTAGATAGGTAACTTTTTAGGGTAGAGCCTGCGTCACATGCGCTTGCGCATGCGTATCGCTCATGAGACGCTTTAGTAGTTAGAAAAGGG
The DNA here is from genome assembly GCF_031143425.1 of Pleurodeles waltl. Lineage (NCBI taxonomy): Eukaryota > Metazoa > Chordata > Amphibia > Caudata > Salamandridae > Pleurodeles > Pleurodeles waltl. The sequence goes on from NC_090445.1 coordinate 603,169,506, forward strand.
CTCAGAGCCCCGACTGTGTCACGTCAGTGTCTTTCATTGGTTCGTGGGCTTGCCTTTCAAAATCTGCTTGCTTTCATTAGTGGAAGGCACGCATACGTCATGCCTTTTCCGGTGGTTAGCCCTCCTCAAGTGCAGCGACCACGTACTGAAAACATGCGAGGCTCGCTGTTTTCCGTCCGGTGTGTGGACTACTTTTTATCTTTTTTTCACAGCACGGTCTCGCTTGGCAGAAGTCAAGTGCTTTGCATGACATCGACCCTGTTGCATAGTTAATTTAACTTTTGCTGGTTACCTAGATAATTGCACTTTTGCCGATAGGTTTCACTACAAGTGAACTGTAGCAGTGCGATTGCGCTCATTTTTTGCATTTTTTTTTTCTTCTACTTGCATGCCGTCTTCAACTGTCCATACGAGTGAACTGTAGCAGCGCGATCGTGCTGTTTGTTTTTCATTTAATGTGGCAATAAAAGTCAGACTGGGAGTTTACAACTGCTAATAGCTGTAACTCAGAGAAATGCAAGACCCTATTGCATTGCAAATGTTTGTTCTAATATCAATGAATGCCAATATGCTGAGCTGGGATAAGGATTTTGACGTATCTAATACGCGTAGTAGATAGGACAGCTATTGGGCTAAGATTGTTTTCTCCGTCTCCTTAACAGGACACCTGAAATATTTTATTTTAATCATATTTTTTTTTATTTTATTTTTAGTAAATGTGACAAATTTCTGAATCTTGGAAAGTTTTCACCTTTTGTGTTAACTTTTACAGTGAAGGAATAGTTTGATGAGGAAAGTAGGAGTAGTGTCTGTATGGCATCCTATCTTTCATGAGAAACACTCACTGTCTGCCTAATCTAGCTGAAAAAAATAATATTAAACACGACATTTCATTAGTGGTGTGGTTACAGGGAAAACTGGTATAGCTGTAAGTAGGAGGCCATATGACATACGGCTCAGTATGGGAATATATTTAACTCCGACTGTGCGCAACTCATGCAGTAGCGACTTGGTAAGATCCATCTCCTCAAACAGCAAACAACCGACTGTAAAAAGCAACACCCTATCAGTGCATGAGCAGTCTCCAGAGGAACACAGTCAGTCGAACTGTTGCAGAGATGCGCCACACACTGCTCAGAGAAATGGAACAAGGAAGGTGGAACTCACCAGATAAGAACAGCATTACTAAACACAAAACGCCACTACCAGTAAAACAAAGCTTACAATAGGTTTCATTTATAGTAGTGGAGAGCTTCCCAAAAGGAAGTGTGAAAGGAGGTTGTTGACAAGACTTTACAGAAGGGCAGGGTTCACAAGGTACAAGCCTGTAGACGATTATAGTGGCTTTCACATTTCACATTCACATTATGAAATCTAAATAATCTGAATTGGGCCTCTGGGCTACAACCATCTGTTCATTGCTACGCTATTTCAAAGTTGGTACACACATTCATAAGAAGGCCTGCTTCTTGGGCAGTTCTACGTGTCTACTTTTATATATTTGCCTAGTAAGTGGAGCCTAAAAGGTAACCGGTCTATGAAGATATCCTCTGAAATAAGCTTTAAAGATTATGTTAATGGGGGGGGAAATGGCAAATTTGGTGGTAAATGCTCCAGGTGCATGGACAGGTCTGTAAACTTGAGAGCTGCAGTACCTGACTGCACGATGATCCCGCTGTCTGTGTCGCTGACTTCCTCTTTGCTCTCCATGGTTACAGAGCAAGTGATGCGGAGGCGGGCAGGCGGTGGCGAGGAACTGAGTTACTTCTGCAACAAAAAGAAAAACAGGATTTAGATACACAAGTACACATTGTGACTAGCTTATGAAATATTTACAAAGGTGCCTTTACTAATTTCCGTTATTTTATTTCTAGGTTGGTAAACATAAAAAACCTTAGTAAAACTGTGCAAAAAACAATACCAGATTTAAGAGTGTATCTAGCTTAACGGTACTGGTCTCCCTACAAGATCTATGAACTGCACCTATACGAGAGAGATCACCGCTGGGGCTGTGGAAGGAAAATACAGGCCTTTATTACTCCCCAGCCCCAATGAAATGTTGATGGTAAATTAGTTTTGAGAAAACATTTACATTAAATTAATGTTCTTTGGAAGACACTTAGCAGTGGACAAAGGTGTAAAGGCTTCGCCAAGTCCTAGATCTTCCTAGGACTGACCGAAGGTAAGCTGTTGATATTTAACTGGAGGAGCCAGAGGCGAGAGTAAAACCAAAGTCACAGGAGAGGAGAAACCTGACAGAACCTTAACGTGTACAGCACGGACACATAGAAGGATCTGAGGTTGTCAGGAGTGTGTTTCTGGATCGATATGGGTTGATGTAATCAGAACTGGTATAGGTGGGTGGTTTGTTTTTTTCACATTCTTCCTTTTTTGCATCTTCTTGTGTTTGTATCATAAATACCCATTCTTATATATTTAAACACAATGTAGATAGTTTCTTGATTAGGTTGAGTCCTTAATTATTTTTGAAGACCGCATAGGGTTACATTCACAAAAAGTCAATAGGCAATCACACGCTTTAGGGCCTCCAACTACAAAAGTATATAAACAATAATTTGCTGCCATTTGTGAGAATTAATTACAGTGCTGTTGTTAAATGACTCGGCTCTTGTGTACTTTAAAACAGTCTCATTGTGTAACAAGTCTGTTTTCCAATATAGATTAAGGTACATTTCATCGTGTTAGCAGTGTTTCTGCTCAGCTACCAGATCCGATATTTACAGAGGCAAAACAACGATGGCTGCAGACACAGGGGCCGCATTACGACCTGACTGCCAGGGCCGCTGTGGCAGTCGGACCGCCACATTACGATCGCAGCTGTAGCGCCGCTGTCGGACTGCCAGCACCGCCAGTTCTCATCGACACGATGGTCTGGTGGTCTTAATCCGCCGGGGCAGCGCTGCAAGAGGCGCTGCCCAGGGGATTACAACTGGCTTCTCTGCCAGCGGTTTCATGGCTGTAGCGTGCCATGAAAAATCTGGAGGAGACTGGGTGCAGGGAGCCCCAAGGGGGCCTCTGCACTGCCCATGCACGGGAAGTGCATGCCCACCCCTGGCCAGCCCCTTCGCTAAGTTCACTATCTGCTTTGCTTTGCAGACAATGAACTTTGCGACGGGTACTGGTGAACCCTATGCACTACAGCATTGCACCGGCTCAATTATAAGCTGGAGACAATACTGTAGGCCGTTTCCCGCTGGGCCAGCGGGCATAAACTGTGTTTCTGCCCGCTGACCCAGCGGTAAACTCATAATGGCCCAGGCGGGGAGGCAGCCACATTGGCTGCAACCCCTCCATCGGAACTTCAACTGACGGGCTTTTCCGTCCACCTAAGTTGGAATTAGGCAAAGAGTCTTGATTGTTGGGTACTGTGTGCCTTCCAATACTATTGTCCAGGATAGGCATGTAATGCCTGAATCAGGTAAAGGAGCGATGGGGCAATAGCTAGATTCCACAGCTTCTCTCACAAGAGGCTTTTTTAATCTAAGTAATCCAGCATGGCAGACAACGCAGTGACAAGGCACCATTGATCTATAGCTTTAAAAATATTATCCACTGTACCAACGCCGGCCTTGAAAACTGTGGCCTGCGTTAACGTCATGGGCAAAGTGGGTAGTTGCCCAGGGCCCCCACTTCCAAGGGGCCCATTGGAAAGTGACCTTTCTGTCTAATTCTTGCTATTAACATATTATGCCATATTGGAAGGCATTATCACACTTGATTTAGAAGAAAATAGATAATAAAATACAAAGGTGGTTCAAACAGGGGCTCTTAAAATATCTCTTCTCCAGGGACCCCAAAATCCTTAAAATTACACTGTAACCTCGAGGGGAGAATTAATTGCAGCTACCTACGCGTGTCACCTCTACTGCAGTTATGCCCTGTTGCCCAGACATCCATTTACGAGAACCAAATACACAAATAGTTCACTCAAGCGCCTAAAAGTCACTGAACATAGAACTGAAAAGGCTTCTTCCACCTCCACCTGTATTCTCATTTCGTCTTCCTTTCAAACTAAACTTGCTGATTTAACAGAATAGCCTTGGTTTGATCACCATCACAATTCGTTGCTGCTTCTCTCATTTCCTCACTTGCATGGCTGATTTTAGAGCCACACTAGACTAGACTAGTCGAATCGGTGAGAGGCAGTTTCATCATAGATTACTGATTTATTTTAATTTAGGATTTTGAGAGGCTTTAACGAATGCCAAGAGTACAGAGTACTGCAAGGCCCTGGGAGTGGAGCACTGCTTTTTATAAAAGTATACTATGTAATGACTTTTCTCAATATGGAAATGCAAAATTAAGTTTTCAGAGTGAAAACAGATGAGCTGGATTCTGAACCGTGCTATGGAGTGAAAGGGGCTACCAGGCGGTAACGAAGGTACGAGTGCGGTGATGGACATATAGCGCTTGACAGACATGTCTTGTTTTGAAGGAAGAAGCAGATACAAGGGCAGGAAGGCGGATCCTGGATCGCTGTGACGTCACCTGCCGATAAGACCGTACACTTTACCGGGGTGAGTCACTCTCTCGAGAACAGAGCGAAGGGACAGACAGTTCTTGTCAAGCTATTCGACTGGAACAGCTCATTCCTTCGCACAAATCACATGGCCCAGGAGGACGCAGCTGACCAGGTGTGGAGGGGACCAGGCCTTCCTGTGGCTTTTGCTTCACACCCACCGACTGCAGTGAAAGGCTGTCAAGGATTAGGCAATCACAGCAAGAAAGCAGCGAGAGCAACGCTACAAAACGCAGTTTAAGATTCATTACAAAATAACAAATAACGGCTCGATTCACTTCCGGAGACAATGCAGTAACAAAAAGGCAAAACATTGTTACAATAGACACGCTCGGCATATTCCATAACCAATGCAGTTCATGCGCAATGTTTATAAATGGTGACTGGTTAAAACGATAACGTCGCACCACCCTCGCATGTTATCAGGGTCCGTCCTTTCCTCTACTTAAATCCTAAAACTTTATATTCCCCTGCAGTGCGTGAGGCTGAGTTAAGACATCATCGTCTAAGAAGAGTTTAGATACGACTCCGCCCACCGTGCGCGTCATACGGCTGCGCCCACCCCCATTCACGCCAGTTAGACCCCTGACAGACTTCTGCCTCTGCTTGGAAGCTGTTGTTATTTTGTATCCTTGGAGCCTGGGGTGAATTCTACAACGTAACAATGATTATAACGTTCTGAAGATCGGAAAGTTCAATGGGTCTTTAGTACTGCTGATTTATATAATACATGATATGGGATTGTTTCATTTTAAATATGCACGTAAATTGTTGCATTTAAACTGATTACAATCAATACAGCACCATGTTATACTGGACAATAAATATATATATTGTAGAGCACTCCGCCACCGTTAAGTCGGTTTTCTGCAATATTTTCCGCATAAATCATAAAGGGTCAGCTTTCCTCTTGGACACGTCAACCATCTTTTTGATTAATTCAACCAAAGCCCAGGGTCCTTGTGTGCTGCAAGGGATGTTAAGTTCCACTTACAAGTAGCCATACCTCGATCAATCAGTGACTGTATCTCTGCCTCGTCCAATCAGATAACTGTTCCTGACAACATTATGGAAGTTCCAAAAGTAACAAGCTTGTTCTGGCAAGTAAAACCCAAGATGGCGGGAATCGACCCCGGGACGGCAGCGCAGAATTACTCAATGTTCAGACACAAACAACATACAATATGACGCATCGGTATGTCTCTTCTAGTTGGGACAAGAGAAGCAGAGAAGAGTGACTGTGCGAAATAGAGGAGTGGGCAGAGGCGAACATTCTTTCACAATTAGCTTGAAAGGATCGCCTTGTCCTATGTGAGAAGGAACACACTTGCAGACTTGAGCATGGCACCATCAACTTCCGGAGACAGGGATGTGGGAATGAAGGAATTGGGCAACCCTACTATGTGTACGGCACCAGCCATGGCCATGAGTGAGTCTCCAACAAGTGTACGAGACTCATGAGGAGGGCTATTACAGAGACACTATTAAAGAGTGGTAGGAGTTCTGGAATGGGCTCGGGTGAGAATACATTGACTCATATTACACGTGCCTGAGGAATCAGTCAGACTCTACTAAACTGCATGCAGCCTGTGATGCAGGAATGAGTGAGATTTCACTAGACAGTAGGAGGCCAGTGATGGTGGAGTGACTGAGCTTCCTCTGAAGTGCTTTGAATAAATAGGAGTGTCCTATTAAAATGTACAAGGCCAGTGATTGGAGAATTGTTTGAATGGTATAATGTCAGTGATTTGAGGGGGGTGCCAGAGACCTTCGATGCCCAGAGATGGGAAAAATGTATTGGTACACTTTGATCTGCGTCACAGGCAAGAGAACACCTCCTTCAGATCAAGATGGCCAGAAGTGGAGGGAGCTCCTTCTCATACCTCAGAGCCAAGACCTAGAATGACCTCCCCTAACACCTCAGAACCTCAATACATGGTTCTTCCAGACAAAACAGGCGTGATCTCCTCCGTCCCCCTCAGGCTCGTCCTACAGTGCATGGATACCCTCATGGGTGAATAGCTGCACTCTTCAAATCGACATATAACATAACAGAGAATTATGTGAGTATCACCCCCTCTGTGGAACACTGCCATACAGACTGCAGTAATGGCTTGCCGTGGCAAGTCCCAGATGACTCCCTTTGGTGGCAGCTCCAAGAGATGCCAGTAAGAACCACAGACCCTTCCTGAAGAATGCTGTGACAAAAATCAACTCATCGACCTTCTGCTCATCCGCAACCTACTTGCTACTTCCTTGCTGATGTACCACCCTTTGCTGGGTGCAAATCCAGGGCAAGCTTCACTGCCTGGGGCTCTCAGGATAAGAGAAGCCAAAAACAACCAGATCCCAAAAAAAGCCTCTTCCCCGCTGAATGATTCAGAGGAGGCTAAGTATAGCTCCTTCCAAGCACTACTCCCTTTAATTAGTAATACCAAGCAAAACAGAGGCTGCTGAGTGGCAGACAGAGCTGGGCATGTTACAACAAAGGGCAAGGCCAAGTCACCTTCTGGAACCTGGAGCAACAAAGCAAACTTGTGTATCGGGTCACAATCATCCTTTCAAAGTGGTCCCTTGGATAAGTGTAGAATCTCCCATAAAGAAGTTACGCCTTAAATCTGTACACAATTCTCAACCTCCAATACAGAAGTTCACCCTTGTATCAGTAAAGAATCCCTCATCTATTGGGAGAGAAGGGGCCCCATGTATTCCTCCAGAACCTCCATTGTAGAAGCAGTTCCTTCCACCTGTAGATTACCGCAAAGGAAGGAGTGGTCTCATGTCCCATTAAAGATCATTAAAGAAACTCACCTGTAGAAATCGTCTCACGTTTCAACATTCATTTGCAAAGTCAGTTGACCTGACTTGGATGCCAGCCTTTTGACTTTGTCAGTGGGTTCTATCATTTTCGTTTTGCAAAAACATTATTTTTGCGGGAGCTACTGAGCCCTTGACAATATAACAAAATGCTGACTAAAAGCAAAAACATTTTTTGACTCAAAAAGCACACACTGTCATAATAGTCTCTGTCACTGAAGGGAACTACTTTGCTCTTGGATATCTTCCTTCTGAAGAGAAGAATGATCTCATGCAGAGTGCAGATAGCCAATGGCTGAAGTGGGCTGACCTCTTCCTTATGCAGTATGTTGTAAAGGGGGGAAGAACATTTTGAATGACACAACAATAGACCAACAGAAGAAGAGGGCTAGCTGAAAGCCTCTATAGGCAAGTATATGAGATACGCATTATTAGTAAAATCTAAAGGTCTTGTTTAACAGAAAAAAAAACTGCCCCATGTAATAGTAGCTCTCTACGTATGTACTGCATGTCTCCCATGAGTATGACCACCCCATGTAGAAGCTGTCTTTCATGTGTATCAGGATCGAATGACCCAGGGGTAACTCATCTCATGTACGTACATGGAACCTCCAGGTAGAAGCTGCCTCCTGTATCAATTTAAAAACAACTTACGTAGAAATAGCCCCATGAATTACTATTTATCAGAGGGTGTATGTGTATTTATTTTTTCTATTGGACACGTTTGCCTTCATGCCAAAAAATAGATATGGAACCGGTACAAAAACATGAGAGGAAATAAATAATGCAAATTCAAGGGCTTCATCAATCTCCAAGAATAAAAATAGAAAGGTTTTCTGGCATAAACTTGTGAAATTCCTCTCCGTATACCCTGAACACATTTCTACAAGCAAAACATTTTTTAAGATCTGAAATTGAGATTTGCTCAGTCAAACTGGTAAGAAGGAAAACAAGCATTTGCAATGCAATGAGTCTTGCATTTGCTCGAGTTTAGAGCTATTAGCGGTGTGAACTCCTAATCCAACTTTTCTTGCCACATAAATTGAAAATTAAAAATAAAACAGTTTCACATAAGCAAGCTGATTCACATCGCCACGGCCACCATGAGCATCAGCATGAAGAGACACACAAAAGGAAAAAGAAGTTTGCTCGCAGTCAAACTTCTTATTGGCAAAAGTGCAATTAGCGATGTAACAGGGACGATGGCCAGGGCGGTAACAAAACCTCCCCAAGGATGGACAAAGGTAAACCATTTCCCAATGTCATCAAAGGATTTTTGAAGGGCAAGCCCACGAATGAGTGGTAGTGATGGGCGTGAGGTGGGAGTTGTTAAAAGCCCAGATACCTACCAACACGTTGGAAAAGCAGCGCTTGCGCGCTGCTATGCTCAACCTAAAACGAAGGGGACTGTACTCTGATTCTGATTCAGAAAAGCTTGAAAACTGGCCTCTTTCATTAAGAGATCTTCAATAACTGGTCCGAGTGGCGTAATGAAACTTGAGGGCTCCCCCCCTGCAAATTACCTTGAGGGGGCCCCCTGCACCCAGTCAGGGGACTGTCGTCCGTGCACAGTGTATTGTGCTGAGGGAGCCACTAGAGCTGACCACCCGGCCCCCACCCCGCAGCGGCTGCCAGGGCCTGCGTTTCTCCACTGCCTGACCTCCTTGCCACAACATACTATCCTCACTCTTTTCCCGCTACATCTTTCTCTCTTCTCTTTGCTCTCAGAGTAGCAGCAATGCTTTGAAGGACTGTATCATGCAGTGCTTAATTTGTAAATAAAAATGTGCCTGTGCCCAAAGCTCTCCTCTGGATCACGCAGCTGATACAATTAAATGTAGGAGCACGGAATACTGAGGCAGCGTAATCCTGAAGCCATCTCGGACCGCTTTAATCCATTTACAGTCACTCACTGCCCCTTCAGCTCACTCTTGCAGCTTTCAGCTTTTTCACTTCTTCGTTTTTCTCTCCCTCCGTCTTTCCCATATTGTCTTTTGCTAGCAGAAAAATAAGTGGCGACCCTCATAAATAAGTGGCGGTGCCGCGCACCGCAAACCACCGGCTCAAATTAAGCACTGTTATTACGTAAAGAAGCAGAATGAAAAATCGTACAGTGCTAAAATATTGAGATAAAAAATAAAATATAAAGTAGGGCTAGCTGATGTATATCTATGGAAAATACAGAAATGTACATCTAAAAAAGTTGAATGTTTACTACTAAATTTGGGAAGTGTACTATGGCATTCATTGGCCTTTATTCTAAGACTTAACTGTTACCTTTATTCTAAGACTTAACTGTTACTCCCTTTTAACCCTTTTCCCTGTCTGACAGCAAGCTGTCTGTGCCATTTTACAGGGATGCCCTCATGCCACCCCATGTACCATCCTTCTTCAGCACCTTCTTCTTACATCATCACTTTCATCTTCAATTATCTAATCTCACCCCATAACCTAACCTTAACCCATCATTTACCGCAATCAAAACACTTTTTATAATCCCAACTATTACGCCTCCCCTTACTCTAGCTCAGGTCTGAGTTCACCAAAACAAAATCCACCCCCTTGCCCTGTCCCTAACTTTTGCCCCATTCCTAATCTGACCCCTTACCTCATCCCTCGCACCATACCTTAATCTCATGCTAAACCGCATAAATAATCTAACTTTATGCCCACCCTAATAATCAATGTTTTTTTGTTGACTGCTTATTTTCACTTTTTGGTGTATTCTGCTTTTTGGTAGTGTAAATGTTTACTCTTCTACTTTGTACTCCGATTTTTTGTTTCTATTCCTGTACTGCAAACCCACTGTAGTTAACTTAATGTTACATCTGCACTAGCTCAATAATACCCACCACACAGAGCAATACAAATCAATATTGACTGAGAGAAGCTAAAGGCCACTTTGGGACTTTATAACTGCGGATAAGACATAGGCAGAATAGATCTGTACATGACATCTCGCCTAAATCAGTGTATTAGCTGTAGGAAATCGGCTTGAGACATAGCAAGTCCACATATCCAGAGCTGTGCAAAATGTCCTGCCATTTTCAACTGGATGGTGTAAACATGTAATGTTTATAGACAGCATCCATTGTGTATGGACATTAAAAGCTAAGTGATTGCCAAAAATCTCTGACTTCCCTGGAAGAGCTCTGTATTCCTGGAATCACCGCATCCATTGTTGCAGCTCTGGCACGACATCCATATGGTCAACTTAGCTGGAGGAAGCCAGGGCAATTTTCTTCCTGGGCTCTGTGCCTTATCCACTGTAGGTAAACCGACGACCCATCTGTTGGCACAGGATATCACTTTTCCGTGGGAGGAGGTGAAACTGAAAACTGTTAATGTCACTTAGGGTATATCCACTTTGGCCTACTTTCCAGGACTTTACTTGATCGGGTATGAAGGTGCCATCTACAGTACTTCCTCAGGGAAACCTCAGTGTATTTGGTTCACTTCAGGCCATGAAAGGAATCTCACTCTTGGGAAGCATTCTCAAATTAAAGCCCATGAGACACATGGTCAGCCAAGCTGTGCTCGGTGAGACTCCTCATTGCAAGAGTGGTTAAACAAGTGGCCGTTGCGTGCTAGACCAAGAAACAATTAGAATATTGACATTTCTGCTCTACAGTTGGACTTTGCTCCTTCTAGTAACATTTATTTCCTCCCAAGCAACACTGATTTTTTTGTGTTCACAAATAACACCACCTGGAAGCTTGAAAGATCACAAGATCATCAATATTCAAAAGAACCATTCCCGGGGGGGTAGGCAGATCATGAGATACAGGCACTCAATGAGACCTCTTGATTGGATAATGGGAACCTGGATTTGGCCTTCCTATCATACAGCTTTACCATTAAGTCATCACTTTGGCATCACACAGCTCTACCACTGGACCACGAGTCCTGCATCACTAGGTTTACAGCTGGACAACTGATTCTTCATCACACTTCTCTACCAAAAGACCTGCATCAATTACCTCTATTACTAGACCACATACTCTGCATCACACTGCTCTAGCAGTGGACCACAAGTCCTGCTTCGCTAGCACTACTGCTAGACCACGCCACAAGTCCCACATCACTAGCACTAACGCAGGTTCTTCATTGCACTGCTCTAGCACTGGACCACAAGTCCTGCATCACTTGCACTACTGCTAGGCCACATGCTCTTCATCACACTGCTCTACCACAAGTCCTGCATCACTGGCACTACTGCTAGACCACATACTCTTCATCACACAGTTCTACCAGTGGACCAGGAGTCCTGCATCATTCAGCTCTACAGCCAGACAACCTACTCTTTATCACACTACCCTACCATCAGTCCTGCATCACTTACGTTTACTACTAGATCATGTACTTTTCCTTGCACAGCTCTACCACAAGACCTGCATCACTAGCACTACTGCTAGGCCACGTGCTCCTCATTGCACTGCTTTAGCACTGGACCACAAGTCCTGCATCACTAGCACTACTGCTAGGCCACGTGCTCTTCATCACACTGCTCGAGGACTGGACCACAAGTCCTGCATCACTAGCACTACTGCTAGACCACGCCACAAGTCCCACATCACTAGCACTACTGCTAGGCCACATGCTCTTCATCACACTGCTCTACCACAAGCTCTGCACCACTAGCACTAATGCTAGACTGCATACTCCTCATTGCACTGCTCGAGCACTGGACCACAAGTCCTGCATCACTAGCACTACTGCTAGGCCACATACTCTTCATCACACTGCTCGAGGACTGGACCACAAGTCCTGCATCACTAGCACTACTGCTAGACCACGCCACAAATCACACATCCCTAGCACTACTGCTAGGCCACATGCTCTTCATCACACTGCTCTACCACAAGCTCTGCACCACTAGCACTAATGCTAGACCGCATACTCCTCTTTGCCATGCTCGAGCACTGGACCACAAGTCCTTTCATCACTAGCACTACTGCTAGGCCACATACTCTTCATCACACTGCTCGAGGACTGGACCACAAGTCCCGCATCACTAGCACTACTGCTAGACCACGCCACAAATCACACATCACTAGCACTACTTCTAGGCCACATGCTCTTCATCACACTGCTCTACCACAAGTCCTGCATCACTAGCACTACTCCTAGGCCACGTGCTCTTCATCACACTGCTCGAGCACTGGACCACAAGTCCTGCATCACTAGCACTACTCCTAGGCCACGTGCTCTTCATCACACTCCTCTACCACAAGCCCTGCATCACTTAACTGCCACAAATTCACAGACTTACCAAAGTATTCAGGCAGAGAAAGGAACAGTGTTTTATTGGGCAACAGCATTCCCATGCACCTCCAGCAGAAGACACACATCTCTGGTTTGTCCTGCAAGTGAATCCTAAATACGTATTTAGAAAGTGTTTTAGTAACAAATGGGTGGCTGTAAATTAACTCAGAGGCAGATCTGTCACTCTTGCCAACGTTTTGTTGAGTATCTAATACCAAGAACTCTTTCCACCCTGACTTCCATGATGAAAATGCAATTCTTTCATACATAAATAAAACGTCAAGAAATCTCCCTTGATATTTTGTATAGGGATATTGCTGCTGATACTATGAAATGTATATGTTATTGCGGCTATGCGGAGGCACTTTGTAATGAAATATGATCTATAGATTTTATCATTCTGTATATTACCGGCGAAGTATGAATGATATGTTCTGGCGCTGGATCTCAAAAAAATAAAAATATATTTCAAAAAACAGAAATCTCTTTGTTACCCCGTTCGCATCTCATAAGTGCATTTCTCATTTCATGACCGGTATGGGTTTTTGGTGCACACGCGAACACAAGATTTTCAAGAACTTTAAAGTGCGCCCTTAAAACCCAATGCTCTGGCTAGTAGGGTATATACCACACTCCACTCACCCTCAAGTTTGGTCTCTCGGCTCCACCGTGCAACACTGCATCCTTTTCGAAATGCTATAAAAGATCACAAGTGAGTGAAAGCGTTTTGGTGAACGCCTGATCGCTGCAAACTAAACCTCCTCCACGTGCTGTTTCTTTTCAGCATTGTTGAGAAGTCTTGGGCCCGGAAGTGACAGTTTGCTAACTCTCAGGTTGCTGAGCCATCACATGAATGCTCTTCCGTGGCTTCCCAACTAGAAGTTTATGAGGAAAAAGACGAAAACTGCAAAAAGGCGGTGGTGGTGGTGGTGGGGGAGGGGGTAGAGTGCTAGGGAAAGTGCCCATTTCGAAAAGAAGGCGCGGCATTTATGTTTGGGGCCCTGAGCAACAGTAAACAAGAACAATAATGGGTTTACCAAAAAGACTGTCTCCCTGCAAGGGGAGACATGCTGAATTGTGTATTGTCTCTTCCAACAGACTCTGGTGCTCAATCTCCCCCCTCCCCCGCCAGTCTTCACTAGCTTTGCAGCGGATTTCAAACTTTTTAAAGTTGGATTTCTCTGCGGAGCACTGTTGTATGTTCCGATGTTCGTGAGATGGCACGAGGGTGAAAAAAATGAGCGCCATAAACTTCACAGAGCGGCGCAGGGCAGAACCGTCCAGGAAACCTTCAACAACCAGCAAACAGACTCCCCTGAGACTTTCCCACCGAAACAGAACCCGCGCAGTCAAGGTGACTTCAATTGTATGCAAACACTGCACTCTGGGGGAGGGGATGTGCCGAAGACTGATCCAATTACACAGGGTTTATCTCCTGCAAACAGTTTATGCCGCTAATGGGAAATTCAGGGAAGTCACCGCTAACAGCTCTCCAACGCCCCCCGGTTTAAGAACAGAGAACAATTGTGTTTGTGCCAGAGGGACCCGGGGTTCTGCCCACGCCTCCTCCTTGGCTTTTAAGTGCACATACCGGTGCTTTAAATGGAGAGGTACTGTTCGGTATGGAGTACCCGTACTACTTTAATTTGAAAGGGTGAGTGCCTGCACTTCTCAGCACTGCTGCAATACATTTAATCGGCGAGTAGAGGCACTTCCCAGGAGCAACCAAGCACTATAAAGAGTGAATACCTGCACGTGTTTATTTTCATTTAATCACTGGTGCATACCTTTTAAAGTGCTTGTTGGTGTTACTCGAGGTAAAAGCTGCGGATACCTGGCCACCCAGGAACTGCCCTGCGAATGCGTTTACCAGGTAGATCATGGAAACCTGCAATGTTTCAGCGGATCTGAGATCAACAGTTACCAAATAATACAATTTCGTGTTTTTTGCTTCTCGGTCCTATAGAAGAGTTATATTATTTATTAAGAGTGTAATCCAGTCGCTCCTGTCCCCTCGTGCCCTTCGGTGAGTAGCATCCCAAGGGATGCTCTATCAACTCCTGCCAGTTCCAACCGCAGGATGCTCACCTCCACGCGGAAAAGTAGTGCCCGGGTGACAATGGACGTTATGGAAATCCTACAGGGGCGATTGTAACCATCAGTGCCAAGCTTTGGGAAGACCAGATGTCCAAGAACTCGGAGACTCGGTACAATCAGTGATCTGCAAATAGACCACGAGGACCCCGCTACTTCCTCCTGGCAGAGTACATCATAGGAAAGGTCCTATTTGGCACGCAAATGACCAACCATTAGCCACGCTTGTCGTTCATGCGTACTGAGCAGTCAGGAAATGTGTCACGAGCTTGACACTGACCCTTTACCAACACTGTCAGCCTTATATAGACACAGGCCTATTAGACCCAGGATCTCCACCCCGGTCACAGGCTGAGCTGTTTCCTAGACATCCATTCCTCTGGCGCGCTCAAGGCCAGTAGCCACTCGCGAATGCCGTTCCTCATTCCTGGCCAGTGGCCCTGCCCAGGCCTCCCATGAGCTCCTCATATCTTCCAGCGAGGCCTCCCGTCATAGCACCGTCGCTGTCCACAAAGCCCACTGCTGCTCGGAGAGTCTTCAAAGCTTTCAGTGCAGTGGCCAAGTGAGCGTGTTGCAAAAACAATAGATACAAAAAATGAACTGCAGTTTACCAGGCAACCGAGCCCCACACTCTGGAAGTCTGTCTTCCTTCCGTCCAGATTCAAGAGCCCCGCGCTACTGGAATAATCCCGTAAATGAATGAAAGTTGAATGGATGTATTTATATGGACGCTCAGGTGACCGTTGCATGCGCCAGCAATCTTGCTCTCTTCGGCATGCAGCAGTGGGGGCTGCTGATGGAGCGCCCCTGCACTGCCACGAAGTCGCGGTGCGTCACAAAGACGACTTACAGCGTCCCCACTCATGATCAGGGTGAAGATTGTGTCTTCTAAGAAGACTCTTCTTCACACTTAGACCGTCCTCGCCCCCCTCCCTTCCAACTTATCAAGGACACGCACAACCTATAAAACAGTACACACCCTCTGTGCCCAGCACCCCCCGCAATGCTCCCTACCTGAGGGGGTCCTGAATCCGGTGACTCCCGCTCCCCGGAGTGTTCCGAGGTGAAGGCAGCTCTCGGGCACGCTCCTGCTCACAGGAGAGACCCCACCTTCTGCCAGGACGGCTGCCTCACCTGTGCGGGCTTGTGCTGGTGGGAGGGGCCTGCTGCCGAGCCTGACCTGCCCTGCTCCGCATGGGCGCACCGGGCGGGCAGGCGTGGGCCAAGACGGGCTGAAGGCATTCCTGGAGGAGCACCAGCAGCGCCTCCCTTCCACAAGGAAGCATTCTGTTTACCGCCCTCCCACGCACAGCCCAAGGGGCCAGCGGAGGCGCACTTTCATCTAGAGGGACCAGCGAAGCACTTTACAAACACCGTCTTTCTGCAGCGGGAGCAGCGGGAGCATCTGAAGTGGGGGTGTTATAGATCTTGTGTAGTGGCACTTTACAAACAGTCTTTTTGCAGTGCGAACATTTGGAAGTCGAGGCGTTGTAGATATTGTGTGGCAGCACTTTACAAACACCGTCTTTCTGCAGTGGGAGCATCTGGAAGTCGAGGCGTTGTACCTATTGTGTGGTTGCACTTTACAAACCCCATCTTTCTACAATTGGAGCATCTGAAGAGGAGGTGTTATAGATCTTGTGTTATAGCACTTTACAAACAGTCTTTTTGCAGTGGAAACATTTGGAAGTCGAGGTGTTGTAGATATTGTGTGGTAGTGCTTTACAAACACCATCGTCTGCAGTGGGAGCACCTCGAAGTCGAGGCGCTGTAACGCTTTAGAAACACCATTGTCTGCAGTTGGAGCACCTGGAAGTCGAGGCGCTGTAGATCTTGTGAATTGAGTGGCCTGGTTGGAAACAGATTCCAGAAACCAGGGATAGGATAAGGCGAAGGCGAGTGCGTAGCACTAAGAACACAATGCACCACTGTATTTTACATGTTTAGGCTGAACCAAAACTACGAGGCACACATAGAAAAAGTGATTTGACCAAAATCACACAGTTTACTAGTCAAATTTCAAATCCCGGACTAGCTCATTAGATTAGCAGCTAAAACACATCCCCGTACCTTTAAAATTGTGCAGCTTGAATGCTGCTCCTTTTCCACCAGAGCTGGGTTTGTAGCCATCACTCTGGTTTCTGGAAAAAATAAATAAATATATATATATATATATATCTCTTTCAGGCCAGATTTGGGAGGAGATATACAAGTGTAACGGATGCATATGGGGCCCTTCTCTACCGACCTGGCAGATATATTTTTCTTCTTTCCCAACAGGAAGGATTGCTTCCGGTCAGAATTGTAACTGGGGCGAAACATCGCAACCTGCTCCATGTCTTTCTATAATCGCTGCACTTGGAGAAAAATCAGTAATGTATTTCATGTAGGTCTAGATGTACAATGACACAATTATAGAGCACATCCGAAGAATCGAACTGTTTGTCGACACTAAAGTGCACTCGACCCTGAGTGCACTACTAAATCCAGATTCTGAGTGGTGTGACATTTGCACATGGACCTGTGATTCTTTTACCAGCTAGAATGCCCCATTCATTAATTTTTGCTAGATAGATGGGGTTGACCCAGGGAAAACGTGGATTTACCATGCAGTAAAATTGATCTGACACATTATCCGTAATTCTGACTTTTTTGGTGGGGCTGTGAAATGGGGTGGTATAACCACCCAGGCAAAATAGTGCATTGTGCAGTAAGAGTTTTCCTCTGCGTGGTTTCACCAGATGCAGGAACCTCAGGAGTCGGAGTGCACCCCTAGCTAGGTGGTAATTATGCCCCACATCAATTGTACTCATTTTACCAACCCTAGAGGAATAAGAGTTTGTCTTAGCTATTTTATCAGGATTCAGTGTTTACATACAGGTCACACACTCATCTCTGCAACATTGTCATGAACCCACCAAACTCGTAATAGGATTCACTAACCTGCTTGCAAAACCCAAGTACTCTGCAGTACCTTGCAAATATGTTACCACACATGCCTTCACAGCACGTGAGCAAAGCATTGACCTTTACAACGCAGCGCCTTACTACCCATTACCCTACCCATCCCAGACCAGCCCTTCAGGCACTGCCTGAGTGCCTTATAATTCAGTCCAACACACTCATAAGATGGGAAATGCATGTGAGGAAGGAGGTGAGGGGGGCGGGCTCTAACAAAGGTCAATATAAGGTCAAAGTCCCAGCAGGAATCAGAGAAATGTGAAGTGTCTTACATTCTGGGTGAATCTAGAAAGTGGAGTCCTTGCTTTTGGTTGCACTTTTTAGTGTTTCCTTAAGGGAGGGACTTCCGGAATTCTCTGTGATATCACGTAACGTCAGGACTACTGCACCCTTGGGAGGTCTATGTCAGTCACGGACAAGGTAAAGGCGACGCTTGCCTTCACAGTGGTCACAATTATTGTTTGGTGTTAGAGGAGTTTTCAGCACGTGAGTAATTCTGTTGTCTGTCCTGGACTAGGCTCCTTTGTGACCAGCAATGTTCAGACTTGTCTTGTGTTGTCCTCAAGGCGAGCCACTGTATTCTGTGGCACAGAACTTTGGTGCCTACCAAGTCTTCCAGTTGGCGAGTAACTTTGTGGCCTGTCCTCTGACTAGTCTTATTAGTTGCTGGCAGTGTTGGAGTTTATCTAGCCTACTGTGCAGCAATTCCTCAGTACTATGGCAATTTGGACTCTATGGTCTTAGGGTATAGACTTTACGTGGCCTTAGTAGCTGTTGTCGTTGAGCTTATTACAAGTTTTATTATTCTTTGTTTTTATCCTGTTCTATATTTTGAGTCCTTCTCTTTTTTTCTGTGTGAGGTAGCTGCTGAGATAATAGTGCAGAAGTGTCTCTTGCATCCTTTCTGTCGCAAGGTAAGTTTGGGTAGTAGTGTCAGAAAGGATGTTTTGGTAATTGCAACACTTATGAAACAGCCACTGTAGTTAGTATGAATACCTCTGTCAAGCCATTACTTGGAGGTGTACGTATGCAGGAAAGCCTTACACGCAATGTGTGCAGTTGAAAGAGTAATCCAAGTATGATTGACATTATCATTTGTGGGGGCTTGAAATCGCTCAGCCACGTTTCATTCACCATGTTCTGTTTGTAGGGGAGTCCAAGAAGAAACAGGCACGCTCATCACCACATGCGCATCAAGGCACATTGATTTGCATGCACAAGGATACTGGGGACTGGGGTGCAGAGACACTGGACGTTTGACGAGAAGATAACACATTTTAGGCTAGAAAAGTTTCGCTAATAATGTCATTGTTTCTTACAGAACTCTCTGCTGTAAGGGAAGCTGAAGGGAAGACCAAAGTGACCTGCCCCTTCCCTCCACTTGTGTCAGTCTTCAAAACCTTCTTCATAGCGGAGTTCAGATGTGACTGGGGGCGAGGTGACTTCAGCAGGCTTCAGCCAGTGCAGATTAGTGCCAAACTGATCATACATGCAAGGTTAAGTGTGACACATACACATGAAGGAATGACAGGTAGGCTAGGAACTAACAATTCAAACTGAACTGAGTGCAAATGGCAAAACATTCGGATAAAGGCCCTTGAACTCCTCAACCCACTGCGCATATCAATCTAGAGCTGGTGCTTTAAATGGGCAGGTACTCACGGTGTCCAAACGTCTTTACCTTGGAAAGGACAGGGGCAGCACTGGTCAGCAGGGGTGCAATCCTTTTCATGAGAGAGTAACATGGCAGTTCTCAGTAGCAAACCTGTACTCTGGGTTAAAGCATACCTGCACTTTTATATTTTCATTTCAAGCACTGTATAAAGAACTTTACCAACCTGTTCACTGGTGTTCTTGCGTTTATCTGAGTATTGCACAGTTCTTCCTCTTTCCATCTCATAGGATTATATGCACTCCGTTTCCTAGCTCATTCATTCCCACATCTGCCCATAAGCCTCTAAATATATATCTGCAGACAGACCCATTATCACACATATACTAAGCACACATATACTCGTACCCAGCCCCTTCGCATGCCAATCCACTTTCATATCCATTAGTCAATTTCATTTTTATCAGTGTATGTTCCACTTGTATATGCCTTACAGCCTTTCACTTTTGTGTCCTCCAGTCTCTATCAATTCCACCCACTGACCTCAGTGCAGATGGCCTTTAGCCACCAGGCCGCTAGCTTACAAGTGTCAGTCTCTTTCAGTTTGTAACCATGGAAAAAAAACAAGCCTCGTGCAGGACGAAAAACACTGAGGACATCAAATACAGAGGAACAATCACTGCCAGCGCAGGACCAGCCTCTGTGGGGAGCCATGCACCCAAGGCGACAGGAACAGGATGCTGCCTGCATTACGAAGCGCACTGTTCGCAATATCATTCTCGTCTGGGTACTGTGCGTTTTCTAAAAGCATTTCTGACAGCACGTTTTCCTTTCAGCACGTATGAAACCTGTATTTGTACTTGAACAAAGAGGCTGAACTTCCTCTCATCCCCTGTTCCAATCCAAGATGGCGCCTTCATGGCTATGTAATTACTTTACACCTATCTACTGTGAGGGTTTTTCCACAGGAAGTTCCTTGCTGACTATGTAAAGGCAGAACTTCAGATGGACTGCTCTTCACAACACTCTATTTTTGTTTTTATCTTAGTGGTTCTGTGTTCAGGTTTTTCTTCCTCCTTGGCCTTGTTCCCTCTGGGCCTTTGTTATGTGGGCTGCCAAACTTTTTTCTCTGTCAAAATTTCGTTGGGTGTGAGCGGGCGGTCTGCTTTGGCTTGGTTGTTTCTTCTGGGGGCACTTGCTGGTTTCCTGTATGCAATGGGGGTGCAGGCACAGGGCTATCGGAAGAGGCCGTCCTTGCTTTGGAGAACTCAGAAGGGTGAATAAAGGCCAGCATCAACATTCACTCCTTGACAACAACTTTCAGATACAGAGAATCCTAAATGCTGCGCAAGGTATGAGTAGCTGTGAATTGAATCAGCAAATGGTTCCTCCTTACCTAACCTTTTGAAGGTAAACTTGGAACGGACAAACAGAATACTATTTGATGAAATAATCCACAAAAACGTGTATTATGTCACATATGTGATGAAAATACAAAGATGGAACAGTGCTCAGTGCAAGTGAAAAAATACCAAACAACAGTGTGTAAAGAGACTCTGAGATAGTAACTTAGCCCAAAAAATATATTAATGTTCAAGTGGGGGTGAATGCGTTGGGCACAGCACCAAACATATCACTGTCAATAAATCCATTCATGATAGAGACACAAGCTCACATGATCACACCAGCGGGCATGGTCACACCATGACGCAGTCTATCATACATAGTTTGGATCTCTGGGTGAGCAGGTCGGCCTTTCAGTGTGACATTAGGGGAAAGTTCTGCTGCCATTGTGTGAAAGGGTTTATTGTTCTGAGTGCTGAGGAATGCTTTACTGCCAGCTTGCCAATAAGTAGTTGCTGCCAAGCTCCGTGAAACTGGTACAAATAAAACCAGAGGAATGTAAGAATAGACATAGCCCAGAGGAGGGCTAACAAAGGTAGTCTAAGGTCCACCTGAAGAAGTGCACAAAAAGTGCAGCTTCTTAAAGTTGGGGTGACCAGATTTTTAAAGCCAAAAACTGGGACGTGCCACAAACATGGATGTAGGAATAAAGGGGCGCCGACGGGCACAGCATTACCTGAAAGTGCCCATCATGATAGAAAACCGTTTAAGTTACTAAGGAGAATTAAATCAACTTTTGAATACGTTATCATCCGTGTTAACTACATTCATTCTGCTGGAGGCTGCTGACTACGCCGGCATTAGAACACATGAAAACTTGCCTCCTGTGTTCAGTCGACACACTCTGAAAAAAATGCTAGGGCAGGTAGTGAAAACCTGGGACTGTCCCTCCACATCTGGGACACCTGGCAGCACTGCTTAAAGGTGCACAGCCTGGAAAGAAGACCGCTATCGCACAGGCGTTAACATACCCCAGGGGTCTAAATGGAGTTACAGGGGTGAGGACGTTCGTAGACGGGATTATGAGCAGTGCGTCGGGGGCAGCGGGGGTTCAGGAGTAACACCAGGAAGTACTTTGTGGTGGAGTGATAATTAAATGCATGTAACGCCCAACCAACAGAGCAAAACAGACACTAGCAATGCCAATAGGTCTGGCCTTGGAAAACAGCTAGAAATGTTGTTTCTTCAAGCACACGAAATTGTCACGAAAAATGTGAAAGTAATAAAAAGGGGGGAAAAAGTAAGTAAATAAAAAAAATGACCCATCGCATAAACAATAAAAAAAACACAAACAGAAGAAATTTAAAGCAGAGGTAGACCTATCAGCCCTCGCGTTAAAGTGGACTACTTTCTAGGCAGACATACATACATGTGGAAGAGCAGACTGTCACTCATAGTAAAGGGCTGTAAAAGCTGAAGTCGACTAATCCATTGCCCAACGTGTGGGAGGAAGCAAGCTTGACATTTGTCATTTGAAAAGGTCAATGGATAAAATTGTGCTGATATGTATACATTTGTAATATGATTGTTTTGCAAAACATGAGGCTGACGTGACAAGTAATGAACTCTCTACAGCAGATCTAAAAAGCTAGGCATACCACATTCATAATGCAAGGAGAAAGATTTGATGACTATGTCACCGGAGAGATGGGCATATGGAGGAGCCTGCTGGTGCTCTTCTTCCTTCAGTAACTATGTTTTTGCTTTTATTTGATTATTAACTAGCCTATGCATCTTGCTACATAGAGAGATAACCCTTGTTTTTTACCTGGTCTAAGTGAGTCACAACAGCTGCTAAGCAACACCACGTCATGTGTGACACCATCACTTTATCCTTCCCTTTTTAACCAACAGCACACTGGACTTTTCCACTGTAAGGATGGGCTTAAAAGTCCGACCTTGCATAGTTCAGCGCTTATCTGCTGCCAGTTTCAATGTGCCTCTCTGCCAATTTTCACTGGGAGCTGGCAGGATTGCATGCCAACAGTGCACCGACCGTGCCCATGTTGTTCTTTTCCCATCACTTACAACTAGAAATAATAAACCAGCTGCATACCAGAGACATGACGAGAAGTGCAAAGTCAAGCATTCCTAACGCCACTTATCGATCATGTGCTCCAGGGCCGAACCAGAAGGCGATCAACCATTAAAAATACAGGGCACACATAATGAAGATGTTTTATATATATTTGGCTGGCTGATTCACAATAACAATCTTAACTGAAAGACTGTATATCAAAAGCGGCAATTAGGACATTTTCAGTGGTTGGTGACAATAAGAACATAGCATGGGACGATCCGGAGAAGGTACAATCCATTGAGTCTAGTGCAGGTCTGTGGTGTACCTTAACCAAGTTATTTCAGCATCCAGCCTAGGTATATTTTGTAGCCACGTCCAATGGTATGGCAATCATTAAAAAGAGATAGCCAGATATTAGGGATTTCTGTAATCACGCATTCCTGAATCCAGGGACCAGCACAAGTTGTCCCTATGCTGCAATCTCTAAAATGATCGATTAGGAACTCCCACACTTTAACTTTTAAAATGACAAGCAAAAGCTCAGATTCAGACAATGAGTTCAAGGAGTACCGCAAGAGCTCTAGGCATGGTGGGTCTCTATGACAATTCTCATAGTGGAGAAAGCATGGCTGCAGATAGCAGTCTGATCAGTGCTGTTGGCAAAAGACCCAGGACTGGCTGAAGATCACTCTAATGTCATGGTAGGCAGTCGACCTCTACGTAGTGACGCTGCTCCAGCTATACCGCCTCCTACCAGTGGTACCAGTGGTCTGCTATTTAACGGTGACGTTGATGATGGAGTTCACTTTTTAAAGTGTTCACTTACTTGACCTCGTTCAAAAATTGCAATATCTGGAGGAATTTGGCATTTGTTTAATTAATCTGACTTTTTACAGAGATCTCAAGATGTCCATTGAGAATATGAGCAGCTGACCTCGAGATACTTTTTTTTAAGTAACAATCCCACCCTAAATCCTCGAGTAACGTGCTGGAGCTGTGACATGTACACATTTGAAGCTCAGTTTACTACTCCAGCAGCTGCCTTGTGTATCATTAGATGTGTAGTTAGTTTTGTGGGGGCCATACAAAGAGTATTTTTCGAAGACTTGTTCTGTTTGCAGCCCCTCAAGACGGCTCTAGCAGGATTCTTAATTCCTTTTGAGAGTCTGGTAAGACTTCTTGCGCAAACCTGCTATCTCATCAGTATATGGCTTCTAGCCAATGGCATTTTCCTTGCTGGGACTTGCAGGCCAATATTTAAATATGGGGCATCGAAACTACAGGTCCCTGCATGCAAAGTGATGTTGGCTGAAACGTCATGATTGGATAGCAGTTCTGATCACGTGGGTTTCAATGTCAGTTCTGCCTCAATGAGTCTGGCCCACCTGGTATTGTTCCTGGGTTTAGGGCAGTGGATTTTATATTTGCCAAACATACTATTCTAGTCAGGCAGGCCTTACTAAAGTGTAAAAGTATCCACAGTGTGATTATTAGAAGTGGGAGGCCAGGGTTTTGGAGAGTATTTGGAGTCCCTTCCCTTTTGAGACATACTCCCAGCTTGTATATAAATGACAAAACATGTTAGTGATGGCCCACTATAGAGCGGCCTACTGCTGCTCATTTATTCACCTTAAAACAAAGCTCTTTTGTTAGTATAATTCTTTTTTTGGCCAGAACTGCCCTCCATTACTTGAGCCCCAGTTTGAAGACATCTGGTTTATGGTATCAGAGAGATGTGCTTTTTCATCAGACAACTGTTGTTGGAACCAACTAAGAGTTTGGCTATGCCATTGTCGGTGCTAAGCCATTTGCCATAAACATTGCTTCATGCCTAGGGTTGCCATTGGGCCGGTTTTATACCAGCATGGTCTCTACTTTAATGCCCCTGCTGATAGAAAAATTTGAAAAATCACCTTAAGCCATTATTTTCCCTCTTATTAGTACACATCGAAAACAATAAATATAAGAAGAAAACACTTTTAAATGTGTGCCAGATTTGACTCAATAGCTTCTGTGTGATAAGTAACCAAATACAGAAAGACCATGGTAAAAAGAATACAGACAATTTCATATAAAGTTCTACTTAAGTATCATATCTGGCCTTTGGCAAACATGAACATTTGGTCGGTATTTAGTTCTGAGAAAGGTGCAACCCTATGCCACATGCTACACCTTCACACAAACTTCTATGTGTATTTTTTAGCCGGAGTCCTCCATTGTTTGGATTGTTGAGCCATTAATGTCAGTGATTTTTTTCTTTTTGGGCTCTGCAATACGATTGTGTTCAAAGAAAATCACAAATAAAGTGGAATCGTGATTTTTGTAATGCAACATGTGGAAGACCCAGAATGCAGCATGTCCTCAGCTAAAAGCCCTGACTGAGTGAACATGTATGTCCACGTATGCATCATTACTTCCATGCACCATCGTGGGTGGGCTTCAGGGAGGGCTGTTTTTCAGCCAGCCGCCGTAAACACGCTGCAGTGCCCTTTCTCTGTTCCATTACATGCCCTGACAGGGAGACTGAGTTGCACTGGCTGAAACACAGAATGTCTGGAAGGCACCTGGTGGTAGGGTGAGCTGCATCTGTGTGACATGGTCAATTCATGTAATTAAAGCTGCTATCAGGAATTAGGCCCATCTGCATGCTACAAATTGGCCACCCTGGTTTGTGTTTCCAAACATCTCTCTGCCCAGGTATCTCGCACCTCTCTTTTAAAGCAATCGGCGCCTCTCAGAGGCCACTTTCCATTGGAAGAGGTAGCATTCCTTAACTTGGGCCTGCAGACAAACTGACAAGGCGGTAAACAAGGCCCGAACACCGCCCCCACTCCACTTCCCTAACCTCCCTCCCCTCCCTGGAGCTACGAGCTTGCGCTATCAGCTACCTGGAGAGACAGATAAACTCCCCTGATAAGAAGCCTGCTGGGACCGGGCGGGGATCCGAGACTGTGACGGAATTCTATTGTAAGTCATTGGCCCGTAAAAGAAAGTCTAGAAAGTCTAGGTTTGTCCTTCTGTTTTTCGGGAAACATTTGTGGGCCATGAAATTCTTAATTGAAAGGGAAGCTTCCCTTAGTGTTTGTACAACTACTCACTCCCAATACTTTCCCGCAGTATTTCTGAATGTCCAGTTTCTCTAAAAAAAAAAGATGATGTGTGTATATAAAGCAGCGTGTATCCTTGCTAAGCTTGCAGTGAACTGAATAGCTTCTAGGCGCATGGAAGGAGTATCCTTGCTAAGCTTGCAGTGAACTGAATAGCTTCTAGGCGCATGGAAGGAGCTAGGGTGTAGTTTCCTAGAGAAACGTGGCATAATAAGATCCCCAGCCACATGGTCCTGCAGAGCAACGCCAGCTCCCCACACCTGCATTTTGATATGAAGTTTTCTATGAATAACGCTCCCCCCGACTCCCACCTCCGTTAAACCATTAAACATACAACTCCCGTAGGTGCGAGCCTCTTTAAACATTAATTAACACATTTTGCGATTATTGGGCTAACTTGGGCTTATTAATGCCATTTTCATGGCTGAGTAAGTGTTATGTTTCTATTCAGATGTTTAATGTTTGTCTGATGATGTAAACTGAGTGTGTCACAACCGGATTCCGTATAAACCATGTGAAACTTGTGAACTGGATTTTTGACAAGTGCACTTCGCCCCTTCTGCTTTCACCCATGTCTGGCCTAGCTCACGCACACAGGGACATCCCTACCCCTGCAGAGTCAGACATCCTTCACCCCCCGGCACTCACCCTCCCTGGCACTTACAGGGTTTAGCCACAGGTTTAAACACCATTTCAACCAATAAATACAACTAGAGAGGCCGAACCCGAAATATATAAACATTTTAGTATGTCCCTTTCTCCCCACCCGGTGGCCGTTTCCGGCGTCCCATGAGGTATGCAGGCGAGAGAGGCCCACGCCCCTGAGTGTACACTTCACACAACACCAGGACTGTTATCTCCCGCCAGGGTCTGGCCTCTGTCAACAAGGCCTGATAGCTCTGACATCTGTACCGAGAGGGAGGGGGAGGGGCATTACCCAGAACGTGCTGTGAGAGGGAAACAGATGGGCTTTACTAATGGGGTGAAGGTGTGAACTCGGGGGGTTGTCTTTTACAATGAAGAATGCGGGGCCATTTAAGGATTTACTTCTCTAAATGAATAGGGGGCAGGAGCAACGTGACCCTGTTGTCTCCCAGCCTGAGTTCTTACAGGTCACAAGTCCAGAATTAAATATGCTCTGGTACCTTGGTAACTTCCACCCAGGACATTTTTGGCATCGGATGTGCCACAAGCCAAAATCTCATAATCCACCGATGAATTTTTTTGCCGGGTAACTTCTTTCACTTTTCCCACCGTGTTATGTTTTTTGCAGTGACTGTCAGTTCACTCACCGCTTTCCAACATTAATACCTTAAAGTTAAGGCACCTTTCTCACTACTTGTGATTCTCAGTGGAAGCAGGTCGTGTTTCTTTGTTACTTCATGTGGAGTACTGGTGCCAGAATAACAAGGCATACAGTGGAAGAGAGTCATGACATGGAAAGGAGTCATGTACCTTTGTTACTTCATGTGGAGCACCCATGCCAGAATAACAAACCATATACTGGAAGAGTCACGTTTCTTTGTTACTTCCTATGGAGTATTCATACTAGCATAACAAACCATAGCGATACTTGAAGTAACTTGTGCTGCTCTTCCACTGGGAGCGCATCAGGGAAGGAGGGACAAAGACAGTTTAACTTTCTGTAACTGTTAAAGTTGCAAAACGGCAACGGGAGTCAAACTGGAGGAATAAAATGGGTGGATGGTTTTGGGATTTCCTCTTGTGGCCCAAAAAAATGCTGAAAAAACATGTTAGTTGGAATCTCCCATTTAGTTCCACCCTCCACACCACCCCCCGGACTCTTGTGCACCCTAGCATTTATTTAAAGGGCTCTGACTGTACTGGATGCGACGACCCTCCTCCCCCACCCCTCTCCCCCCAAAAAAACATTTTCTCCAAAAATGGAGGGACTTGAAGTTGAAATAGTGCATGGTTCTATTGTGAAGGACTTTAGATGGTAATATTACTTAAAGACCACAGCCAAGTCTAAAATCGTTCATCCCTGAATATGTGGGAGCAGTGTGTTTTTGAAGCTCCCAGCATTTAACCTTTATTACAAAAGACATATAAAAGGAATATCTTTGCATGACTCCTGCACATCTGAATGCACGATGTCCTAATTGCCCATCAGACAAGCATTAACTACTCAGGTGATGAATGCTTTACGAATGATATGACAATCAGTGCTTAATTTGTGGCTGTGGTTGCAGGTGGGGCCGACAGGCACTCACTCTTGGGGAAAGGCATTTATTTGACCTCAACAGGCTTTGACTTTGAGCAAACGAGAGAAGCACACAAAAGGAGGAAAGAAGGAGGAAGATGAAAAAAAAGT
Source organism: Pleurodeles waltl (assembly GCF_031143425.1). NCBI lineage: Eukaryota > Metazoa > Chordata > Amphibia > Caudata > Salamandridae > Pleurodeles > Pleurodeles waltl. Next base: position 603,197,661 of record NC_090445.1, read on the forward strand.
GACAGGCAACGCATGGAAGAAAAAGAACATGCTAGCAAGAAATAAAATGGCCTGGGGAGTCTGGTGGTGGATGGAAGAGGAATGAGTTGTAATCTAGAATATGCAGCATTGGTATTCAGCACCCTCAACATTCAACAGAGCCAGCTGCCAGTTTCTGAGCACAACTGTAGGCACCGACACTTATTATTTTACAAATTAAACACTGATGACACAAGTATGTGACCAACAGATTGACAAAGCTCCATATTGGTCTGATGTAGCCCTTAACAATAAACACTGCATAACTGTTTATAATGGCCACATACAGCAAGTTAGATTTGCCCTAAGCATGACAAAACTGCAAATAACGTGAAGCATTCCTTGTCAACCAAAAATTGCATGACAGCTTGTAACACCTATACACATGTAAATACAAAACTCCATGCTAAGAATGCCAGCTGCACAGCAACTGCATGAAAAGCATGCAGAACCCCTGGGCATAACAAAGTCAATAATGTTGTCAGTATTCCACAGAGCAGTGTGCTACATGTCAGCAAAACACTTCATTGCCTCATAAGCAACAGTATGCACCATATAAATAATCGTACTAAATCATGATTCCAAATTCAACCCCATGATTTTTAAACGTTGTGATGATTTAAGTTTAACATAAGCTGATCAAATTTGATAACATATGCAGATGCAAACTGACCCACCCGAGTGGTAGCACATCACGTATGGAGGAGGGGGAAGGAGCATTTAGAACTGATACATGGTGTGTTTACAATTCCAAAGAAGCATGCTCTCTCTAGAACATGGTTCTCCAACCTTTTCTGTAGTCAGAATTAATTCTGATCAGTGAAAACCACTGTAAACTACTGAAGGCTAAACAACTTGCGTATTGTTATCAGACGCCCCCACGTCCAATTAAAGCCTAATGTCCAAAAATCCAGATACTATGGTTTGAACAAAATACTTTAACTAGGGGCACTATGACAGGGTTTCCATGTGTGTCAGTGAGAGTGTGATATTTGGCAATCTGTGAACGTGTGCATATGAATGGGGTCTCTAGCATGCAGTCGGTTTGCACCCTGTCCAAGTAGGGACCCTCACTCTAGTCAGGATAAGGGAGATATCCGCTCAGATAACCCCTGCTCACCCCATTGGTAGCTTGGCACGAGCAGGCAGGCTTATCTCAGAAGCAATGTGTAAAGCATTTGCACATAACACAAAGTAACACAGTGAAAACATTACAAAAGAACACCACACCAGTTTTAGAAAAATATCCAATATTTATCAATTTAAAACAAGACCAAATACGATAAAAATCCAACATTCAGTAATAAAAATATGAATTATACAAGATTTACTCAAAAATACAGTTCTTTGAAGTCAATAGTTCCACCTGGGGCTATCACGGCGTTGTGAGCAACAAAACCAATAATTCAGGCCGGCCGCGGCATCGCGGGCCAGCTACATTGTCGGGAAGACCCACAAACAGTAACTTAGATTAGTAGGGCATTGTGATCCTCGCGGTGAGCTCCGGAGAGCGGCGTGGCTGACGTCGCGGTGTCGGTTCCAGAGACGGTGCAGGTTTGTCGTGCCCTTGAAGTCACACACCTTGCTGATCGAACTCCGCGCTGAAGGAGTCAGGTGCGCTGGCATTGATGGCATCAGGGCTGTGGCGCAAAGCGGGACGATGCGGTGCGTGGTGCCCACAGTTCACAGTTCAGACAGCGGCTCATGAAGGCATCCAGTGGCGCTGGTGAGACCAGGGCTGAGGTGTGAAACGGGGCGGTCCAATGTGTGGTGTCCACAGACCCCGGTGCAGGCAGTGGCGTCATCGTTGAGTAAGCACTGTCATCAGTAGGCCCAAGCCAGCGGTGCAGGACCAGACAGTGCTTTGTGACCCTCACGAGAGGTGCCCACAGGCCACGGTGCAAGCAGGGATGCCTGGTGACGACACCGAAGTCGATGGTGCTGGCGTCGGTGGACCGGGGCTGCGGTGCTTCATGCCCCTCACGAGCAGTGTCCACAGGCCACGGTGCAGGCAGCGGCACCGTTGTCAGCAGGAGCGGAGGGGTTGAGGAGGCCCAGGCTGCGGTGTGAGCTGGCGATGCCAGAGTGCGGGGGCCAGAGGTTATGGTGCGAACAGCAGCTCAGTAAAGTCGCCTGATGAGAACGTCGGTGAGACCAGGGTAGTGGTGCGAAGCGGGGCAATGCGTCTCTGTGCTGCATCGACTGGTTACAGTGCAGGCCAGCGTCTTTGTTGCCGGCGTTGCAGTGGTTTTTCTTCTTGTACAGTACAGAACACACAGTTCCCAGTGCTGCAGGTCCAGGAAACTGAAGTCTTTGGTGTCCCTGAAACTTCCAACAGGAGGTAAGCTCTACTCCAAGCCCTTGGAGAACTTTCTCAAGCAGGACACACAGCAAAGTTCACCCTGTGTACTCTTTTCAGGCAGAAGCAGCAACTGCAGACCAGTCCAGCAAAGCAACACAGCAAAGGGACAGTACTCCTCCTCCAGCTCTTCTCCTTGCAGAGGTTCCTCTTGATTCCAGAAAGATTCTGAAAGTCTGGGGTTTTAGGTCTTCTACTTATACCCCTTTCTGCCTTTGAAGTTGGCAAACTTAAAAGCAAAGTCTCAAGTGTTTTTGAGATCCTTCCTTGTCCAGGCCAGGCCCCAGACGCACACCAGGGGGTCGGAGACTGCATTGTGTGAGAGCAGGCACAGTCCTTTCAGGTGTGAATGACCACTCCTCCCTCCCCTCCAGCTTAGATGGCTCATTGGGA